>NW_027315779.1:26702388-27247388 GCF_026437365.1 Eucyclogobius newberryi
CCCTTGTACACGACACTGTTGTACAAGACACCGTTGTACGTGACACTGTTGTACGTGACACCGTTGTACATGACACCGTTGTACGTGACACTGTTGTACGTGACACTGTTGTACGTGACACTGTTGTACGTGACACTGTTGTACAAGACACTGTTGTACACGACACTGTTGTACAAGACACCGTTGTACGTGACACTGTTGTTCGTGACACCGTTGTACGTGACACTGTTGTACGTGACACTGTTGTACACAACACTGTTGTACAAGACACCGTTGTACGTGACACTGTTGTACGTGACACTGTTGTACACGACACTGTTGTACAAGACACCGTTGTACGTGACACTGTTGTACGTGACACTGTTGTACGTGACACTGTTGTACAAGACACCGTTGTACGTGACACTGTTGTACGTGACACTGTTGTACACGACACCCTTGTACACGACACCGTTGTACATGACACCCTTGTACACGACACTGTTGTACAAGACACCGTTGTACGTGACACCGTTGTACGTGACACTGTTGTACGTGACACCGTTGTACGTGACACCGTTGTACGTGACACTGTTGTACGTGACACCGTTGTACGTGACACCGTTGTACGTGACACCGTTGTACGTGACACCGTTGTACGTGACACCGTTGTACACGACACCCTTGTACACAACACCGTTGTACACAACACCGTTGTACACGACACTGTTGTATGTACACAACACTGTTGTACAAGACACCGTTGTACGTGACACTGTTGTATGTGACACTGTTGTACACGACACCGTTGTACACGACACCGTTGTACACGACACCCTTGTACACGACACCGTTGTACACGACACCGTTGTACACGACACTGTTGTATGTACACGACACCCTTGTACACGACACTGTTGTACAAGACACCGTTGTACGTGACACTGTTGTACGTGACACCGTTGTACTTGACACCGTTGTACGTGACACTGTTGTACGTGACACTGTTGTACGTGACACTGTTGTACACGACACTGTTGTACAAGACACCGTTGTACGTGACACTGTTGTACGTGACACCGTTGTACGTGACACCGTTGTACGTGACACCGTTGTACGTGACACCGTTGTACGTGACACCGTTGTACGTGACACCGTTGTACGTGACACCGTTGTACATGACACCGTTGTACGTGACACTGTTGTACGTGACACTGTTGTACAAGACACCGTTGTACGTGACACTGTTGTACGTGACACTGTTGTACGTGACAATGTTGTACACGACACTGTTGTACGTGACACTGTTGTACGTGACCGTTGTACGTGACACCGTTGTACGTGACACTGTTGTACACGACACTGTTGTACGTGACACTGTTGTACGTGACACTGTTGTACACGACACTGTTGTACAAGACACCGTTGTACTTGACACCGTTGTACGTGACACTGTTGTACGTGACACTGTTGTACGTGACACCGTTGTACGTGACACTGTTGTACACGACACTGTTGTACAAGACACCGTTGTACGTGACACTGTTGTATGTGACACTGTTGTACAAGACACCGTTGTACGTGACACCGTTTTACGTGACACCGTTGTACGTGACACCGTTGTACGTGACACTGTTGTACAAGACACCGTTGTACGTGACACTGTTGTACGTGACACTGTTGTACGTGACACTGTTGTACACGACACTGTTGTACAAGACACCGTTGTACGTGACACCGTTGTACGTGACACCGTTGTACGTGACACCGTTGTATGTGACACCGTTGTACAAGACACCGTTGTACGTGACACCGTTGTACGTGACACCGTTGTACGTGACACCGTTGTACACGACACCCTTGTACACAACACCGTTGTACACAACACCGTTGTACACGACACTGTTGTATGTACACAACACTGTTGTACAAGACACCGTTGTACGTGACACTGTTGTATGTGACACTGTTGTACACGACACCGTTGTACACGACACCGTTGTACACGACACCCTTGTACACGACACCGTTGTACACGACACCGTTGTACACGACACTGTTGTATGTACACGACACCCTTGTACACGACACTGTTGTACAAGACACCGTTGTACGTGACACTGTTGTACGTGACACCGTTGTACTTGACACCGTTGTACGTGACACTGTTGTACGTGACACTGTTGTACGTGACACTGTTGTACACGACACTGTTGTACAAGACACCGTTGTACGTGACACTGTTGTACGTGACACCGTTGTACGTGACACCGTTGTACGTGACACCGTTGTACGTGACACCGTTGTACGTGACACCGTTGTACGTGACACCGTTGTACGTGACACCGTTGTACATGACACCGTTGTACGTGACACTGTTGTACGTGACACTGTTGTACAAGACACCGTTGTACGTGACACTGTTGTACGTGACACTGTTGTACGTGACAATGTTGTACACGACACTGTTGTACGTGACACTGTTGTACGTGACCGTTGTACGTGACACCGTTGTACGTGACACTGTTGTACACGACACTGTTGTACGTGACACTGTTGTACGTGACACTGTTGTACACGACACTGTTGTACAAGACACCGTTGTACTTGACACCGTTGTACGTGACACTGTTGTACGTGACACTGTTGTACGTGACACCGTTGTACGTGACACTGTTGTACACGACACTGTTGTACAAGACACCGTTGTACGTGACACTGTTGTATGTGACACTGTTGTACAAGACACCGTTGTACGTGACACCGTTTTACGTGACACCGTTGTACGTGACACCGTTGTACGTGACACTGTTGTACAAGACACCGTTGTACGTGACACTGTTGTACGTGACACTGTTGTACGTGACACTGTTGTACACGACACTGTTGTACAAGACACCGTTGTACGTGACACCGTTGTACGTGACACCGTTGTACGTGACACCGTTGTATGTGACACCGTTGTACAAGACACCGTTGTACGTGACACCGTTGTACGTGACACCGTTGTACGTGACACCGTTGTACGTGACACTGTTGTACAAGACACCGTTGTACGTGACACTGTTGTACATGACACTGTTGTACTTGACACCGTTGTACGTGACACTGTTGTACGTGACACCGTTGTACGTGACACCGTTGTACGTGACACCGTTGTACGTGACACCGTTGTACGTGACACTGTTGTACAATGACAGAGTCAAGTCACTCATTGGTTTAACAGTCAATTATGTAAACAGTGTTTGCAGTGAAAAGCATTTATGATCGTTTCTCTCTCACTTAATTAACAAATTAATTATTCTTAATAAAGATTTTGGAGCATTATGAGATGACAAGTTATATCACAAATACATTTAGCTTCATTTATGTGAGGCTAGAATCACTATAGTTGGTTTAGTTACAGATGTTAATCTGGAGTTTTGTCTTTCTACTGAACATGATCATCTGTAAATCAGCTCTGGACTGTTCACAACTGCTCCTGTCATCAGAATATACAAGAACGATCAGGAACAAAAGGACTTAAGAAAACTTCATTCGATATGTGTTCCGAATGTGTTTTAGATTTTCCCAGCATGCCTCGGGGCAGCGGGATGGGGGTGGATACAGTGCACACATCGGCCCGGGATGTTTTCCTTGATGCAGTGTCAACACAAACGTCCACAGTCAGCACGGTGCAGTGTTTAGAGCTTATTGTGTTAAGAGTCATTTTGAAACAGGTTTGTCCATGGGATATTTTCCATTTACAAAATAAAAAGTCTGTTTTCATGTTTTATTAAAGGTTTTAAAAGTGTTGTTATTATAAAGTGGTATCAAAATGAAATACGGATGGCTGAAACTGTAACTTTAAGTTCTGAAAAAGTTGCCAAAAAAAATTAATTCACTACATGGAATATATATGATTATCGGTTAAACAAATATACTGTTTTGTCTCCCTTGGTATAAATATGTAGCCCAGTGTTCTGTTATGCTTAAAAGAATAGTTTAAAGTTTTTAAGAAATGCATATTTTACATATTTATGCTTTGATTTCATTACGTTCTGCTTTACAGTGTCATCTAGTGGACACTTCCGGTATGGCAGGCAGAGCACGCGTTTCAAACAGAACTTTATTGAACAGAAGTTACAGTGAACCATGAAAGCAGCAGATATGGGAGCACAACAACTTTATTAACAATAATATTTGCAAGCCAGCAATTAAATGTTAATGTCAGTTAGCTCAATGGGGATTATATGTGGACTTGTAACTTGTTATATTGTATAGGTATGCATTGTAATAAGCATGTTGTAATTTTATGATCTGATATTTTGTAGTTTCACCTTTTAAAACATCATTAAACCTGATAAAAGACAAACGTGTCTGCAGAGATAAACCACCATAGCCCTCCTAACTAGTATAAATTGTTGTTTTCTTTACATGAGCAATCAATATTAAATGAATTAAAAAAAAACTAAAAAAAAACATAAATACAAAAAAATGTTTTTATTTTTTAATTAAATAAAAGAAAGATCCACATACATTGTTTTTAAGCAGTTTTAATAGGTATTAGTGGTCTCCAAAACTCAAAATGTATGTTTTATGATCATAGAGGAGCTAAAATTGTAATAAAACAGTTTGGCACAGTTGGCACATATTTGGATCACTCCGAATATACTTTTTGATTCAAAAAGGTCAACAGCACCAAAATGCCTTTTCCCAGAGATCTGAAACTTTACACAGTTGTTGTCAACAAGATAAACATCATGTACAGTGAACAGCATATGCACAAAATGAAGTATGTCATGCTCAGGACCATCACAAATAGTAATATCAAGGCAAGACTAAAAAAGGATGTATTTTGTTCATGTTTGGGCTTCTGTAGTGTAAGTTCTGAAGCCCTGACAGTGTTCATGTGCACATCTGCAGAAACTAGGAGGCCTAAGCTTTCCCATGATGCATCAAACTCACATGTGGAACGTAAGATCCTCTTTTTATAAGCAATGCCATTTGGGTATGTCCAACCATTGTGCACAGGGCGAAATAGGCAGCTGAAAGGGGTTTTAAGGGTGAATTATGTACATTTTTTGATGGAGGGTGCGCTCTAGTATCCATGGAGATGTTCCACAGTGACACTATGTGCACAGTCTCTGATGAAGGGCTCTTATTATCGGATGGATGTTCGTGTACATTTCTTACCTATGCTCCGCAGTGACATGAAACAACGTTGTAAAAATAGCAATACAAACTCAAAATGCAGGGTACAGTTGTTTAATGGCACAGAAAATAATAGATACATAGTGCACATTTAATAATCATAATAATGCCTTTACCTTATTTGTTTATTCCTTAATATTCCTATTTTGTTTGTTCCTTAAATATGGTGATGATATTCTACTACTGTTACCACAACAACCCAACTAACTACAATGATCCAAACGCCTTGCCATCCATACAAAACAACCACTATCACCTTTACTTCTATTCACAAGTCTACTTATAAAACATGAAGTCTTTGTTTTACTGAGTTTCTTTACTTAGAAAACAAACAAATACATAAAAATGACTGGGTTAATTAAACTTGTCACCTCATAAAAGTTCAATATGTTTTTTACAAGCTGTGAGTTTTATATTTGAAGGATTTTTATAGTGGATTTTGCTTTTAGGGTGCGATTAAAAGAAGAATAAAACTACTATTTAAAAAAAGAAAGACAGAAAAAGGAAGGGGAAAAAAAATCTCCTACCTGCTTGTTTAGCAACAGAAATCATTTTGCAAATGGTTAAATAATTTCTTATTGTTATTTGAATGAACCAGCTTTCACATAAATATTGTCAAATGTTTATAAAATGCATATATATATTTTATTACTACAGTGTTTTAAATGTATATGGACAAGTAGTGAATCTTATGTGGGGTTTAAAGTGTGTTGCTCTGCTGCCCTCTGGTGGTGAGTAGCTGTCTACACATCACTGAACATTTGACCCCAGAGCAGCAGCAGCAGCAGCAGCAGCAATGAAATGTTACACAGTGAAACCTCCAGAATATTATTTAGGCACTATTAAAGTAGACATTTGTTAAATATTAAACTTACCAAATAAAATATAAACAATAAACAAACAAAATATTGTTATTTCTTTATTCATTTTAATACAAATTACAACAAGACGGATAATATATTATAATTTACAAATGAACACAGATGTTATGCGTGTTATGTTTAATATTTATAATAATCTAATTTATTTTTCTCATTGTGGATGTGATTGCTTTCCCTGGAAAGTTCCACAGAAGGACCTTAAAGTTGCCCATCTCCATGGAGACAAGCAGGCGACACCACCAAAGCAAGTATTTTAGAAAACAAAAACAAAACAAAAATGCCTGCAATTGAATAAATGCTAGATAAAAGAAAAAAAGTTTGAACCATATATGGAACATTCCGGTTACAGCAACAACATCTTCATGGAGACAAGCGGTGGCAGAAATGTAATAATTCTGTTTTGATAACAATGACATTTTGTAATTTTAATCATAGAAATACTGCTTATGCTTTTGTTAGCATGATTTTAGCATGATTGTTTTTAGCATTTGGTATTTCGTTGTTGTTTAATTGCAGATTTTGTATTTGTTATAACAGGAAAAGGAAGTTAATCTAATCTAAATGAGTTGTTCAACAATATACTGTACACCCAGTTTTTATTCAATTATTTCAGTTTGTAAAGTGGCTGACTAATGTTGGCCTCATGCACACAACAGCTGTGTGACATGTGACTCTCACACACTCAAAATCTGATAATTTTTTAATCAAGAGATTATCAAATGATATGTAAACAGCCTTTACAACAGCCTTTACTCAAATCAGATTTTGTGGTTTGCATGTTGCGCCTTATCTTTGCCTTTTGAATGACTCGTAACACTTATAATATACAATAATATATGTATCTATAAAATACCTCCAGACATTATTTGTGGTGAAATGTGTGCATAGAAAATGCCAGCAGATAGCGCTTTGATGATTCTGTCTAGTGACAGAATGGACTTTAAAACCTTGAATAATCAAAGGGCAGGATTTCTAACACAGACATTAGTCCAGGTAAGTTTATGATGAGGAAACAGCAGAAAAAACCCTCAAAACAGTCCATTTTGTACAGGCTACTCTAGGACCCTTAACTCTTCAAATAATAAAATCAGGCAGCCTTGCTTATGGGAACAACAGAAGGAGGGAGTCTAAACAGCACTGCCGGGGTCTGACAGGGTGAGCGCCCCCTACAGTGTAATACATCATTAGCATTGTAAATGCTAACACTCCATTTACAGTGTCTGTGGCCACAGCAGCGACAAGAGGACACTTCTACACATGTCAACCCAAACTCCTGGGTAACAAACAGGCTCAGGTACAAAGGGGTCAGCAGACGCCGTCACCGTGGTGACTCAGCTCCGTAGACAGGGTGGGGCTGACTCTGGAGGGGTGGGGGAGGCTGGAGGGGTGAGCCGGGACAGGGACATCTGACTCTGGGAAGGATCGATGGACGACTTCCTGGAGTTGAGGCTGCAACGACAAAGTCAAAACTATATCAGGAAAATGTACCCCAAAGTACCTGTGTGTACTATACCAGGGAGGTACATGAACTCCACTGACAGGGGGATGTAGTGTGAACTTTTGTTGAACAGTGAGGCTTGTCAGATCACATTACTCGTGTGTTGTGACATATTGTTTGAGATATTGACCGTTTTAAAGCCGTATCATTTACTTAATGAACATAGTGTGGGAGGCCATGTTGTTTGCAGATTTACAATGCACAGGCAGTGATTGAAGGATTATTGTCCAGGAAATACATATGACTACTTTAGAAAACATAATCTGACTAAGGTCCTGTTGTCATTGGTTACATAATCAATGGACATATGGACCTACATCTTTAACCCTGTTTGAAAAGCCTGTCTTGTCTGTCGGCCGCCCATAACTCAGCTGTATCATCACAGTTTAGTATGACAGTGTGTAGAACTGTGTTAGAACTCATTTTTGTGTGACTGCTCCTGCCTCTGTCTTTCTCTGTCCCCTCCTCCATGGTGCTAAATGTTCCTACCCCTCTAGCTGTATACTTATTCTGTGATTGGCCCCTGTTCGTTGTGTGACTGTTCCTACCCCTGCTCCATCTCCTCCGTCTCCCCGTCCAGAGTGCTCTCAGACAGTTGGCTATCCTCGTCGTCCCCCTCCGTGCTGCCGCTCCGTGGGGGCCAGCGCAGCTCCCCGCTCTCCGCCTCGCATTGCTCTGTGGGCTCCACCACGATGGAGGGCAGACGCTCCCGACGGTACAGGAAGTCCTCCGGGTACGAGTCTGAGTCATCGTCGTTGGTCGCCGGAAAGATCTGGAAAAGATGTTTGAGATTGTCTTAACATTTTCTCTGAGGCATCACATGCAGTGTGTGTTTGTCAGAGTTTGGAGCAGCAACCGCAACAGCAACAGGAGGCGAGAGGCCCCAAAACCTCTGTCGCTGTCCATGGTCTGTTGGTCTGTGGAGCTTATTCACTTTGTCTCTTAAGAAAAACATCCACCCAAATGGATCTATAGCACTCACACTGGGAGTAGGAGCAATAACATCTGACAGAACACTCCAGGCAATGCATGAAAACAAGAAGATGACCCACTCCCCGCCAGAAAAGGTACATACTGTGAGCCTAGTGCATCTTCAAAGTAGAAAATGTACAGATCTTGGGCAGAAGTTAGTAGGGCAAGCAGTCAGCATTACATTTTACGAAATACTTTACTGCTAGTCCATGGCTTTACGATGGCTTTGGTTTGTTGAAACTGATCTGTGCACTGTTACTGCCAATGATGGTTTATTGAGGTGTTATACATAAGCTACATAAGCTAAAAGTTTCGGCCATTGTGCCAGCAGACTACAACGACAGCACTGAGCTAATTAATGAATGTGCTGAACTGACTAAAGGAGCAAAGAAAAGAAGATTGAGGTGACGTCATTTCCGGTGAGTGTGTCGCGTTTTCAGAGCTGTTCGTTCTTAGAGCCTTTTACCGATTAATCCACGAATTATACACACTATTTACGCATCATATACACGAAAGTGAACGTTTGATTTCTCCGCAAACAATCCGGAGCCTCAAGCCGCTCGCTTTTCAGTATTTCGTGGATTAAAAAGCCCTCCTCACTCTCTAGCTCCAGCCTGAACTAGCCTAGCGTAGCCTAGCCGCTAGCGTCATGGCTGGATCTACCTTTACCTGTTTGAGCTGTCATATGTCGAGTCAGAACCCTGGCTCCTTCTCTGATGATTGGTGCGTGAAGTGCAGTGTAGTGGTAGTTTTGGAGGCCAGGGTTACGGAGTTAGAAGCGCGGATCCGCTGTTTAGAGGAGCTTAAGTCCAGTTATAGTTCGGTTTTAGCGCGAGGGCTACCGGACCGCGCTGCAGGGCGTAGCATTAGCAGTAGCAGTAGCAGTAAGGCCGAGCTCAGCCCCTCAGCGTCTCCCGTGCAGCCGGGACTAGACCAGGAACAGAATAGGGACCAATTTGTGACAGTTCGGAGGGGACAAGGCGCTAAACGCCGAACCTCAGAGCGCCGTGAGCTTCACGTCTATAATAGGTTTTCTCCCCTCAGCGATCACACGCCCGCTGAACACACGAGAGAAACTCTTGTAATCGGGAGTTCTATTGTTAGAGACGTGAAGCTGCCAGCTGCTAGCGTTAGGTGTTACCCGGGGGCCAGAATGGGTGACATCGAAGAAAACCTTAGGATCTTAAAGCGGAGCAGGACCCGTTTCCGGCGAGTCGTGGTTCACGCAGGCGGTAACGACGCCCGGCGGAGACAATCAGAGGTGCTCAAAGTTCAAGTAGCCGCGGTGTGTGACCTAGCGAAGTCGATGTCAGACACTGTAATATTTTCTGGTCCCCTGCCCAATCGGATCAATGCTGAATTGTACAGCCGTCTCTCAGCATTCAACAACTGGTTATCCAGATGGTGCCCTCAAAACAACGTTGTCTTTATTGATAACTGGAGTGCGTTTTGGGGAAAGCCCGGGCTCATACGCAGGGATGGCATCCATCCGACTTCGGAGGGTACATCCCTATTAGTTCGGAATTTGACCGATAGTCTTAGTCGTGTTAAGTGACCATCTAGGGATGAGCCCCAGGTGCAGAGCAGCAGTTCAAGACGCTCCTCTGTCGCTGAACTCTCGCCCGTTCTGTTACTTGTGAAGTGTTCAGATTCAAGACAGATAGAGACTGTGTGTGTCCCTCGTGTCCCTCGTACAAATAATGCCAAAAAGTCACATCTCAGAAAAAATATTTCAGGCGTCAGACCAAATAACTTAAGGAAAATAACAATCACAAATGACACAAATACACAAATGAATAAACACGTAAAATGTGGACTGCTAAACATTAGAGCAATTTCCTCCAAATCGCTCTTAGTTAATGAATTAATTAGTGACTATGACATAGATCTTCTAGCTCTAACTGAAACGTGGCTTCAACAAGACGACTACGTCAGACTAAATGAGTCCACCCCACCCACCCATGTTAACTTTCAGACTGCCAGGAGCACAGGCCGAGGTGGTGGTGTGGCAGTGATCTCACACTCAAGCCTACTCATGAGCCCTAAAACTAACAATGCATTTCACTCATTTGAAAGCCTTATGCTGTCGATCACATGTCCAAATATGAAAAACCAAAAAGTAGTTTTGTTCATAGTTATCTACCGACCTCCTGGTCCCTATTCAGAGTTTTTAACAGAGTTTTCTGACTTTATATCAAACTTAGTGTTAGCCTGGGATAAAATAGTTATAGTTGGAGACTTTAATATCCACGTGAACATGAGTGATGACGCTCTCAGTAATGCCTTCAGCGCCTTGTTAGACAGCATTGGTTTCACTCAGAATGTAAATAAACCGACTCACACTCACAAGAACACTCTGGATCTTGTCCTAACGTATGGAACAGAGATTAGTGACCTCATTGTCCTCCCTCAAAACCCTATATTGTCAGACCATTTCCTAATTACCTTTCAGTTTATTCTTAAAGATCATCCAGTCCCACAAAATAAAGTTATAATGAAAAGGACAATATCTGAAAAATCTATCTCAAAATTCAAAGAAATAATAGAGCCAATATTCAGTGACATGTCATGTGATCCTGCTGAGAACAGCTTTAGTCCCAGTTTAAGTGATCAATGTGTCGACTTGACCATGAATTCTCTGAAGTCTGCTCTTGACGTTGTCGCGCCGTTAAAACAGAAGGTCATTAGGCCAAAGCGCGCCTCCCCATGGTACAACCAAGAACTGAGTTCACATAAACAAAGAGTTAGAAAGTTAGAGGGATTATTTCGTCGCTCTCACACCGAAGAATCCCTAAAAGCATGGAAAAGTTGCCTGCTGTCCTATAAGCAGGCTCTGCGTAAGGCCCAAACCAGATATTATTCAAATCTAATAGAAGTCAACAAAAGTAACACTAAATTCCTTTTCAGCACTGTAGCTAGGCTAACAAACTGTCACAGTGCAGTAGAGCCCTCAATCCCAGCTACACTTAGCTCTGATGATTTCCTCCTATTTTTTAACAATAAAATAAAAACAATCAGAGATAAATTAGATGAAATTACCCCCGCTATTAGCCCTGAACTAACCCAAGCTGTAAATCTAACGTCTCATATAAATCCACCTGTAAACTTAGAAAGGTTCACAGCTGTTGATCAAGCAGAGATAACTTCAGCCATTATGTCCTCTAAAAGCTCAACTTGTGTCCTAGACCCCATTCCAAGCAGACTCCTCAAAGACATTCTCCCCCTAATTATAGACCCTATTCTTAATATAATAAATACTTCACTCCAAAGTGGCTATGTTCCACAGTCCTTCAAACATGCAGTCATTAAACCTCTTCTGAAAAAGCCTAATCTAGATCCCGACCTATTGGTAAACTACAGACCTATTTCAAATCTTCCCTTCGTCTCTAAAATCCTTGAAAAAGTTGTAGTAAAACAGCTTTGTCGCCACCTGCAGGACAATAACTTATTTGAAGTTTTCCAGTCAGGGTTCAGAGCCCACCACAGCACTGAAACTGCACTAGTTAAAGTCACAAATGATTTGTTATTAGCCGCTGACGATGGACTGGTCTCAATCCTGGTTCTGTTGGACCTGAGCGCAGCGTTTGACACCATTGACCACAACATTCTACTGCAGAGGTTAGAATGTGATGTAGGTGTTGGAGGAACAGCCCTCAGCTGGTTTAAATCCTATCTATCTGATAGGTTCCAATTTGTTAATGTAAACCAGAGCTCCTCACCAAGCTCTAAAGTAATTTACGGTGTGCCACAGGGTTCGGTACTCGGTCCAATTCTGTTTACTCTTTATATGCTGCCATTAGGCAACATTATCAGAAAGCATGACATTAACTTCCACTGCTATGCAGACGACACTCAGCTGTATTTATCAATGAAACCTGATCAGAGCGATCAAGTAGACAGACTTAGTACTTGTGTGAAGGAGATAAAAACCTGGATGACACTAAACTACCTGCTTCTTAACCCTGAAAAAACCGAGGTCATTGTGCTTGGCCCTAAGCATCTACGAGACTCTCTATCTGAGCAGATAGTCACACTGGACAATGTCAGTGTAGCCTCCAGTTCTACTGTAAGAAACCTTGGAGTCTTATTTGACCAGGAGCTCTCATTTAAAGCTCATATAAATCAAGCTTGTAAAACAGCCTATTTCCATTTGCGCAACAAGAGCCAAAATCAGAAGAATCCTGCCTAAAAGTGATGCCGAAAAACTTATCCATGCATTTGTAACGACTAGATTAGACTACTGTAACTCCCTGCTTGCAGCGTGTCCTAAAAGCTCCATAAAAAGCTTTCAACTGGTTCAAAATGCAGCAGCAAGATTACTAACAGGAACAAAAAGAAGAGAGCACATTACGCCGGTGCTGAAGTCTCTTCACTGGCTCCCCGTCGAGTCTAGAATCAAATTCAAAATTCTACTCTTGACCTACAAAGCCATAAATGACATGGCCCCATCCTACCTCAAAGATGCTATAGAACCATATCATCCAAACAGAGCTCTTCGCTCTCAGAATGCCGGCCTTCTGGTGGTGCCAAGAGTCTCTAAAAGTACAGTAGGAGGTAGAGCGTTTAGCTACCAAGCTCCTGTGTTATGGAATCAGCTCCCGACCCATGTTAAATATGCTGACACAGTCTCTTCATTTAAGTCCAGGCTTAAAACGTTCCTCTTCGAAATCGCTTATGGTCAGACTAGTTAGGAACAGAAACATAAACCCACAGCTTTAGCTACGCTGCCCTAGGAGTAACTATGCTGGGGGAAGTATGACAGCTTGAGCACTATCCTCTTCTTATTCTGACTACTTATGCTATCAAACAATATTTATTTTTTGATTCCACTTGCAAACTGTTCACCGCCTTCTTTTTCTTTCACTCACTCCTGAGGACCTGTGGACCCAGATGTCCCTCTCCTGGTGAAGTGGTCCCTGCCCTGTGTGGACGGTCCCTCATCTGCCTGAGGAGTGGGTCCAGCTCGCCCCCGACGGTCCCTCATCTGCCTGAAGAGTGGGTCCAGCTCGACTCCGACGGTCCCTCATCTGCCTGAAGAGTGGGCCCAGCTCGCCTCCGACGGTCCCTCATCTGCCTGAAGAGTGGGTCCAGCTCGCCTCCGACGGTCCCTCATCTGCCTGAAGAGTGGGTCCAGCTCGACTCAGACGGTCCCTCATCTGCCTTAAGAGTGGGTCCAGCTCGCCTCAGACGGTCCCTCTTCTGCCTGAAGAGTGGGTCCAGTTCGCCTCAGTCGGTCCCTCATCTGAAGAGTGGGTCCAGTTCGCCTCAGTCGGTCCCTCATCTGCCTGAAGAGTGGGTCCAGCTCCAGTCTCCTCGTGTCCGTCTGTCCGTCTGTGAGAGTCGGATCTCTTCTTCACTGGAACTCCTCCAGGTTTCTACGCTTTTTTCCCAAAGAGGTTTTTTTTTTGTAGTTTTTCCTGGCCGAGAAGGAGAGTCTAAGGACAGAGGACCCTGGGACATCGTCCCTCGCCACCACAGACATTGTCTGACTCCATCGCCACCACAGACATTGTTGATTCATTTCTCCCTGTGGCCCTCAGAGGCAACTGTTGTTGTGATTTTGGGCCTTACAAAAATAAATTGATTTGATTTGATTTGAAGATATTTCAAGTTCATCCTCCGCCACAGATGTGAGTGACTCAAGCTCTGAACTCACTACAGAACCTGACTTCTTCACCAGCTCATCCAGCTGTAGGAAGCTGTTCCTCCTCAGCAGACCACAGTGTTAAAGAGGACACTGGAGAGGACGTTCTGGTAAACCATCAGCAGGAGCTTCTGGCAGATGTTGAAGGACCTCAGCCTCTTAAGAAAGTATAGCCTGCTTTGTCCCTTTTTGAAGACCAGTCATGTCTATGGTCCAGCTGCAGTCCCAAGTACTTATAGGTCTCCACAACCTCCACAGTAATGGTTATAGGCTGCAGCTGTGGCCTGTGCTTCCGAAGAGTGCACACGCTTTTTTGCTCGCTCCGCTTGCTATCGCTGCTTTCCTTATTTATTTTTCTTTTTACTCAGTTTTTGTCTTCCAAACATTTTTGCTTTAGACTTTTTCAAGTAAACCAAGGATTTTAAGAACATTTTTCCAGTTTTAACGACATATCTGACGCCAGCGACATGTCCGGGAGAAGAAGGGAGAAAGACTGTGAACGCTGTCGGAAATATCAACAAGAAATTAATGAGCTGAAAACACGGATATTTGTTTTGGAATCTGAAAAAGTTCTTCACGATACCATTCCTGTGTCAACCGACGGTAAGAAGAGCACACTTTTTACAAGAAAAACTGCTACTTTCAACCTAAACCGCAGTGACTCTGTGTCGTTTTCAAAACTGTCTAAAAACCAGAAGGACCAGGCTGTTTCTTGGAACAAACTTGGAGCAAAGCCTAAACGATACAAAGATAACGTGAAGTCGCCTAAAATACAGCTCACCAACAGATTTTTACCACTTTCAGAGATGGAATTAAATGAAAAAAGGAAAGATGGCGTGGCCAAAATACAGCGAGGAGGATCTGTGCCAGAAGCCAAGGTCACGCAGATTGTTTTAGTTGGGGACGGCGCGATAAGTCACGTGACGCATGAAAAGATAAACACACATTCTTTTCCAAGCGCCACTGTTTCTGAGATAACGTCACTCCTTCCAAATATTATGGCTAAGCATGGAGGAGCTAAACAGCTGATTGTGCACGTGGGTGCAGTGGACATGCGGCGGGAACAGACTGAAGTTTTGAAAAAAGACTTCTTGAAGTTATTCGACGTGCTTGATAAAATGGAAATCAAAACATTCATAAGTGGACCTCTTCCAAACATCGACAGGAGGATAAACAAGTTTAGCCGGCTTCTTCAGCTGAACACATGGCTGTCCAAAGAGTGTTCCCCGAGAGGACTACACTACATTGAGAACTTCTATCTATTCTGGAAACGAGAGGACCTGTTTAAGAGAAATGGCCCCCACCTATGCAGAGGTGGAGTGAGGGTGCTGACAGAGAACCTGCTCCACGCTCTGAGGCCTGGACAGGGTCCTGAGCAGATAGTTAGAGAAGAGAGGAATGAGAGAAGAATTCCTGCTCCATCAGCCAGAGACCGAGCCAATGTTTCAACATCAAAAGCACCACAACCTCAGCCTCCACCAAAGGATTCATCAGCAGCTGCTCCACCACCACCAGCAAAGGATTCAGCTCCAGCTGCTCCACATTCACCTCCACCGCCTCCAGCAAAGGAACAATCTTCAAAGGCCTTGGACCCATCTGTGACAAGCCAAACAACATCCCTGTCATCGCCCCTGCCTTCACACCAGCCCTGGGTTCCCCCTGCAACATCTACTCCCACTAACGATTCATCATTCTCCTTCTCATCTCCACTCTCACCCATGGGCCTTCCCAGCCATTTTGAAAGTCTGATCAAATCAGGCATTAAGATGGCTCCACTCACGCCCAATATAGCAAGGGCTATGTCAGTACCGACTACACCAACAAAAGCCCCACCACCCATCCCCCCTCGCCTCTCACCTGGTCCCAAACTCTCCTTGGCTACAAAAGCCCGACCACCCATCCAACCTCGCCTTTCACCTGGTATCTCCCATAGCTAGGATGCACTGGGTCTCAGCGTTGCCGGGACTTATTGTCACATTAAAAATCAAACCAACCCGGGGCCCTATGTAAAAAGAGCCCCCCTAGTGCTATTTCTGTAGTCACATCATCACAGAGATGGAAAAACTAAATGCGAGTCAGGCCCAATCTGAGAAATGTGATTCATATTCCCTGTGAAAAGATAAAGCCCAGTCTCACTGAAACTAGTCTGAAACTTGCTGTGCTAAATGTCAGATCCTTATGTAACAAATCTCTCTTAATTAATAATTTTATTTCTTCTTATAATCTTGATTTTATGTTTTTAACTGAAACATGGCTTGACAAAAACACAGGAAATGTAGTTCTGATAGAATCTGCTCCACCCAACTTTAAGTTTGAATCTGAAACACGAGAAAACAAAAAAGGGGCTGGAGTCTGTCCTATCTTTAGAGATGAAATAATTACCCGCAGGTTGTCTTTTGGGGTGTTTTCATCATTTGAGTATGTATCCTTTAAAATGGAGCTAAAACGGTCTCCATCCATTCTCTTCATTGTTTTATACAAGCCTCCCCAGCACTGCCAAAGTTTTATTGATGATTTTACTGAGGTGCTTTCAGTCATATGCACAGACTTTGATGGTTTGGTCATTACAGGTGATTTCAATGTGCATGTTGATAATATTTGTGACAGAAACGCTAAAGAGCTTGATGCTGTCCTTGAAACCTTCAGTCTTACTCAGCATGTGAGAGGCCCCACCCACAGCAAAGGACACACTCTAGATCTCATAATTACAGAGGGGGTAAATATTTCAAATGTTAATGTGATCGATGTTGCTCTGTCTGATCATTTCTGTGTCTTCTTTGACCTGTCTGTTTCTCCCAATCCTCCGGTTGGTCCTGCAGTTGTTCAGAGGAGACACATAGGTGATGGCACAGGTGCACTGTTTATGGAAATGATAAACTTTGAAAATGTCTCATGTTCTAATGTAAATGATTTGTTGAACTCTGTTACATCTAGTGTTTTGAATGTTCTGGACACCATCTAAAGGCTAAAATGGTTAAAAATAAGCAGAAGGCGCCGTGGAGAAATGATGATTCGGTCAGGGCACAGAAAAGGGAGTGCCGCAGGGCCGAACGGAAATGGCGCAAGTCAAAGCTCCAGGTTCAAAAAGAGATTTCCAAAGAAAAGCTGAACATGTACAACCTAATCTTATGTAGAACTAGGGAAATATATTTTTCTGAAATAATTGGAAGCTGCAGTAACAACTCGCGTGTCCTGTTTGCCACAGTAAACGGATTAACAAACCCTCCAGCTCAGCTGCCATTAGAACTCATTTCCACATCCAAGTGTAATGAGTTTGCATTATTCTTTAATGACAAAGTTCAGGGCATTAAAAATGCTATAAATCCCACAATGCAAAAAATTACCCTAAAACCAAAAGACACTTAGAGCTAACTCACTTTGCACCAGTAACTGACAAAACTGTCCATGAGATCATCACCAGTCTGAGTTCATCTACATGCTGCCTTGATGTGTTACCCACCAAATTTCTAAAGTCTGTGCTGAACAGTTTGTTAGCACCATTCACTCACATAGTTAACATGTCGCTTCAATCTGGAACATTCCCAATGTCTTTGAAAACTGCGGTCATAAAGCCTCTCCTAAAGAAGAGCAGTCTTGATGCCGCAGTACTGAGTCATTACCGGCCCATCTCTAATCTGCCATTTTGGGGCAAAGTCCTTGAAAAGGTTGTTTACCAACAGCTCACAGATTTCCTCTTAATAAAGTCAGGTTTTAGACCTCATCACAGCACTGAGACTGCTCTTGTCAAGGTGACAAATGACATCCGCCTGAACACTGACACGGGCAAAGCCTCAGTCTTAATTCTGTTAGATCTGAGTGCTGCTTTTGACACTGTCGATCATGGGATCCTCTTACAGAGACTAGAGGACTGGGTGGGCATCACTGGCACTGCCCTAGACTGGTTGAGGTCCTATCTGGAAGACAGGAAGTACTTTGTTGAAATTGGTAGCTGTGTCTCAGACCACATGACCCTGACCTGTGGAGTGCCCCAAGGGTCAGTCCTGGGGCCCCTTCTGTTCAACCTCTACATGTTGCCGTTGGGTCAGTTGATACGCAGTGAAAATGTGTCCTATCACAATTATGCAGACGACACTCAGATCTATGTTTCACTGTCGGCAGGTGAATATGGACCAGTAGATTCACTCTGTAACTGCATCCAACAGATCAGTGTGTGGATGCAAAACAACTTTCTCCAGCTGAACTCAGACAAGACTGAAATAATCGTTTTTGGCCCACAGAAACAAAGAGAAAGTGTTAGCGGTCACCTCCAGAGTCTCGCTCTAAAACCTACAAACCAAATTAGAAATCTGGGGGTAATAATGGACTCAGACTTGAACTTTAATAGCCACGTCAAATCAATAACATCAGCAGCTTTTTACCATCTAAAAAACATTGCCAAAATCAAAAATATAGTGTCAAAACCAGATTTAGAGAGACTTATCCATGCGTTTGTCTCCAGTAGATTAGACTACTGTAACGGCCTGCTCACTGGCCTCTCCAAACGAGCTGTAAAACAGCTGCAGTACATCCAGAACGCTGCTGCTCGGGTCCTGACCAGAACCAGGAAGTATGATCACATTAGTCCTGTTCTCAGGTCTCTGCACTGGCTCCCTGTGGCTCAGAGAATAGACTTTAAAGCAGCTCTGCTTGTGTACAAGTCTCTCCATGGCCTAGCACCAAAGTACATATTGGATATTTTAGTGCCATATGAACCATCTCGGACTCTGAGGACCTCAGGGGCCGGCCTCCTGCTGGTGCCCAGAGTCAGGACAAAACATGGGGAATCTGCGTTTCAGTTTTATTCAGCTAAAATCTGGAACAGTCTTCCTGAAGATGTGAGACAGGCTTCTACTCTGACAATGTCCAAATCTAAGCTAAAAACAGTTTTGTTTAGCTGCGCATATGACTGAAAGGATTTTTTCTTTGCACTCTTCTCTTTTGTTTGTGATTTTATTAGTTTAGAAAATCAGTTGGATTGATAATTTTTAATTTAGTTAATTTTATTGTAGTTATTTTTTATCTTTGCACTCTTCTCTTTTGTTTGTGATTTTATTAGTTTAGATAATCAGTTGGATTGATAATTTTTAATTTAGTTAATTTTATTGTATTTCTGTAATTTCTTTGTGATTTGAATGCATTTTTCCTGCTGTGTGAAGCACTTTGAATTGCCTTGTGTATGAAATGTGCTCTACAAATAAACTTGCCTTGCCTTGCCTTGCCTTGCCTGTGCGTCCTAAAGTCCACCACGACCTCTTTTGTCTTGGAAAGTGTTCAGTTGAATGTGGTTAGCCCTCCTCCACACCACAAAGTTTTCAATGAGCTGCCTGTACTCCCCCTTTTTACCATTCCTGATCCACCTAACAATGTCTGCATCATCAGAGAACTTGGATGTTACAGCTCCGAGTCTAACGTGCAGAGAGTAAACAGGTTTGGGGCCAGTACAGTCCCTTGTGGAGTTCCAGTGCTGCAGACCATAGCCAGACATACTGAGGTCTCCCAGTGAGGCAGCCCGGAAGAGAATTGAATCTACTTCCATCTCTATCACTTTGTTTTTCAGACAACAGAGGCTGGATGGTGATGCACTAGCTACGCTAACCCTGTTGAGGCTTCTGGGGTTCACCTTCCCCAGGCGAAGGCTCGAATTAAAGATGTGTTACAGAGGCTTCCCATCAGCACAAGCCTTCAGGGGCCTTGGATCAAAACAGTACCGAGTTTCGAGTATCAATAGTTTTATATCGTACTTTTTATCATTCATCACTATTTTTTTAATCTATCTGGAGGCAACGGATACAGTCAGGCTTGTGTGTAGGGACGTTTTTATGAATAAATGTAAATCAATCGATCATTAAGATAAGATATTCCTTTATTGTCCCACATGGGGAAATTTCATAACATCATTAGATCTACAGAAGCCATATGCTTTCCAAGTTGAGATTAAGTTATATATTTGTAGTATTATAGAGAATATGTAGCATTATAGGGAACTCGTTATTAGAGGTCAGAGTTCGTAGTGATTATGTTGTTGTCATGAGGATAAAGCTGACTTCACACCTGATAAGCTTTGCTCCCTCGCCTCTGCCCAGTCGCGTCCTCCATCGGCGGCTCCATCTTTTCCCTCAGGGTCATACTGAAAAACACATGGCACATATTAACAACACTGAAGGAAAGAAATTTTACAATAATATGATTTGAATATGACCAGACAGAAATCATAGTATAGTACTTCTTTGTCAAACGGTTGTGGCTTGTAACTTTTTTTGGTGGGATTTTTGGTGGACAATGTTATGTTTAAGAAAGGTTTATTACTTGGTCATTAGCATTGATGCTAATTTCGGTGGCGTTTGCTACATAAATAAACTAAGTGTGCTTAGAGGCTAATGCAAACTCCCATTAAAAATGTATAAAAGCTCATTTATGGAGTGGTACCAGCCTTAAAGTTTCTATGACAGGTTGGACTACTCAATAAACTAAAATGGAGTTAAGATAAATAAATAAACGTTTGGCTAAAATAATATTTTTTTTTTTATAAAAATCCCAGAATAGCTATTTTTTTAGGTTTATAATGGAACTTCCTGTTTGTAATTGATGACATCAAACTGGGAAATTAGCTTGCAACCACCTGACTTCCAGATTTTCAGCTTTTTCTCCACAAATAGCCACTTAATATAGCTATAATTTACATATACAATAGGTATAAATACACCAAATAAAGTCAAAATTAGAAAATCATGAGAACCTATCATAGGCACTTTAAGTTTAGAAAGACTTTTATTAACAAAAAGACAGTTTTCATGCCTTACTGTTGTAATACATCCTGGGCAAAGCAATAACATCTCTTTGGAGACAAGCATTAGAAAAGTTATATTACGAATCTTTAATATTCAGCTTTTCCATAAAAATCTAAAGCTCTATGATGATCTTATGATGGTATTTCTAGAACAATTCCTTAATACATTTCTTTTAATTTTCTATATTAAACTTCTGCATTCTTTTATGATTTGTTTGTCAAAAGCTACTCAATACTCACGCAGTATCTCACTCATTTGTTTCTGAAACTATTTGCATGTAAGAATAATCCCAAAGAGAATTGTGCAGTTTGAAGATTTGAAAATTGGAATTACCGTCTAAAGACTGTTTGTACTTAGAGGGATGATATTTTCACTTTTATCATATTGGCTATCGACATTCATTCTCATATTTGTGGCCGAAGTGTTGAATAAAGCACATAAAGCTTAATTTCTCCAGTTTGTGCAGTGAGAACCAGGAGGAAGGTGCTGATCAGTGATGGACGGATCACCACCAAATATCATGTATCGATACTGTCAGAAAGGTATAATTGCTCCTGCAAAAATATCGATATTTATTTATTTTAAAATGCAGTTTAAAAAAAATCTATCTATTTTTGTTTATGTTAGTTCAAGCTGAGGTTGAAGAAAAATAACGATAACCAGGGTGAAATTGTCTATAGTGGAGGAGTTTCACCGCATTTCAGTACAAAACTCATCCATATCAGTATCGATATCGGATAGATATCATAATATATGTCATAGAATTACTTAGAAAAAAACGCTTAAAAGCATGTTTTCTTTTTCATTTTGTATATTTTTATTGCTCTGAAAAGCATGCGTCCTTACTGTGAGCGGGCTTGCCTCGCCACAAACCTGACTCATACTTGCTTCCATAGAAATTGTATTCCTTTTGCTATATTATTCCAGAGAATGGCATAAAACCTATCCATCTCCATGAAAGATGTTCAGATTTAAGTGTGGTTTTGACTTCATTTTCTATTTCCCTGGAATTAGAAAGTTGCGCAGAGTTGCTTTAAAGTTGAAACTGCATGAAACTCTGAAGTCAGTTTACAAATGATTTTACTCTTATTTGTTTTTTGGTTTGTTTTTTGCTTTTTTTTTGTTCATGCCAGCACCACTCCAGTCTCAGTTACTTCTCTTAGCTCACTTCCATCCATAATCTAAACGCCATGTAGCAATTAATAGAGCTATTGCACAAACAAGTGTTATTCCATGTTTATTATCAATACTTTTACATTGCTTTTTGTTAAAATAACTAACAGGAAGAGTTGCTGTTATCCAGATGTGATCTTAAAAAAACTCTTTGAGCACATGTTTGTTCCAGACAGCTGAGAGTTTAGCAGTGTCTACAATGCGGCGACGCCCGGGATGAAAGTGCAGCGCGGTGCTAATCTGAGGGTAAGCACCTAACGGTTTAAGGAGCAGGAGGAACAAGTGACCGCGCTGGCGACTTAGAGCGGGGGAAACACGAGACAAGGAGAACGCCCGGAGTGGAAAGCAGGCCAAACAGATTAGACCAACGTGCTGCGCCAAAGAGTCCCGCCCTTCCACTAAAGACCGGCCAATGACGGACTTTAAGCCAGAAACTGCTCCCGATCGCCAGAATGAGGTTTAAATCAAACGCTATAAATAAAATGTACTCAACAGATTTTGTGAAGTCTTTAAAACGATGTTGATGTTTACATGCGGCGCTTGACATCGCCGCCGCACGCTAATTGAGGTTTTAGTGAAATTTAAGCTTAAAATGTTGTAAATACTGATAGGAATTATAATAAATGTTTAGAAAAAACTTAAGACGTGTTGCATTATCTCTAAAGTCAAGCATCAAGCCCCACTTTAACCAGTTTTATTTATTTATTCATTTATTTATTTATGTATTTATGTATTTATTTATCTATGTAAGTATGTATTTATGTATGTATTCATTTATTTAAGTATGTATGTATGTATGTATTTATGTAAGTATGTATGTATGTATGTATGTATTTATTTAAGGGGCAAAAAATACAGATGAATAAACACAAGTTTGCAAAAATAGTTACGGCCAAGACTATGAAAAAAAGTGAGACTTATAGTCCGGAAAATACGGTATTTAAATTAGTGCTGTAACGTTTAATTATTCATTATCTGGACTATACAGACTACATGAGAAATGACCTTTTCTAATAGAGACAGTGACATTAAATATAAGGGAGTGTCTACAGAGCCGCGCCGCGCGGCCGAAACTGCTATGTTATTTTGTGCCGCGGCTCCTGAAACTGCTGCGCTATTTGACCGCACCGTTTTAGACCGCGCCAGGTTAAGGTTAGGGTTAGGGTTAGGGTTAGGGTCAGGGTTAGGGTCAGGGTCAGGGTTAGGGTTAGGGTTAGGGTTAAGGTTAAGGTTAAGGTTAAGGTTAGGGTTAGGGTTAGGGTTAGGGTCAGGGTTAGGGTTAAGGTTAGGGTTAAGATTAGGGTTAGGGTCAGGGTTACGGTTACGGTTAGGGTCAGGGTTAGGGTTAGGGTTACGGTTAAGGTTAGGGTCAGGGTTAGGGTTACGGTTAAGGTTAGGGTCAGGGTTAGGGTCAGGGTTAGGGTTAAGGTTAGGGTCAGGGTTAGGGTCAGGGTTAGGGTTACGTTTAAGGTTAGGGTCAGGGTCAGGGTTGGGGTTAGGGTTAGGGTTATGGTTAAGGTTAGGGTTAGGGTTAGGGTTACGGTTAAGGTTAGGGTTAAGGTTAAGGTTAGGGTTAGGGCTAGGGTCAGGGTTAGGGTTACGTTTAAGGTTAGGGTCAGGGTCAGGGTTGGGGTTAGGGTTAGGGTTAGGGTTAGGGTTATGGTTAAGGTTAGGGTTAGGGTTAGGGTTACGGTTAAGGTTAGGGTTAGGGTTAGGGCTAGGGTAACCCTAACCCATGAGGCTATATGGCAGTGTTGCGGTTCCTGAAACTGCAGGGCCATTTGACCGCGCCGCGGCTCTGCAGCCACGGCCTAGATAAAAATGTAAAAGAATAAGAAATGTTTCCAGATTTTATTCACTTATACACTTTATTCACAAATATTCTCTATGTGAAAGTCTTCAGGCACCATGTTTCAACCGTTATTTGGGTCAATTGCAATCCAAAAGTCTCAATGTACAATAGAAATAATCCTTTGACAGGTCGAAAAATGAATCGCTGACTAGTCCCCTACTAAAATAATTCTTAGTTACAGCCCTAAAGTCTTGTTTAAGGCTGCTCTGACACGGATCTGGTGAGTCGCTGCCTCATGTCGGTCAGAAGTTTAGGAGCTACGACACAGAAACATTATAAACTCGTGCCGCTCCGTGCTCCCATCTGGCCAAAAAATACTGAAACCTTAATCTCGTTTTCATATCATTAGCATATTCTGTTAAGCCCATGGATGTATAAGATCTGGAAGATGGATCAAATATGGCCTTGTATTGGTTTGAATGGCCCGCGACGCCAAAAAAGATGTTTTCTTCTGGATTACTGCCTGGATACGGGCTGACGGCGCCATCTGTGTCTTATCCAGGTCTTATTATAGATCCAGAGATTAGTTCAGTTGTCTTTGGGTTGTACTGTTTATGCTAGCAGGAGTTGGTTGAATACAAATCTGTTTGCTTTGGGGAAAGGTCTTAGTTGTTCCCCTATAACGTTTGACAATAACCTTGACTTAAAGCTGTGCCCGCCTTTTTATTCATTTTTTAAGTTATCTTTTTTGCAAATTGTGTGTTTACCACTAAAGAGTATAGGGCTAAAGGGCTAAAAGCAGTGCTCTGATTGGCTGTGCTCGGGTGGTCCGCTCCAGTTTCACGTATGCGTTTGAAAACGGCGGTTTTAAAGCTGCGCATGTGCAAAATGAATGCATGTGAATACCAAAGGGTCCGTGCGAGCGAGGGAATAACTTGTGCAGTTTAGGGGATTCTGGTTTTGCAGCGTGATAATCGTGATAATAAATTAAAAAAAAAAAATTGTACTTGCATTTACCCACACAAAAGTGTATTTACAGTGATTCCTGCATGTTGGAATCTTTATTCTATCTTTATTCTATATACATGTATTTATGCATTCAAGGCGCTTTCAATTCCCACTTTTCCCAAATATTTATTGTCTTTCTTGCTCGGTGTCTCTTATTAGAAATCAGCTTATTAGGATCCTAAAAAAAATGGCCGTAGCTGCAGAGCTATAGATGCTTTAGAATGGTTTTGACCTGGACCTGGTTTAGTTCTGCCTTGAGCCAAATCCAGTTCTGTTTTTTATCTGACTTGGTTCAGTCTGAACACTTAAGATAAACATGTAGCATCAATAAAATCAAGAGTTCAAAAAATTCATTGCAACTTCATGGTACTTTTCTGTTGTATTCAACTGTTCTGTTGTGGCCTGGTGTCACAGATATGACACAAACACTACATTTATTTTAAAATTCTATTGGAAACATTTCAATACAACCTTGTTTTGTGGTCCAGTTTAAGTCTAAATCACCTTTCAAATATTTGTTATACATTATGAAAATAATTCAGGCATCAAGGGTTAAATTGTGACCAAAAAATGGCAAAGAAAAAACATTTTAAATAAAAATGTTGCACTATATGGATTTGTTTCTTTTATTACATTGTTTTGAATCAATGTTGCATTTTAAAATATCCAAACTATAACAGTACAGACAAAAGCACAATATGTCCTCTTTAATCAGTAATTTTGCAACATCACAAAGAGCATTTTACTTTATTGCTGTAAAAACTAAAAACGATCAAATAAATAATATGAATGACAGTGATATTAACCTGACCATGTATAGTGTTGTATTCTTCCTTAATGTGATAACATGGACCACTTTTAGGAGAATGTGTTGTGGAAAGTGGACAGCTTGTAAAGGTTAGACCGCTGTGTAATCCCATTTACTATTCCAGGGTGGATAGAATTACCCTCAGGATTTGGGATGCCCCTTAACGCATCACAATCCTGTCCTTGTTCATCAATTTGGTGGTAAATTTGTATTTTACCTGAAAATGTAAAAAAAAAAAAAAGAAAAACTATAAAAAGAAAAAAATCTAAAAGACTCAGTTTATTTTTTGGTGTGTGTTTACATTTAATTTAATCGTTTTAATCAGTGGTACACAATACATTACAAAGGCCATTTAAACTTAAATAGATAAAAATAGATCAAGTATAAACTAACAATTCTGCGTTTGAGTGTGAACTTGAATTGTGCTATCAATGCTGTGTTCTTTCTTGGGCTAAGTTAGGTTAAATTAGATCGAATTTTTAGAACTAATGTAAGAACTATTATCCATCCCTGGATAAAAAAAGCAATTAAAAACTCTAATACTTAAGAAAAAGGTTCCTCAGTATTCTATTATGCATTAATAAGCACTAGTTATGTTTATAAGCTCTTTTATCACATTGACTCTAGTATTTACCGCTTGGATATTGCAAACAGTTTAATAAGCAGCTTAACTATTGCTTAATAACGTTGTATAAATAGTTTACTAAGGAACCTTATTTTAAAGTGTTACCAAGAGCTTTTTGTTGTATTGCCCTTCAGGGTGGATAACTTTTTAATAAAGCATTAACAAAGCATTGACAAAGACTTAATTCACAATGAACAAATAGTATGGTAAGAATGACGGCTTAGTAAATACTTTGCTATTTCTTTCCCTAACCTTTAAGTAGTTCAGAAGTAGTAGAATTGTTCATTATGATTTAAGGCTTTGTTCATGCTTTACTAATTGAAGTGTAGTTTTTATTTTTCATTTTAAAGGTTGTAGCTTTTCCAACAATTCTCCGCATATGTACTCAGCATTATCATTATTACAATGCAATATGTTATTAATATTATACAGAAATGTTTGACCTAGTAGTGTCATAAAAAATCCATCCCTGTAAAATTGTGTAAAATATGAAATACAATATGTTATATCTGTAGCACTAAAGTGTGTTAAAAAAACAAACAATTCAGTTGCAGTCTGACAAATCACTGACAACACGCGTGACATTGAGGTTCAAAGTTGAGTTTAAAAGTTTAAAAATTCACCAATCCTACTGGCTCTCGGTTAAACTCTGCCCTAATACCTAACAACATGATAATCATTCATTCCAAACTCACAACATATGATAAAAGTGAAATACATACATTTTGAAATTACCTGTGAGACGCCGGAATACAGCTCATCTTTGCACTAAATATCCTCCAGACAAATCCAAATGT
Organism: Eucyclogobius newberryi; assembly: GCF_026437365.1. Classification (NCBI taxonomy): domain Eukaryota; kingdom Metazoa; phylum Chordata; class Actinopteri; order Gobiiformes; family Gobiidae; genus Eucyclogobius; species Eucyclogobius newberryi. The sequence continues at coordinate 26,729,547 of NW_027315779.1, forward strand.
CTCGTTCTGTGACAATGCAACTTCTGCTACTCTGCCAGGCTCCTCCCCCTCGCTCTTCATTTTCCCACAGTGACGCACACGACAACCGCACACGACAACCGCACACACACACACACACACGCACGCACACACACACACACACACACACACACGCACGCACGCACACACACACACACACACACACACACGCATGCACACACACACACGCACACACACACACACAGACACAGACACACGCACGCACGCACACACACACGCACACACACACACAGACACAGACACAGACACACACACACGCATGCACGCACGCACACACACACACACACACACAGGCTTAGCGTCACATTGAATTAACCATCCCTGGCCTTGACGTAACATGTGAGAGAGTGAGACTAAGCACACTGCAAAACCAGAAAGTCCTTTATTTGAGTAGAATTTAAATCTAAATCAAATGTAGATCTACATAGTTAAAATATTTCGATTTTTTCTAATTTTAAAATATTGATTGGAAAATAGTTATAGTAAGTAATTTTGAGTACGTTTGCAAATGAAATTAAAGACAAAATAATGATACTGGCCACAAAAAGTACTACAACAAAATTAAGGTATTTTATTTTATTCAAACCGCCCCACTCACATTTTTGCAGATTACTTTAGCATCCACTGGTCATATTTGCCATGGAACAAATTAAAATTGAAACTAGCAAAATGACATTAAAAGAATGAAATATGGACTTTAAGATTATGACTTTGCCTGGAATCTTCCACAATATGACATTAAACCATACATCCATGCATTAAACTCATCTATGTTGCATTTATTCAATTATAAGGGTTTTATTGCCTTTACAAAGGAACGTTCTTACTGTGAGTGGGTCGCTTTTCCACAGATCTGACCTGTAACTTGGCCTGGTGGCATCATTTATAAACTCATCATCATTAAATAAATACATCATTCAAGTTGATTAAAAGTGAATATTTCAGGTAGATTTACTTCCAATAATCATTTTTTTTCTTTAGAATTGGGCAAAAAAAATATGGAAAAATATAGGACATTTAGATCAACTCAACACGTTTCTTTTTTTTCTTTCATTTGATTTATTTCGAATCATTTTTCTCTACCATTTCCTTTTGCAGTGCGCAGCTGAGATTAAAAGGTGAGGCCGCCTCACACCTTGCCTATTGCATATTTTCATCACATTTTGGCAGATTACTTCATCATCTACAGGCTTTCCCTTTAAAAAAGTCTCCACAGTTTGCCATTGGACATTGGATTTGCCGATGCCAAGTGAGATTACGAAACAGCAGCAGCAGCAGCAGCAGCAGCAGCAGCAGCAGCGCCAAAGCGGATTGGAGGAGTGAGGGACTCTAATCAACAAGATTAGACAGTAAACATGTCTTGTGATAATCTGAACGAGATTATTTTGTGTTTGGCTGGGTTATAGCTGCAATACTATTGGGAGAAAAGCCATGTAAGCAACTGATTTGTATAACTACAACCACATTAATGAGTATGGGCGTGTTCTGGATGTTACCAATAGGGGGCGATATAACCCTAAACCCTAAACGCTGCACTGATCCCGTGGAGCACACCGCTGTCAACTTTTGACATTGGAAACAGTGAAATACATAGAAAAGTACTGCGTTCAAATACGGTTTTAGTCTATAAAGTAACACATGATTACACAATATGGAAATATGGGAATATTTTGTGTTTTGATGGCTTAAAATGTTGTGTGTACAGAAAAACGTCTTGATTTCAGAGCCTACAAAACACGATAGTTACAAAAATGGCTATAACTGTTGCACTTCATGTTCATGTTAATAATTATCTGTGTGGACTGTTAGGAAAAACAACAACAAGCGAGTAATTTATGATGTGTGCTGCAGCCCACTTTGACCCTGGTGAGTCTCCCAGCTGTTTGAATAAAGCTTATTATATCAATCAAATAAAAAACAGGCTAATAGATTAGCCTGTTTAGAGCCGCGATATGATCAAATGAGCCTGGGAAATATAAATGTTTCTGGATAGTTTGAATGTTCCACAGTCAATGTGGCCTCAAACTCCATGTATCTCCATGCAGACAAGCAGGTGCAGCACCAGGTCAAGTTACAGGTCAGATCTGTGGAGAGTCGACCTAGTTTATAGTAAGAATGCCTGTTTATGAGCAATAAAAGCACCTTTAATTTGAATTGAACAGGTGGTACTTTTATACCATACTGTCATAATGTCTTCCAGCACAAATGACAAAAGTTGCCACTCAAGGAGCAAACACAGCTCAGAGTGACACAGCCTTAAATCCATTTACAAACTGAAACTCTATTTGCATGTGCTACAGTCTGTCCACCTAAAAACTGCACCCTCTTAGCCAGGAACATTGAGCAAAGACACAGAACACACAACTGAACACACAGTGGAACAGACACAATGCAAGACTTCTGTGGTGAAAATCAAGTTTGAACCAGGTTTAGGTCCAGACACTTTCAGACATTGTTTCGAGATCCAATGATAAAAAGTGTTGTAACACGTTAGATTCTTCTTACTATTTGAACTGGTTTGTGACTTAAGTGAGGAGTTTTGGAAAGTGTGCAAAAGATTTACCAGATTTACAAAACGGTTCAGAAAATCATCACGTCACAAATTCCATCAATTTCTTTAACTCTGAATTTGAACCTTGATAAAACATGATTGAATTGTGTCAGTGTAATCCCTCATTTGTACAGGAGTGTTCCATTGTAGAAAAAGATTCAGTTGTAGTCATCTGGACATTTGACTCCCATCCAAGAGTCATTCTCAATCTGCGAATCGAGTTTGGGAACACCGATTTTTATCCTACTCTGAGTAAGTCCTGCCCTCCGGGCGTGACCTCCTGTTAAAGGGAGTATTTGGTTTCAGTTGAAAAATACCCTCTTTTTTCCCCAACAGCCCTGTAATGGGCTATATACCTCCTATTGTAAACTGACTTTCGCTCCCTCCTCCCTGAGTACCTGATTAGCACCAGAATGCTAATCAGGTACTCGGAGGCTTCTCCCGCTCCAGGGTTTCAAGACACTATTATATAAAACAGGAAGGTTGAATCTTAAACCACCATGTTTGTTTAAGGACAAAGATTGCCTCTTTCATGCCATCTTTTCTCCTGCTTAGAACCTTCACCTCACTGTCTTCGATAGAGTGGTTTGTGGCTTTAAGATGAAGATGCACAGCGCTCTGTGGTCCTGAACTGCAGTGTCTTCTGTGCTGATAAAGCCTCTTGTGAAGTGGCTGTTTAGTCTTTCCTAGGTACCGCTCTTTACAAACTACATTGCTCTGTTTTTGTGTCTGCATCTTGTTCTTAGGGTGAACCAGTTTTTGTCTTAAAGTGTTGCCTGGTTTAAAATAAAAAGGCATTTCATGTTGTCTAAAAAATCTTTGCAGTTTTTCCGACAGTCCTAAGACATTGAGATGAGAAACACCCTTCCTTGTATGTTCTGTTTCCCTTTTGTCCCTTTTGTAATGTCTTTTGGTTCTCTTCACTCTGTTAAGAGCCCAAGCCGGGCTCTTAACACAGGCAGAGAGAGAATTCCGGATGTGTTTTCCTCTTTCCTCTTGCCCTCTGAGTTAGTGGGCACCTCTTGTGCTCTGTGTTGTAAAGTTCTGATCACTCACAGCTTATGGTGTAGTGGGTGATAAGAGCCAAAGAGCAGATACTGATCCGTGTGTGTAGGTTTCCTATATACTTCTATCTGGCGCTTGCCTCCTCCTAGTGGAACAATCAAGAAAGGCGTCTTGTCTTGTAAATTGTCATTGAATTGTTTTTATTATTATTCAGCTGCAAAACTTGTTTTTCTCTGTTTAAAAGTCAAAATACAAAAATCTACATTTTTACAAGGAGATCTAAATAACATTTTACCCTATTATGTATCTTTGTAAGTCCCTGTGATGGTTAAATAGGTATTTTCGGGGTGTTTCATGTGTGAGTCGTCGCCCCCTGCTGTCTGGAATACCAGCCTTGCAACATTTGCTGACATCGAAACTAGACAATTTGGTATATTTTTATGTGATTATACTGTATAAGTTCAATTAAGAAATAATAAAAAGACAGAAAATAAAAAACAAATCTGAAGAAAAAGAAACTCTTTTGGGATTGTTCTCTGACACTCTGACAGTTCTAGTTCTACTTAGAATTCAATGCTTAGATTTTTAAGCTCTCAAATTCAACACTCTAAATTAAGAGTGTCAAATTTACAGTCAAGATATTCACACCAAAGATTGAAGACGCCAAGATTCACTCACTTGGATCAATGAGTACTGCCCTACTTAAATTGACGGGGAATTTTACACTCTGAATTAAGACTGGAAAATCTACGCATTTATTACTACGCTAATTTTTCATTCTAAATTTCTGAACTGATAAAAACACAGTGAACATGTTTACTGCAAAATTCAGCAACTGAAATTTTAAAAAGAAACTTAGAAATTTGATAGTATTTAAAATTGTAAATCTGATGAAACGAATGGTATCCATGATAGACACAAAAACATACAGTCGTTCAGTATATGCAGCCAAAGGTTTTAAAAGATACGAATGCTTTGGAATGGTTTGAACAAAAGAAGGAGGTCAAGCTGTTGTGGCGTAATATCTGGGTTGATTCTGAAATTAGATAATTTGAAAAGTCTAAAAAGCTTGTGTTGTTTGATGTGCAGCGGGCGTAACATGACGTGGAGGTTGCATAAGTGGTCAGGAGCACTGAGGTGTGGAACAGATGTGCACCATACGAAGTCTGATGAGTAATTAGGTCATCACACATTGGGCAGTTTGAGGTTTGCAGGAAATAAAAAAAACAGTCTAGGAAGCATTGGCCTGCAAAGGGAAATGATCTCACATGATTTGGATGGTGCAAATGTCATGTGATCGTGGCACAAACTCAATGACTCCATAAATGAGGAATGTTTGAGAATATTCTGGCATCTGAAGTCAAAAAGATCTGGTCTGTGTGACGATATGTAAATAATACATAAAATAAAATGTTTTGAGATGAGAATAATTATCTTAGTACTTTGTTGAAATGGGTAACTGTGTCTCAGACCACATGCCCCTGACCTGTGGGCGGTGAATATGGACCAGTGGATTCCCTCTGTCACTGCATCCAACAGATCAGTGTGTGGATGCAAAACAACTTTCTCCAGCTGAACTCAGACAAGACTGAAATCATGGTCTTTGGCGACAGAAACAAAGAGAAAGTGTTAGCGGTCACCTCCAGAGTCTCGCTCTAAAACCTACAAACCAAGTTCTAGGGTAATAATGGACTCAAACTTGAACTTTAACAGCCACGTCAAATCAATAACATCAGCAGCTTTTTACCGTCTAAAAAACATTGCCAAAATCAAAAGTATTGTGTCTAAACCAGATTTAGTGAGACTTATCCATGCGTTTGTCTCCAGTAGATTAGACTACTGTAACGGCCGCTCACTGGTCTCTCCAAACGAGCTGTAAAACAGCTGCAGTTCATCCAGAACGCTGCTGCTCGGGTCCTGACTAGAACCAAGCAGTACTCCTTTTATTTATGACTATCTTTTTTGTGGTTTTGATAAATTTCTTCCTGTTTTGTGAAGCACTTTGAATTGCCTTGTGCATGAATTGTGCTCTACGAATAAAATTGTCTTCAGCAAGTAGCCTATAAAAATGTGGTCCTTTCGACCATTGTGTTCTTAATTTTTGCATTTGGTACACTATAACTCCTAAAGTTGGCGCTTACTTTTGTAGTTGCAGAACAGTGGGTGAAAGAGCAGCTCTTCTACATTGAAGTTAAAGGATATCTTCCCCCACAGAGGTATGTCAGTGGGCGTTTCCTTGGATGCCTGTTGATCTAAAGAAAATGGAGATTTTTTAAAATGCACTTTTAACCAAATAAAGTTTGAAACATTGTGAATGAAGGGTTTATCATTTATTGATGAAAATAAGAATGCTTTTCTTTTTAATTTGAATGCCACTGTCTGTACAATATACTTATTAAAATACTATTAACATACTTGACTAAATAATCTCATTTAACTGGTGCAGCCCTGGGGAGAAGGCAACTCATTTTTCCATGAACAATTGAACTTGAACAAATGAGGATACGAGGTGAGCGGTGACAGCTGCCTTTCCTTTGCTTTCATTTACAACGAAAGTGAAATAAAGACAAAACACGTGTTTATTCACTGGAGGCAAGAACATGTTACAGTCACAGTTCATGTTGTCCTCAGGAGTTCTGGATTTGTTTGCGTTCATGTTCTACCTCCTGAGGAGACTCAGGTCTTTTGGAGTGACAGGGCCACTCCTGAAGACCTTCTACGACTCTGTGGTGGCATCAGCTCCTGTACGGTGTGGCCTGCTGGAGCAGCAGCATCACAGAGAGGGAGAGGAAGAGGCTGGACAGAGTCATCAAGAAGTCCAGCTCCGTCCTGGGCTGTGCTCTGGACTCAGTGCAGGAGGTGGGGGACAGAAGGGTCCTGGCTAAACCCACATCTATGCTGGACCATGAGTGTCGCCCCCTGCAGGACACTCTGTCCACTCTGGAGAGCAGCTTCAGTGAGAGACTGATCCACCCTCGATGTGTGAAGGAGAAGTTTCACAGGTCTTTCCTTCCTGCTGCTGTCAGACTCTACAACAAACACTGTTAGCCCTGAACACTTGCAATACTGACTTAACCATGTGCAATACTGTCATATTCATGTGCAATTACTGTCGTACTCACACGGAATAATGTCACATTCGTGTGCATATAACTGATGTAAATAGAGTGTTTATTTTACCATTATTATGAGTATTATTTTGTCTTACGCTAGCTGTTTTTATTTTATCTTTATTTTTCCCCTCCATTCCTTATTAAGAAATGAGAGGTTCTTTCTATAGGAGTTTTTGTTTATAAGAGTTTTGTTTATAAGAGTTCTTCTATTAAGAGTGTTTTTATTAGTTATCTGTCCTTTTCCTCTGTATCTACCTGCGTTGCAACAATGTAATTTCCCCATGTGTGGACAATAAAGGAACATCTTATGTGCTTTTCATCACGGGGAAGTCACTAATTACATTGCTGTTACATATAGCAACCATAATGTACTGTAAACAAGAGCCAAAAACATCTTTTTAAACTGCCAGAAAAATGCCTTCCTTTTTTGTAAATTGTGAATAGACTTGTCTGTGTTGATGACATAGATACAGGTCCGTTTTAGAACTCAGCTCTATTTTTACACTATTTTTCCACTTGACTATTAATCTATGATAAATATTTACAGATTCTATCCCACCAAATGTACTAACAAAAAATAAATAATTATCAAAGTCTTATATTTGTCTCCTTTAAGTAATCGGGCATTGCACTTTCTGTCTGTCCGTCATTTTGTCCGCATGTGGTTTTTATGCTCACAGCTTATGGATTTGTCACAACGGAGCTGTACATGAGCTGACCACTGGGGGCAGTAGTGAACACAATGCAACAGTGGAGATTCATCATTTTAAAATGTGACTCGAAAAAACTGCAAAACAAATGTGTTTTTCTCCCACCCTGTTTTCTTGCCTCCGTTAAAACATATGTGATCTAAATCCTGCCATAGGTGCCTCCATGTTTGTTTTTCTTCCATTTTGGTGAACTATCTCTGGTGGTTATTTACAAGAACACAGCCTTGAAACGGTTGGAAATATAAAATGAGCTATGGTGACCACGCTTTGAACAAACCGAGCTGTTTATGAACAAAAACATAAGCGTAAATGAGCCTTAAACAGGTTTCTTGTACCAAATAACGTATAATGTTGACAGAGCTTGTTGAACATGTGAAACGAGCCTCGTCTCTCTGTTTACCACACGTCAGCATTTTGAGCCGTCATCAACACGTTTCATTTTGGCAACCTGTATTTCCTGTACATTCTCGCCCTGAGCCCAGTGGACCACACAAACTGCACATCCAACATATATTGCGTACATAAAAAGGCAATGTAACAGTAATATGGAAAATATCAAAATTCCCAAAAATTTTAAGAATCTAAAAAAATAGTCTTGATAATATATACATTTTCACATTGTTTTTTATAATATTTATTGGTCACTGGTTTTATCGCACTGACTGATGGTAAATAGCTTCTGATAATTTTATTTTTGTCAGAGTTTGAGTAAATTCATAGAAATTTTACTATCTTTTTAACTTTTAATATTTTTCATATTATTACTCCGTTTGGTGCGATAGAACCTGTGGTAAATATTCATCATCATTTTTACACCAGTCAAGTGGCGTTTGTGAAGAAGAGTTGAAAATAAGAAGTTGACAATAATAGGAAGTAGTAATTTAATTATATCATACTTTCTTATGAACAAACAGACCTCTGTTTGGTATGATACAAATAGAGATCTGTTCATTAGAAACTGTTATCAAATAAGCATTAATACGCAAATGGCTTCACATGTCGTCAGCTCTAGTCTAACTCTAAAAACATCTTTAATGAATTATTACTCAATGTAATCAAATTTAATTAAAATCCAGACCCCACCTCGACTCTTCAACTGTGGCACAACAAATCATTTCCTAAACACAAAAACATAAGTGTTTATCTGATTTTCTTCAGTTTACTTGTTTTTCTATTTTTTCAGATGTCAGATAGAGTTGTAGATCTTTATACTTGTTGTTGGACTGTGTTTTGACCCTTATGTTTTGACCCTTATTTGCCATACACTGCTAAAAGTCACTGCGATGGTAGTTATAATTCATTTGTTGCATGAAACAAGTTGAAGGTGACAAACCATTATCCTGGCATGTTGTAATGTAGCTGTATGTACCATTACATAGGCTTAGGAAGAGTACAAGGAAACAAGTAGATGTTTAAAAGGATTTATTGAGAAGGTTGTGGTGTAAGTTGACCTGCAACAGAAAAGAGAATGTAACTGTTGGTTAATCAAAATTAAATTATACCTTACCTGATGTGTCAGCCATTTTAGGTGCGCCAGACAAGAGTCCCCAGGGAGACGGAGCACCTTAAGTAGGTTCCGGGGCAGAACATTGGGGGAAAATAGGAGGGGTGTTTTAGGGAATTGACTGTTTTAGAATATATGTTGAGATTGAAATTGTGCACAGTAAATTAAATAAAGAATATATTTTTGTATTTAATTGAAGTATGTATAGTGACACTGTTTTTCTACAGTTAGCTTTTATCTGTGCGGTTTTAGGAAGATTGAAACTTACCTGGTCCTCGGAGTAGGAGGGTCCAGTTAACCCAGTGGCCTATAAAAGGCGCCTGGCGGCAGTTGCTCGTGTCTTGCTGCTGTGTGAACATGTTGCTGTATTTTAAACCAGTTTCTTGTTTGTAAATCACTGTAAAATAAATGCATGTGGATCTGCATCATCTAAACCGTCTCAGCTCTGCTCTGTCCTCGTCAATGCCGCTGAGGTTGCTATCCGGGCGTAACACATGTATTTGGGTATATTTCAGAACAAAACAGGACATGTACTGAAGTGATAACCATATCTTGTTTTTGACAGAAACCTCTTACATAATGTCACATGAATCATCATTTTAAAAAATCATTTATTTTAGTACAAGTATCAACACAGATTATGTTATGATTTTGATACATTATCTTTGTATCAAAATTGGTATAAAGAATCGAGTTTGACATTTTAGTATTGAGACAACACTATTGTTATTTGCTATTTACTCTTGGGTTAGTTCAAGTCCATCCATCCATCTTCTTCCGCTTAAAGGTATAGTAATACTTTAACTTCGTGAGTATTATCATGGTAATGTTACTATAAATGTTACTATACTATACTATACTATACTATACTATACTATACTATACTTTCAAAAAATACCAGGAATAGTGTTTCTGTGTTTAAGAAATTTAAAGTTACGTTTAAGTTTAATTATATAAAGCCAGGAACTTTGGTAAAGATAAAATCAGTTTATTGGCTCGAGCCATTCCATGTAATGGAATGCGACGAGTCTTTGTTCTTGCCTGGTTTCTTATTCTTATTATTATTCATGGTCATTTTGCCACAACTCGGGCATTTTTGACCCCTAAACATTGATGAATGTCCCACATGGGACAAAGACGCGATCGGCTCGGCCAGAACTAGAATAAAATGGAGGTTGCGAGAACGCCCGTTGCAACAGTGCCGACTAGTTCAAAAAAGAAAAAACTTGAAACGCTTCATCTTTGGTCTCGGCACACGTAACTTGGAACAGTGATAGAGCTACCTTTGACCTCTGACCTTTGACGAGTAAAACACACCTGGCAGCATCGCTCTATGATAAACAGGAAGTCGGCCATGTTGAATTAAAGTGGCGCTGCCACGTATGACTTTTTTTTTTCATAATCGTACTTGTCCTAGGTTTTTCGTCCAATCGAGCTCAAAATAACACTTTTTGCATATAAAGACTTAAAATCTAATAAATATTCCCCCAAGAAAATGATATTAACACGCCCTAAAAAAAGGCTTAATTTCCTGTTTTTTCAAGGACAAGTCACGTCTATTGGAATTGATCTACGGAGCTCATATTTCACTCACTAATGCGTTTTTATGATCTGAGTGGAAATAAATTCCCATGTAACAAATTGACTCTATAGCGCCCCCTACCCATTGTGTGAAAAACTCAACATTGTCTTCTTTGTTTGAAACTCATGGATTATATTCTCCTCGAGACGCCATGAAAAAAAGTGCATTACAGATATTGTGTATTTTCACAATTGGCCAGCAGGGGCGCAATTAATGCCTTCACTTCCTCTTTCTCTTTTATTTTGATGGAACATTTCCTCTCGTGCCGCGATCTTAGCATTAGCGATAGCATCAGCATTAGCATCTCTATTGCTAGGTGACGAAGATACAGGGAGGAGGGGGGGGGGTACGGTGTAAAGTCTAAAGAATAAAGTCTCAAGAATAAAATCTAAATAATAAAGAACAAAATCTAAAGTAAAAAGAATAAAGAATAAAGTCTAAAGAATAATGTCTAAGTGAATGCAGTGTCGGGGCAATCGCGATCAAAACACGGTCGCACAGGTGGCGAGAACCATCATCACCACTACCGCGGCTTTAATTTTAAAGTTTAATCTCGTTGACATTAAGTAAACACCCTGCTGTAGCCAAGATCATTCTTTCACCTCTGCTTATGTAGTCTGGAGTTAAGTCTTGCATTTAAAAAGGTTCAACTGTTGCAAAGGGAGTACAAAGCGTTATAGGGCAGTGCTCTGTGTCAGTGGTGCTTTATTTATAATAACACCGATAGAAGGAGGCCGTTCACTCCACAAGTTCTCCAAGAAAAAAAAGAAAAAGCAACTTTGGGGAGGAGTGAGAGGCAGAAACAGCAGTAGACACACACCAGCTGACCCTGCAGGAGCACAGAGCAAACTGAACGCACGAATGGACTAGCGGAGACACCACACCACCAGCGGAAAACATGACACTGGGAAGAGCGGGGTGACAGGCTACGGTCAAACGGGCTGCAGGCAGTTGACAAAACAAGAGATTTGTGCCCTTCAAAGTACTTGCAGCTGTTCAGGTCACTTGTTCCTGTTCTGAAGAGGAAGCGAGACATTATGCAAGCAAATATACAGCAACAGGTAGAGACTTTATGAACCATTTTGGATGTTTATGAATTGTGAATTAACGTTTAAACAAGAGTTAAGAGTTTGAGAAGACACGAAGAGCCAGTAGGACAAATAATGGTGGTCAGAGTAGACACGCTTGACTGGTTCCAAAGCAGAAGGACTGGCGAGCGCTAACGTTTTGGCAAAATCATCAAGAGGAAGAGCGTGAACACATAGGAAGAGCAAAAGAGGATGTGTCTGGTGAAGGGGTGACGGAAGTGGGGGACATAAAGCTGCTGGGATGGTGCTGTAAGGTTGACTGACTGATCGACGCCATGATTCACAGAAGGTGCATGTTGGAGGTGTAAAAGGGACTGAAGGATGTCTAAGGGCCAAGGACAGCTGGACTCGGCGGAGGGGCCCCAGAACACGGGGCCGGTGGGACTGCAGACACTGTTGGATCTGCTCGTAGGGGTCTACCAGGAGTTTTGTACGTCGCCATTCGCCAGGGAGACGTATGTGTCCAGATTTCTGCAATGGGGTGAGTGTCATTGAATGTACTCGTGCTGGACAGTATGAAAGTCATTCTACCAAACCTGTACCTTTTGATGGGAGGTAGAACAAATAATACTTAGTCATTGCATTTGCAGTTCTTAATGCAAAAAATATAGCTTTTGTTAATTTGTGTGTTAAAATTGCATATTTTGCCATGTCTGAAATCGAATGGTGGCAATTATTTTGTTGGGTTTTCTTTTAATGTCATAACATTTTACTCATAATATACATTTTCTGACAAATAGTTATATTTTCTTTGTACAAAAATGATGTTTGTTTGTGTCCACAATTTTACCATTCTGTCACGTTAGATTAGATGGTTGCGCTACTGTTTCTTAAAATGACAACATTAAGTTATGACGTCACATTATTTTACAATTTTTGTTCTACTTTGCATAGAAAATAAAATCTAAATACCACTTTTGTTAAATATACCTGCTGTACTTTTATAATAATGTGTAGAGCTTTGTGACAAACATTCAAGACAGAGAAATCAGTTTTTGCATACAAACTCTTATATTGATGATGTTATGTTCATTCTAGAATCCATATTTATATTTTCTATGGCACAATTCACTGTTTAACTGTCAGATTGTAACTATTCTGATTGGTTTACGGTTCCTAGTATCTGTCTTATTTGATTTATTCACATAAAACAAAAATTGGCTCGAAGTTCAACATTTTTCTCTGTCAGCATAAATAAACAAACGTGAAATATTCCTTTCACATTAACTTCTTCACATTGTCACAAAGACTGATTGTTGTTGGATAGACAGCCGCAAGATTAATTCAAAAGATGTGTGAGGCCAATCCATGACTAATAATTATTTGTGGATTTTTAGTTTGGACGTTTCTTTCAAAAATCTTTTAAAGAGTTGCACAGAAATGATAAAAAAAAAGTATGTATGTCAAAAAATAATCTAAAAACAACAACATTATATCTAACTTCACACATGTTTTCTTATACAGTCAATGATACCTTTATATGAAGTAACTCATATTATTAGTTGATATTTGAGGGTTAAAGCAAATAGTTAGGCCTGTGTATTTTTGTTTTAGTTCTCTGAATGATCATTTAAATGCATAATCTGTCAACTCAATGTTCCTGATACTGTATGCCACAGTGCTTCTGATGACGCTTTGCTTGATTCAATATTCATTAACCTGACTGTCATGACCCAGTTAAAGATCAAGTTATAAAGTAGAATCAGTGGTGGAAAGTAACATTTGCAAGTATCCGTACTTTACTTAAATGCATTTTACTGTGAATACTTTTACTTCACTACATTTGAGAGCAGGTGTCTGTACTTTCTACTGCACGACATTTCTGAACTGGACTGAAAAGTAAAAGCAATTTTCTTGCTTTCAGACCTGCTGAAATGCCAAAATGTTTCATTTTTTTACCACATTTATGGTGACGTTTGAGTTTCTTGCCCTGACTTTGAGCAAACAAAATTAGGCTTTATAAATGACCAGGAAACTAATTCTGATGACCAATAATCAGGACAATTCATCATAAAGATCGCACTTTGAGGCTTTAATAGTTGTTGCTTTAATAGTCTGTGTGTATATTTTTAAAGGTGTACTTTAATACTTTAATAGATTTTTAATGTGACACTTTTACTTGAGAATACTTAAGAAAATGGACTTCCACAACTGAATAGAATGCTGTTTGACACATATAACTTATAACAAAAAACGATCTTAATTCACCCAAACAAAAGGTTGGATTGTACTGAACACATTTTTTTTCAACAGATAAAATTGTCTTTCACAAATTGCTAATATTTGCTAAAGGCACTAATGAAATGCAACTCAATATATGGTAACACTTTATAATAACCACACTTATTACTGCCTTTGTAAAGCATGAACAAAGACTTAATTTATGATGAACAAATTGTATATTAAACATGAACAAATATGATGAACAAATAGTATATTAAACATAATTCAGGCTTTAGGAGTTATGGTACTAATTACGTAGTGACAAAGCCTTAATCATTCTTAAAAAAGTAATGTTCATTATGTATTAGTATTTATCAAGGCTATTAAAAGTGTAGTTAAATTGTTACTGATGATTAATGCCCTACAGCGGAACGTTTCTGGAGAAGTAAATACATGTAATAGTGCAAATAGGCTACATAATGTGACTTTGTTTAAGATAAAGATAAAACACACTCCTGACCTTCATGATTTGTTCCAAGGTTCTGCTTTTCAACAACTGGTAAACATCATTTTAAATCTATAGTTGTTATCAAAGTTATGATTAAAAGCTATGGACGTAGCTCACTGGTGCATTTTGCTGTTTATCCAAGGTTCAACGCTATTTTATTGCAGTGAACACATTTTGCAAACTGGCTTCGGCAATATGGAGCAATATAAAACATAAAACACCTAAAATACACCTCATAGTTTGAGGCAAGGAGGGAATCTGGCTCATGTTTTCAATTCTAAATGTGTTTACGTCATTTTCAACACAAAATATGTTTTAGTTTTTTTATTTGTCTTATACTAGTACGGTACTGCAAAAGCTCAAGAGCGTTCTAAAAACAATTTGAAAACCCCAGAAAATGTCACATTCTGTCCAGTTTATGATTTCTGTTTAGCCTTTTTGTTCACTAGATTTAGCACCAATTAAATTCAGATTTTCTATACTTTTGACAACTCTAATAACACTCTTTAGACCTGCATACTGGGGCGGACCACCTAAGTGCACCCAATCAGAGAGCTGCTTTCAGCTTGTACTTCTGGGAGACAGTGAATACAGTGCGCAAATTAGATGCAGACAGCACCCATATCGTCTCATTTTTGTCTTAAAGTGCTGCTTTTACAAAATATTTTTTGGTGGAAAACATTGACTAATTTACAAACAAATGAGTTGGGAACCTCAGCTTTAAGTAAGTACGGATAATCCGCATTAACATAATTCAGTTATAGCTTGAAGGTGCTAAAGTTGCAGGTCAGATCTGTGGAGAGGGGACCCCGCTCATTGTAGGAATACATGTATTTCAAAGTGTTTTTAAGAACAATAACATGTGGAATTGAATAAATGAAAATTATGGGCAAAGCAGTAAAAACTTCATGAGGAAAGTTACACAGTTCACCTTTAACTTATAACTGAATATGTTTTATCGTCGCATCTCGCACATAACCGAACAAACAACATATCATTATTTTGAATCAGCGTAGTTAAAAATATTCCCGGTTCGCTTTTGGAATGCTTCTATTCTTGGCCTATGAAACGTTCCATTCCTTACTGATGTGCATGTTTTTAAACGAGCTCTGACGCGGGCTGTGTTTGGATAAAGAGGACGCCAGAGGTATTAACGGAGCGAAGTAAGGTTAAAACTATGTGTCATATGCCAAACAAATTCAAATGAGTGTATTTTTAAAAATGATTACTCATGTAGAATTTATTCCTTATATATATATATATATTATATATATATATATATATATATATATATATATATATATATATATATATATATATATATATATATATTGTCTATTTTATTTTATTATCTTATGTATCTCTCAAATTGTCTATTTTATTTTATTATCTTATTATCAACTTTTTAAAATATGAAAAAAAATGTACTCAAAAACAGAACACAGAACATGACCTGTGAGAAAAAAGACAAACATTAAAAAAAGACAATTACATTTAAATAAAACGCTCAAACTCCAAAACAAACCTGGTCCAAAGTCAGTAAAAATGTGTCCAATTTATCATTTAGTCCAAATGTAATTTCTCCAAATTGCCTCTTTTAAGTGGTCATTCTGTAAAGGTCAAGGTTTTTTTACTTTGCTCCATACAAGTAAAATTGTATAAATGCAACAATAAGATTAGGATAAAGTTCGCCCACAAAGACCGTACGAAAAAGTATTCTCTCAAATATTCTAGCTCGTAACTGCTTTGTTGTTGTTACTTGACTAAAATAGTTGGCTCAATCTCTGCAGTCTGTCTTGAGGCATAAATCTGCTTTTGTCTGTATAAATGTAGAATAAATGCTCAAAGATGCTGTCTAAGTTTGTTGTTGTTGAAAAGATGCTGCGGCATACGATCCCCTCAAACATGATCAAAATAATAATAATAATAATACATTTTATTTGTAACGCACTTTACATTCCAATGGAATCTCAAAGTGCTACATAACAGAGGCTAAAAACAACAAGCAAGTCACAGAGTTAAAACAATAAAACATTCATGATACACACAGATAAATCATAAGAATTTTAAAAGGCTTTTTTAAATAAAAATGTCTTATGGTCTTTTTTAAATGCCTCCACACTCTGTGGGGCCCTCAGGGTCTCTGGCCCTTCCAGAGACACTACCCTAACCCGACTGGAGGACAGAGGACAGGTGACGGCGGCTGGGATTATTGTGCCTTTAATGCTCTAAATGGAGTTCTGTGCGGTCAGTGTGAAATATCATTCGGACTGATCACCAGCAAGGTCCCTGTGTTCTCTGATCCAATAGACTGTGAATAGCAGCAATGTCACGCGAGCTAACACTGGTGCTGCCGTTTAGACCACCACGACTGTGAGTGCAGCGTTTACACTCTTCATCTGACTCACTGTAAATGTGCATCCACTCTAACTTTACTGTAACTCTTTGAATGCCTCATGTTGGGTTACCATGCTTTGTAGGGACATTTCATTGACTTACATTCACTCCCTGGAGACTGATTCTAAAATGAACCAAAAATTGCACTTTAAAGGCGCTGTACCTGATTTGGCTTATCTTAAAAATGTACAAAACAAGTAAAAAAGTACTCACTTTTCTAACACATCCCCAGCATCTTAATTATTCATAATGATCACAACTTCCAGAAGCAACTTTCAGAAGGTAAAACGCTCTAACAAGCAGACAGCACACAGCAGATTAGTTTTGACCCAGCGAGCTGCTTTTACTATATATCTGTACTGGGACAAAACACATTTACTGCACATGACAAGGTGCAGCCACTTTAAATGAGACAAGTAATGTTAAATGTACTTTTATGAGCTTCTAACTAGAGACCGGCAATGGGCGGGATTTCCAACTACAACTTTTGACTACTTTTATTCTTGTTATAACAGTATTTCTTCATCATTAGTTTACTCTAAATGCCTGACTGATTCATGCACGTTTGAGTATATTCTGTATTGTCATACATTTGAGGCTCGAGCGCTCAGAAACTCAAAGTTTCTTGTTACAACACCATCTCCTCGTCATTAGTTTACTCAAAGTTATATTTTGAATTGATTCCTGCATGTTTGAGTGATCCTGTATCGTCCTGCAACTGTTTTCACCTACCCCCTATCCCCGCCCACTGCACTATATTATGCTGCTGACCAAGTACTCCAAAAAAGTCAGACTCCAGGCCGTACGTGTTGGGGTAAAAAATGTCATGTTGTAATTTTTTCGACAGTCAACATTGCAGTTTAATTCTTTATAATCTGTGTAAGTCATAGTTTAAAGACAACTATATGTTTGTACTGGGATTGTGCTTTTGTCAGCAGTATAGTTCTAATCTAAGACACCCGTGAATCCGGCCTGAATGTGTCCTCTGCGTTTGTTTTGGTCTCTGACCCCAGCAGCTGCTCCATCGCACAGGGATGTAATACGACGTGTAATAATGAGTCCAATGTTCTATGTATTTATTCATGTTGACTTCGACTTTTGAGAACAAGACGACCCAAAGTGCACTTTCGGGAATGATCGAAAAGTTGAAAACCCTTTTTGGTCATGTGTTCGTAGTAGAATAGACTATGAAAAATGCATTGTTTGATTTGGAGCTTGTATCGTAAAAAGCTTCATCGGGTTCAAAACAAATCATTCGTCAGTGTTACGTCACAGAGTTATTGTTTGTGTGGTTCATATTTCCACAAGGACAGACAAGAGATCTAAATTGTGTGAAATAAAATGATTAAATAATGTGACTCATAGTTCATTTGACTCACAAAGCAAAATGAAAAGATACATTTTTGAAATTGAATTACTAGAAAAGCACTTTACAATTGGTTTATTAATTACTCAACATATGTTCTTCATTATTTTAGTAATAATAAGTAATAATTGTATATTTTTTTAATATATTTTTACTCTGCCTGTTCATTAGAGTTGGCTTTGTATTTAGACAAGAAACCCTTCCTACAATCAATAAGGAAGAAGTACAATAATATGCACTTAAACAATCTTGAATCACAAAGATACACAACCCGACAGCGCAGTTACATTTTTTGTGTGTGTTTTTTTGTTTTTCAATTTAAAACAGCTCAAATATTATGGAATTGAATTGGTTGTAGATAAAACGTTCATCTTTCCATGTCATTTCGCATAACCT
Organism: Eucyclogobius newberryi; assembly: GCF_026437365.1. NCBI lineage: Eukaryota > Metazoa > Chordata > Actinopteri > Gobiiformes > Gobiidae > Eucyclogobius > Eucyclogobius newberryi. Next base: position 26,747,969 of record NW_027315779.1, read on the forward strand.
CGAATGATGAGTTGTACGGACTGGATTACACGGTACAAGAGAGAATGATTATTAATATTGTGTCAGACATTAGCTTCTGTTAAACCTGAGGCCCGTCCAATCAGTGTGCTGTCCCCGCGCAGGGCCGTGTCTAGCCTTTAGGGGGCCCAAAGTAAGGCATAGCTTAGGGAGCCACAAGTTGGATAAACTACGATGCAGATTCCTAATTCCAGCAACTGAGGCTCAACTACTCAGAAAATCCCTGTTTTCACCTACCCCCTATCCCCGCCCACATCCCTGTGCTTAGTTAAGATCTGGAAAATGAAAAGATGGCACGTGATACATAGAGAGTTCTAAAATGTCATGAGCCACTGATGCAAAAAAAACATGCCATTACTAACTGAAGCAGAATTAAAGGTATAACAAAGTAAAATATAATTAAAAGTACAATAAAATAAATATTACATTAGATCGAAATGTAATAATTAGAAACTCCCTTCAAGAACAAAATGCACAAAATAAAATAAAAAATGTAAGGTGCACAAATATCAAGAAAACATAGATTTTTATTGTGTAAAAATAGTGTAGTACTTTTTGTTAGTGATGGGCGAATTGATACCAAATATAGATGTATTGATACTGACAGAGGTATCAAAAATAATTGAAAAGTTCTCATGCAAAAATGTTGATATATCCAAAGAAGGGGATTTAAAAAAAAAGATTATTATCATTATATCGTATTTAAGTTTTCTGCACATTTATTTAGCTTAGTTCAAGTTGGGGTGGAAAGAAACAAATGAAAGCCAAGGTAAAATCCTTTATAGTTGAGGAGTTTGAATGCATTTTAATACAAAACTCACTGGTATCGGATCAGTATCATAAGAGTGTAATTTGGTATCGGATTGAATTTAATAAAAGAAAAGTCACTGGTATCGTCCACTTGTCTTCCAAACAACTCTTCAAACATTAAGCAAGCAAGATTAATCCTGTATGTAAAACAATTCAACATTTAGTGGTAAATGTCAGAAAAGAAAAAGATGCCCAGAAAGACAGGAAAACAACAATCGAAGTTATGCGGATGACATCACAGTATTTTGAATTTAGCAGTTTTTCAATAAATGGTGATAGTGATGACATTTTCTCCTGTAAGAGCTCAAAACAGAAGTAAAATAGCTGCGTCTTCCAAATATTTAGTTTGTATTTGACATCTACCAAAGAAAGTAAAAACAAAAAACAGTAGTAGAAAACCCGATAAACAACAGGGACACAGCAGCTACGCTCACTTTCATCACTGACACAGACTTTGGGATCACACACAGATGAACTGACGAACTTTCTCTCCTTAAATATATGTTTTTGTGTTGAAGTGTCCTTTATCTCCCCCTACCATGAGCAAACGAGCCAGTAAAGCTCTGCGCAGCCGGAGCAACAAAAGAAAAACGTATACATTCTACGTATAAAGTTCATTTGTGCGAAACGACAGCTCCACGGGCAAAAAATAAACCTAGAATAAGCAAAGAAACACATTTCAGCAGTTGTGCGGCCCATCATTCTGCCACTTTCGGATAAAAGAATGTCAGTAAAAAACATTGGCTACGACTATCTTTGTGCCCAGTCCCGCATGCGGCTATAAACGTCTCTGTGTTTGTGTAATCCGAACAGCTCCGTGGCCTGTTGACTCCCTACATGGGCGTCCTATCAGGGCAGGGCATCAGAGCCAGAGTCAACATCCAGAGGAACCAGCCCTACCGACAGTGCCAGGCTCACAACACCATCAGTAACGCACTTGACAGTCTGGCCCCCTGCTTTTCTTGATAGATGTGAAATATTGCTTAATACTGCACATATTTTGGATATTGTGTGAGTGCATTCATGAACTGCATTGAGTCAGCAGCATGTGCAGTCATGAGATATCATCACCAGACAGTGTCGTTATTCATTTGGAGTCACTGTTCATTTTGTAGAGTTCCATCTAGAATCACAGGGAAGACCACATGGCTCCAAACTGTTCTGTTGATTGTGTTCTTAGGTTTAGTATTGGGATTTTAATCCATCTTTTCTCATTTTTGAGAGGACGGTTTTGAATGTAATTTTAAAGCTAGATACTGTAACACATACACATTATGTCTGATTTGTTATGTTTTGAAATTTCTCTCTACTTTTCTGTAATATAGATATAATGTAATGATTGTGAAATAAAGGTCTGTCTTTATTCCCAGTTAGGACTTTGTTCCATGTATTTGATCCATTCTTGAACCAGTTGAACCACTTGTTAGGAGCTGTGGGCACCACTAGAGGGCAGCACCCTGGGGCCCAACATGCAACAACTCCTGTTCATATGGTTAGGTATTATAATCATATATGAAAATGTTTGGTTGTTGCTGTTATGAAAGCACAAACATGACAAAAGAGAAAGTTGTCTAATGCCAGAGTGTGAGGACACAGCTGTGTACTCTGTGTACTCTGGTACTACACACCAGAGCAGCTACAGTGTTTCCTACTCAAAAATGTTCCGTGTCGACTTCAACCAAATGTTTTTTGCTATGTTTTATTGCTGTCAAAAATTTCCTTTGGAATTTATATAACCCAAAAGAGAACATTTTTGCTAATTTTAGAATTGTTTTGTTTTGTATTTACTTGCTCCTGCAACCATAGTCGAGGTGATTTCTGGCAGTTCTGCTGTGTGCTGATAGAACCAGTAACTATAATGAAATATTTGCTGTTAACGTTTCGTTATAACTTGTAAATCTGAGTGATCCTGAGCCAACACTGAACGTTTTTCTTTTCTTTCTGAAGGGCATTATTATTTAAGTTTTTTCAAAGGCTTGGTTGCTTTTTTTCTCTCTGAAAGTCTGACCTTTATTTATGCTCAAGGTGCAGATGTTATTTTTTCCTTTTGTTCATATTGTATTGCAGATGATTTATGATACAATTAGTGGTTAGGAGCATTGTTTAGCCGGTCCAGTGTTTTGCGCGCTCTGCATTGTGCTCGTTTGTTGACCGTCTTAACTGTTCGTGGTTGACCTGCTCTGACACGTCCTCTGCGCTTGTCATTGTCTGCTCGAGCCAACACGACTAAGCTTGTTTATATTCACAGCACTATTCTAAGTCATATGCTAGCTTGCTCTATCAAAATGTCAACGCTACAACGGTGGCCAAGCATACAGTAGAGCAGGGGGAGAAGAGCTCTTTCCTACTTTTACAATTGTTCAAAGCGCAGGTCGATTGAGGTGTAGCGGAGCGATTCATGACAAAAGTGCTGTTATAGTGTGTAGAATCTATGTTTTATTAGTTCACAAATTGCAGGTGCTAATGCTGAATTAATAGTCGACTCAAAACCACCCTCAGCCACTTGCTTTTCGGTTCGTTTAACTGCATGTAAGCTGGGACAAGACTGGTCCGACAGGGTTTGGGCAAAAGACAAATCGATTTTTGTTTAGCGCTGTCTGACTTTGTTGTGTGTTTTCAAATCTTTAACACATTTTTGTGCCCAATTTCATGCGTTGAAAGTATATGATTAGAAATGCACGTGGTGTATCGCATTTTAATCATCCAGCATAATATGAGGAATTACTAAATTTGATGTAAAGGTATTATTTTATTTGTATTTATTTTTCACTCACTAGTAACGGTTCAGTTTAAACATTTTTTTTTACATTCCCCCCACTTTGTTCCCTTTTTCTCTCTGAATGCAATATTTTTTTTTTCATTTTTATTGTTTATTGCCACAAAAAATGCACAATTTTCTGTCAAGAAATTACACATGAATCAATGCTATTACTTAACAGTCAGAGAACATAATTCAACTTAGAATATTAAACGACACAGAAACGTCAGTCTTTTGTGTGGCTTGCAAGGGAGAGGAAGGCTTAGCCGAGTCAAGATGTTGTAAGCAACCTGAACGACTTTCCAAAATCACTCTCAGCGTTCCTCCCTCTTACAAGTCATTTTATTAAAATCACACATAAAAAGGAGGCGGGTCACATTTCTCATTGGTCAGCTTCACATTAAGGCACTTGTCTTTTACGACTCTTTGGTATTATCTTTAGAGATAAAAACCTTGGTGAATGTTCTACCCATCTGGTCCCCAGGATGGGAGGAACATTCCTCACGGCTGCTTCTACAACATCTTCACACATGTTATTAGAAAAACATGCCTTTCCCTCCCCCCAGGCTAATGATGCAGATAACTTTTAACACACAAATATAATCATATATTTACATTTTATCACATTTCCCTCCTGTTTATCAAAGCATTAGCCCACTTTCTCATATCCGAACACATCACTCTTTTCAGTTTTCAACATGTTTTTCATATTGGTGTGAACATAATACATTTTACACTCAAAGGGTCATGCACATTAATACTTGTCAGTTTCATCTTCTTCTATAGCTACTAAGGCATAACTATGATGCCCTCGGCTTGTGATTGCTTCTTCCACTGTACGTTCTATAGTGTGTCTACACATTGGTATGCAACAACATCCACAAAACACAAAACAGGCAATTATTACCAACAGCGAGGTCAGTACCGGAACCACGATACCAGTCCACCTGCCGAACCAGCTTTCTAACCATTCTGAGATTTTATTGTCTATTCCAGTGTGTTCTTTCATTTTTCTAGACATAGTTCTCAATTGTGACAGAGTGTTTGTGACTGAGCCGTCCGCGGCTGTATTATTAGGAATGAATGTACAACATTGACCTTTGAAAATCGAACAAACTCCTTTCTTTTCAGCTAATAACATGTCTACTGCCATTCGAGTTTGCCACGCCATTAAAGCGGTGTGATGCAACTGTGACCCGAGAGCAAGTCCTAAATTGTGAGTCAGATTAGTCAACCTTTGTAATTGGAAAGACAGATAATTAATTCTGTCCACATTTTTGTGCGGCGTGATGGGAAATATCGCAGAGACAAGCGGAAGGCCCTCAAACCCTGCTGCTATTTGGTCAGCCAGCTTATACTCATCAGGGACTCCTCTGGGTACCCCAATAGGATCTATATACGTAGTATCAGGTGCTACTGGGAGCATACCAGATTGTCCACTAACGTCTCGCCTTGACCTTTCAGTATGGTTCTGGGTGATGCTTGTTATGACCGCGGCTGGCCACAAGAGCGATACATAGGCACAGAGTCCTACTCCCTTTGCTTCCAAGTGTCCTCTCAGCACGGTGTCCCCACACCACCACCATACATCCTGGCGTTGGGTATCCAAGAGACCTCCTCCCGCTATCTGCACAGTTAGGTTACACATATGAACTGGTACATTTCCCATCTTAAGGCATATTTCATTAACTTTGCATGTAGTTATGTTGTAGCAGACAAAAAAGGCGCTTTTAGGTAATGTAAACAATGGCGGTTGCATATTATTTGTCAATTTTGGAAATGCTCTGTCATAATTGGCACATAGTTTATTATTCATGGTTCTGTTGGCTGGGTGTTGGACGCATGTCGTGTTTACATTATCGCATCTACTAATAATAACTGTGGTCGTGCTGTCATGCATATTATGCAATCCTTTCGCAGAGGTCTTGCCACTGCTAATGCTTCTTGTATCCACATATTTGTTGCAATATGTGCACCCGTTGCCATGTATAGAAAGGTGTCTGGCGTTAATTGCTTTTTATTGGTAACTATTATGGATCCCCGCATTGCCCTTCCTACTGTGTCTAGTGTCTGAGCCTGGGCCTGATTGCTTGAGATCGCTACAACACATACAAGAATATGACAGAATGGATCCAGAGCTGGTCCTGGAACCCACCAATACAGTCTGAATACTTCACATTCTGTCTTATTTTGATGATTGTGTAGATTTACCGTTATTAACACATTACCACAAGTCTGAGCCATTTCTATTTTACCTTTCCATCTTTGTGCGGTGGCTGTAGTAGCGTATGGCTCCCATGATTTTCCTGAATATGCCATTGTGTTTTCCCAGCTACTATCTTGCTGCCCCACCATCATATACATTTCATACTCTTCTACATCAATTTGATCACTTATTTTCTTCCCCCTGTATTTCAGATCTGCGTATGGAATTTCAAAAATGTATGTTTCATTCACAGGTATACACAATTGTGGCATCCAAGTGGATGCTGATCTATTAGAACATGGGTTGGGTGCCCAGAGTACCTTTGGCTTGCTGTTTGTTCTCTCACATGGTCCCGACTGTCCGATGCATAATACAGGTGTCAGCACCCATATTACCGCCGTCGCTGCGATGATGATAACACGTACGTCTTTTTGCTGTCTCTGGCTCCCGTTCATTGTAGCAGAGTGTAGCACTTTACGCGCTGTGGCCTCTGTGTTCACTGCATACAAAAATGAAGAATACACTGAAGTCCTGCGTCTTGTAGATCTTATGGATCTGCCGCTGTGTTGTCCGGCGCTGTGTTGTCCGGCGCTGTGTTGTCCGGCGCTGTGTTGTCCGGCGCTGTGTTGTCCGGCGCTGTGTTGTCCGCCGCTGTGTTGTCCGCCGCTGTGTTGTCCAGACATTTCTCTCACTTTCCCATGAGAGCACCCATGTTCTCGTCCCTCCAATGGTCGGTGTGAGGACGACACGGTGTGGCTCCGTCCACTGGCTGTCCCACTTGGATCGTCTCTGTAAACACCACATCTCCAACACGTTCTGCTGCGGTAATAAACAAAGTCTTTTCGACAGTTCAGTGTATTTCAAACAGTTTTCTTGTTTACAATTTTTTTTTTAGTAATTATTGATTCGGAACATTTGTTTACACATACATCCCCCCTTTTGATAAATGGCTTTGCCCATTTGTCAAACTTCTACATAATTCTACATTTAAACAAAATTCAATAATCCAGATAGTTTACAACGTTCACTAATCCAAGATGTAATCAAGGAAGAGATGGAATTGCGTCTGTCACTCCAACTCCGCAATGTCACCTCTTGACCTTTCACAGTTCAGTGGTCACATCCCTGGCTGAGCCCCTCCTTCCACGGCGCTGGGCCCCCCCTGTGTGTCTGTAATCCGTCTATGTGTCTGTTATCCGACACTGCCCTAACCTATCTGTTTTACCACCATTTGTTTCAAACTCCAAATGTTTCAAACTCTAAATGTTTCAAACTCTAAATGTTTCAAACTCTAAAAGTTTCAAACTCTAAATGTCTGGTCTCCACGTGTGCGCGCGTATGTATGTATGTATGTGTGTGTGTGTGTGTGTATGTATGTGTGTGTGGGTGTGTGTGTGATTCAAATACATCAAACAATAATAATTATCTCAATAATTCCCCCGTTGAGCCGGCCATAAGGGTCAGTTCACAACTTTGAATTCTTCACATAATTAACAATTTCACATCTCCTCTGTGGGTGTGGCCTAAATAAAGTCACACATCTAATGTAATATGTTCTAATCTTCTATATGTGCTTCAGGTGAGTTTCAAACTCAATCTCTCACACCTGCTCATGTGGTGCTTTACAAACATTGTGTATTAGTTTGTTCTAGCAAGTCTATATGTGTATTAAAAATCAAAATGATCCTAAACCTTCCCCTTGTCCATAAGGCACATCATTTTATCAGTCTAACCATCTCTTGCCTCCGTCCTGAGTCCTATAATGTTTAAGTCCTATTATCACTGGTTTTCATAACTTCTATAGCGTCTAAATTTAGATGATATTGTCTAATTTAAATCTATTCAATTCTTGATTGAATCTCAACAATCCTTCAGGTATTTACTTTAGAATGTCAAATTCTTTCCCTGTTAATTTTAACTTTTCCTATTACCCATCACGTCAACCCCCCCTGAGGTGGTGTTGCTGTTAATTGTCACTGATACGTAAAGATAACGGACATCTTGTCCATCCTGTCCTCTTGCTAATCTGCTTTCTCCCTTCTCCTGTGTTTTCCCAGTCTTTAGCTCGTCTGTTATCTTTGACTATCTGTCCCATATCCTCCCACCTGGCATTGTTTGCTTTAGTTAATGGCAGATGCCGTTTTTCCTGGGAGGACATTAGCAATGTTACGTTTTCACTCACGTCTACATCGCAATACGAGGTTCCCTCATGATAATACAGATTAGTTATTGTAATAATCTGCGGACCTAGTTTATTCACAGCTTCGTCGTAAGTCATGTCTGGTCCTGGTGTGGCTTTGTAACGCAACGTCATTTGTAACTGATCTCGCTTTCTAATGTCACGGGGGCTGGTTGTGTTTTCTTTTGCCAATGTCAACAGTGTGGTTACTATTTCTCCTGAGTCACCTGTAGGTAAATCTAGTGTCCATGAATAGTATGGCAATCCTGTCCGTTCTGTGACATATGCTCCGCTGATGGGTTCATGTAACGGGTGTTTTATAACGGTCATTGTCCCGTCTGTCAGAGGCACTATTGCCATTTCTAGTGCTGTTGTTAGGTCTCTTCCTAAAAGATTATGCGGACACTTTGAATCCATCACAGCTGTTAATAAAATTTCTTCCCCTGTCTCTTCCCACCTAAATTTAGTAGGTACACTCAGTGGATTTCTTTTTGTTTGTCCATTTGCTGATATCATCTTTACTACAGCCTCCCCTGGTGCAGTCACACCTACACTGTCCGTTCTGCTCCTGTGTCGACTAAGAATATCAGTAATTTCCCATTTACCCATATCGTCACTTCAGGCCTGTGTTTATAGTTGACATATTCTAAATTTAAAAACATTTCTGTCTCTTCGTCCCCCTCATTCTTTGTCTGTTTCTTGTCCAAGCCACCCTCCTTTGTCCTGCACTCACTTTTCCTATCTAGTCATGCCTCTTCCTCTTCTTCACTATCCTCCTCAGTTCTTCTCCTGTCCCTCTTTTTGTGGCATTTATTCGCCACATGTCCAGTTTTGTGACAGAGAAAACACTTTCCCAATTTCCAATCCTCCTCTCTTTGTTCCTCTCTTTTCTTATCTCTATATCCCCCTCTGTAACCTGTTTTTCCCCTTGCTCCCCTCTTTCCTACGCTTGTCTGGACGCATTCTTCTAATGGCACCATAACATACGCCTCTGTTAATTTACTTTTTTTCTGTTTTTCTTTTTCCACTGATTCTGCATGCACTGCTTGTTCTGTGAACTGTTCGAGTGTTCCTGTTGCCATATGTACATCATTTTTCTTCAGCCACCATTGGATTTGGGGCTTAAGTCCGTCCATTACTGCTCTTTTCAACTGCTGCTGATAAACGCTATCAGCCGCTGCGTCTTCTGGGATTCCACTGTTATCTTTAAATATCCCCGTAAGCCTGCATCTAAACTCTTGAACTGTTTCTCCATCCCCCTGTTTAGTTTGCGCTATCTTCAGGTAATCCGCCGGCCTCGTAAAATGTGCCCTTGCCCTGCCCCAAACTCCCCCTCCTGCTCCTTCTTGCACTCTGGCCATTGTCGTAGCCCCATCCCCCGGTACATCATTATATGGTCTAGCTACTCCTGCATTAAACGGATCCCAATTCCCCTTTAATTGTATCCAATGAAGGCCCAGAAGTTGCATTAGGACCTGTTGTATTTCTGCCTCATTTAGTCTGTACTGTGTTGTCAGGAGTGATAATTCATTAAGACATCTATCAATGTGTACATTTCGTTTCGTTACTCCTTCTAGAGCGGCCTTAACGTCACCTAAAGTCCATGTCCTGTACACGTATGTCGTCCCTCCCGCCCCGTCTGGGACTTCAATTGCTGGATATGCCTCTGCTGTTGAATATTCCTCACAGTATCTTTGAGGTTTCTTTAAACTTTCACGATCCCGCAACACTCTGCTCGATCCTTCCTTAAATGGATCAGCCTGCACTAATTTTGCTCCCTCTGGGGCATAATCTACGGGAACACTTAACGTAGGTAGTGCTGGATACAATTTTGATACTGGCTTTGGGTAAGTATTATATGGAGGAGGACTTTGTTCTACCGGTAATTTTGCTTCCCAATTTTGAGCTCTTTTCTGTTGTCTAAAAGTTGACACACTCTCTTCGTCATGTGAATGTGCCTCTACTGCTTCCTGGATTTCCCCTGGTCCTGGTCCCGCCTCCTCCCCCGGCACCAGCAGTGGGGGTTGTCGCTGCGGCCAATTTTCCCCAATATTATCTTCTTTTCTAGCAACTGCAAAAATACCGGTTCTTTTTTCCAGTATTTCCTTTCTTTCTGCTCGTGATCTGGATTCTTTTAACCAGGCCTGAGCGGCTATTATCTGTTTTCCTGGGTTTTGTTTAGTTCTTCCCTTCATGCCATCATGAGTTATCAACCCTCCCATTAATCTTTCTGTCGCTTCTACTCCTAAAGTCCCATTAAACCCGTATTTCTTCCTCCATTTTTGGAGAAATTTTACAGTTTCTGGATTATACTTGCGCATTCATTCAGCATCTGTCAGATCCTCATCTCTTTTGACATTTCTTTTGTCTTTTGGTCTTACAGTTTGGGGTGACAATTCTGGCTCCATCATTATTTGGTCTCGGTCGTCTGAGAGAGATGCTACTTGCTTTACAGTCACGGTTAATGTCAAGCTTCTAGAGAAATTCCTTATTAGATTTCTCCGGACATAAACGTGGTGTTTAAGATTCACCCGTGACTGCAAATTTTAGATCTCTCAGAATAACGCCTTGTGACCCTTGTATGATTAATTGTGATTCACACTTGTTAGTTAATCACTTATTAATCCTCATTCACACATTCACACTTCTCTCTTACTTACTTCGCTCGTGCACAGCGCTTACATTCACACATATTTCCTCAGTAATATTAAACTGGGTATTTCCTCAGTAATACCTAAACTGCGTATTTCCTCAGTAATATGAAACTGGGTATTTCCTCAGTAATACCTAACTGCCTAAAATATTTCCTCAGTAATATTAAACTGGGTATTTCCTCAGTAATACCTAACTGCGCATAAAAGCATACAATATTTTTCCAGTAAATATCAAACTAAATGCATAAAACGTTTTATGGCTAACTCTTTTTCACACAAAATTTTTCTGACCTCTTTGTCGTCTGTTCTCCGCTGACTCGAAACGACGGGCTGTCCTCGCGGAGAATGAGGTGCGATGGGCGGCCACGGGAAAAGTGGACTTCTTTCAGCTGTGCACAGACTTCACCGATTCACCCGTCAATCTCCGCGAAGGGCAGCTGGTCGTCCGGCTCGATAGGACCACTAAATGTCAAGAAATTACACATGAATCAATGCTATTACTTAACAGTCAGAGAACATAATTCAACTTAGAATATTAAACGACACAGAAACATCAGTCTTTTGTGTGGCTTGCAAGGGAGAGGAAGGCTTAGCCGAGTCAAGATGTTGTAAGCAACCTGAACGACTTTCCAAAATCACTCTCAGCGTTCCTCCCTCTTACAAGTCATTTTATTAAAATCACACATAAAAAGGAGGCGGGTCACATTTCTCATTGGTCAGCTTCACATCAAGGCACTTGTCTTTTACGACTCTTTGGTATTATCTTTAGAGATAAAAACCTTGGTGAATGTTCTACCCATCTGGTCCCCAGGATGGGAGGAACATTCCTCACGGCTGCTTCTACAACATCTTCACACATGTTATTAGAAAAACATGCCTTTCCCTCCCCCCAGGCTAATGATGCAGATAACTTTTAACACACAAATATAATCATATATTTACATTTTATCACATTTTCACAATTAAATTAGTTACTTAGTTGAAAGTACAGGTATTTGTGTCACCCAAAATGTTTTCAAAGAATCCCAACCAACATAAAGTACAGAGACAGAGGTTGCTAGAAAAAAAAGTGACCAAAACATTGAAATAAAAAAGACCCAAACAAGCGACCGGAGCCTCACAAAAACAATCCCAAAAAAAGAAGCAACTAAGTCAAACATTGTGTTTTGCCGCTATATAAACGCTAATGACATCGGAAATCTGCAATTGCTGAAAAGACAGTTAGTTGCCAGTTGAATAGACTATAAGATTAATATGGCAATGCAGAGACAATCCTTAACAAATAACGAGTTGATTTTCATTTCGGATTCTGCTTTCAAAAACAGTGGATCTCCCATTAGTTACATAGGAGTAGGACCCATAGATCTGCAATTATGTCATCATCAAATTCAACACGAACGCAACAGATTCACTCTAAAGAGCCCTCACCTACGCTTAATGTTGTAAAAACACCTCTAAGCTTGTTTTTGCAAAGCGGTCCCTCTCTTCTCACCGTTTATACTGATGCCCCTCTGACACACTTTTCGTCCCACGGATCAGAGGCGGCGGAACGATAATAAAAACATAAGGCTGGAAAATATGCCAGGATTCCTGAATAACGGCTGCTATTTTTAGGAGCATGCGGACTCAGACAGTCGTTGTCCGAGAGGAACTCCCTTTATGGCAAGCGAGTCACATCTTCACTGGAAAATATTGGAATGTAGACCAGGGCCGTTTCTAGATACGGGAAAGTCATGCAAATGCTGTATCAATAATTCTAACTGATGGTTTGTTAAAGGGGCATGCATGGGCCCCCTAGAGCGTTGTGTGCAAGCGGACTGCTTTAAAGGCTCTGATGCTGACAAATAAATAATGAGAATTTTCTTTCCATAATTAGGTTGCAACAATTGCCAAAAATAGAATGTACGCTGTGGCATTTTCGGAGAAACCAGCTGCATGAAAATATGAAGTTTGTTTATATGGAGTATTGGGAAATTCTGTCTTCTGAATGTCAAGGTTATAAACAGCGTGGTAAAATAAAAGTTTATTTATGATTTCTTATTATCCCACAGCTGAGCCTCTGGTCCGACAAGTGAAGAGAACCAGGATCAAGAGGGAGGACTTTCATATCCTGAAGGTGATTGGACGAGGGACATTCAGCGAGGTGAGACTTGATATTAACATTAGAGTTAGCCAGTGTAAACAAATGACTCTGTTTATTATGCTTCCTATGCCATTTCCGACGATGAAAAAGCATAACCCTTGCTGCTGTTAAATGATAAATTCTTGAAATAGGCCTAACTAATCTTTCAAAACAAATGATTTAATGCGGTCTGTGCAAAAATAAGCACCTGACTGCTTTATTTCCCCCAATTGTGATTATTCCAGTCACAATATATTTATAAGACCCAGAAAATAATAATCTTGACAATTTTAGAAACAAAATTATACATTTTTTGTTTCAATAAAAAACCCAAACAAATGATCAGAATCAGAATCAGAAAAGTTTTATTGCCGTTGTCAACATTGGCACTTGTTTTGGTGATTTGGTGCAACATAAAACAATGAACAATTATAAAAACAAGATATATAAAATCAAATAGCATTGAAGAAAACACATTTAAATTTACTATAAGATAAAAAAAAAAGGTTTACTATGTACACAGAATTTACAGTTAAATTTACAGATGTAGTGCAGAAAGTGAACAGTGCAGTAGCTCAGTGGTAGAGTGCTCGTCTTCTGATCCAAAGGTCGGCGGTTCGACTCCCCGCTCAGTCAGAGCGGTCAGATCCACTGGCCCGCAGGTTGGCGGTGCGATCGCAGCTGCCTCATGTGAATACTGCCGTTGTGTCCTTGGGCAAGACACTTAACCCAACTTGCCCCCCAGTGTCTGCGTATATCTGGGGTGTGAATGTGTGTGTGAATGGGTGACTGGTTCCTTGATGTAAAGCGCTTTGAGTACCTTGACGGTAGAAAAGCGCTATATACCATTTGCAGTGAGTGATTGATTAAATTGTGGTTGAAGTGACAATGTTTAGGAAGTGTTCATAAGTCCAACCGCAGAGGGAAAGAAACTGTTCGAGGTTCTGGTCAGGATGGACCGTAGCCTCCTGCTTGAGGGGAGTGGCTTTTACTTACAAATTGAATTGGTCTTTTATTTTATAGTTTAATAAAATCAGTTGTGAGAAATTGTTAGCTCAGCCAACCCCCTGCGGTGCACATTAACCATTGTTAACTTGCATATTTCAAACACTTACTACCATCAAGATGATTTTGTTTAGTGATTCAGTCTCAATTACAATCTAATCCGGCAATAATATTTTATACATGTCGCACGATATTGTTATTGCTGCTTTGTAGGAATCAAATTAAAACAACGTTTTGGACCTCACTACAGGTCGCAGTGGCCCGAATGCGTAGCACTCAGCAAGTCTACGCTCTGAAGATCATGAACAAGTGGGACATGCTTCAGCGAGGAGAGGTACAAATAGAGTTTGAATTATTATGCTTTATGCCTACAAAGTACTATTCCATAAATTGAAAATAGCTGTATAATTTTGTGCATTGTGAATGTACTTGGTGATAATAACTTGGTAAAAGCTGCCAATCAGTGCTATCTGCCCTTCATATGATGAAATGTATTTGCAGACGGCATGTTACCAGGAGGAGAGGGAGGTGCTGCTCAGAGGAGACAGGCGCTGGATCACAGAGCTGCACTATGCCTTTCAGGACGACAACTATCTGGTATGGACCTGACCTTTTCAAACGTTTAGCATGGCAATGGATAATCTAACGGCCCACATATGGTTATAGATATAAGATAAGAGAACCTTTATTTGTCCCACAATGGAATAATTCCACAGATTAGGCACAGAAATACAGATTAGGAACAGAAGTGGAATAACAAAAACCGACAACTCACTTAAAAATAATAAGTAAATCTGATATAAATATAAGTTGATAAACTTTTTTTTAATAAAAATAATAGAATAATCACACTGTTGTTTACAGTAATTGGCTGATTTATGGACAGAAAATATTGCACCAGAGATGACATTATGTCACAGTATTGCACATGAATTATAGAAGCTGAATGACACATGTTCAGGGCTAACAGTGTTCATTGTAGAGCAGACCTGGGCAAACTAAGGCCCGCGGGCCACATATAATCCGGCCCGCCAAACATGCCAAGTAAAAAATAAAAATAAGTTTTTTTTTTTCATTATTAAAAAAAATAAATAAATAAATAAATAAATAAATAAATAAAATATATATATATATATATATATATATATATATATATATATATATATATATATATATATATATATATATATATATATATATATATATATATATATATATATATATATATATATATTGGCTCCAGGGGCAAGATGTGGCCCTCGGCATGTTTTAATCTGGACCCAAGAGAGATCTTAGTTTATATTTTTTAACTCTCTGCAACATCTGCACTTGTATCCTTAATAAAAATGACATGAAATGAATTAAATTATATATTCAATAGCCTATATTTGACAGAAAAGTGATATTTTATATTTAATATATATATATATATATATATATATATATATATATATATATATATATATATATATATATATAATTTTTTTCACATCAATGATCGCGGGCCGGCCCTCCACTACTTGCCTGGATTCTCATATGGCCCTTGGAGGAAAATAATTGCCCACCCCTGCTCTATAGCCTAACACAGTACATATAATACATTAAGTAACATAGTTTCTTAATGTATTTATACTCACTCAGTGTGAACCCTGGGCCTGTTTAGATGAACGCAATGCTGATATCCTGGCAGGAATGGAAGAAAATGGAAGAAATCAGTTGTTTAACAGTGTTTTTGTTGTGTGAAACCCAAATCCGTTGTTTAATAGTGCTTTTGCTATGTGAAACCCAAATCTGTAGTTGTACAGCACTTTTGTTGTATAAAACCCAAATATATAGTTTTACAGTGCTTTTGCTGCGTGAAACCCAAATCCGTAGTTTTACAGTGCTTTTGTTCGGCCCTCAGAGGCGACTGTTGTTGTGATTTTGGGCCTTACAAAAATAAACTGATTTGATTTGTTGTGTAAAACCCAAATCCATAGTTTTACAGTGCTTTTGTTGTATAAAACCCAAATCCATAGTTTTACAGTACTTTTGCCACATGGAACCCAAATCCGTAGTTTTACAGTACTTTTCCTGTGTGAAACCCAAATCCATAGTTTTACAGTACTTTTGCTGTGTACAACCCAAATCCGTAGTATTACAGTGCTTTTATTGTATAAAACCCAAATATATAGTTTGCAGTGCTTTTGCTGCATAAAACCCAAATCCGTAGTTTTACAGTGCTTTTGTTGTATAAACCCCAAATCCGTAGTTTTACAGTGCTTTTGTTGTATAAAACCCAAATGCATAGTTTACGGTACTTTTGCTGCGTGAAACCCAAATCCGCAGTTTTACAGTGCATTTGATGTATAAAACCCAAATCCATAGTTTTACAGTACTTTTGCTGTGTGAAACCCAAATCCGTAGTTTTACAGTGCTTACCTGTGGTGGACTTGGTCTGAACCTTGTCTTGACCATATATGGACTCTTGTCCGTTTCTTTCTTACACTCTGATTGGCCATGTAACTATGATGTCATAAAGCCCAATATGCTCCGCCCCTATATAAGGCCTCTCATTCTCGTGTTGAGTCAGTTCAGTGGAGATTCACCTGTCTGATGTCTGCCATGTTGGTTTGCTGTTATACTATGGATGCATTGGATGTACAGGCTGTGGCTGGCAGCAGTGAAGCCTTCTTGGACGACACTAATACTACGGAGGCATGGGATGTAGACGCTATGCTAGCCAGCATAGAAGCCATGATGGACGGCACTGTCAGTACGAACACTGACAGTGAAATAAACAATTCCTACTACTGCTGATTAGGGCTGACCTAAATGGTAAAAGGATTGATGCTGGGAAATTGGCTAAAGAGCTAGATCAGGGGTGGGCAAACTACGGCCCGCGGGCCACATAAGGCCCGTTTGTCTTTATAATCCAGCCCACCAAACATGCCAAGTATTTTTATTTTTTTGCCCTTAGGCATCTGTCTGCACTTGTATCCTTAATAAAGATGATGTGAAATAAATTAAATAATATATTCAATAGCCTATATTTGACAGAAAAGTTATATTTTATTTTTTTTACCTCTATGATTATGGGCCGGCCCTCCGCTATTTGCCTAGATTCGAATATGGCCCTCGGAGGAAAATAATTGCCCACCCCTGTATGTAGAGTCTGACAGCAGCAGGGAAGGAAAGACCTATGAAACCTCTCCTTCACACAGCGAGGGTGGATCAGTTTCTCACTGAAGCTGCTCTCCAGAGCGGACAGAGTGTCCTGCATAGGGTGAGACTCATGGTCCAGCATAGATGTGAGTTTAGCCAGGACCCTTCTGTCCACCACCTCCTGCACCGAGTCCAGAGCACAGCCAAGGACGGAGCTGGACTTCTTGATGACTTTGTCCAGCCTCTTCTTCTCCCTCTCTGTGATGCTGCTGCTCCAGCAGGCCACACCGTACAGGAGGGCTGAGAAGGTCTTAAGGAGTGGCCCTGTCACTCCAAAAGACCTGAGTCTCCTCAGGAGGTAGAGCCGACTCTGGCTCTTCCTGTACAGTGCGTCTGTGTTATGAGTCCAGTCCAGTTTGTGGTTCAGAAGAACACCCAGGTACTTGTATGAGTCCACTCTCTCAATGTCCCTGGATGTTCACTGGTGAGGGGGCAGTGGGGTGGCGTCAGCGGAAGTCCACAACCATCTCCTTGGTCTTCCCCGTGTTGATGAGGAGGTGGTTCCGCTGACACCAGTCCACAAAATCCTGCGCTAGTCCTCTGTACTCCGCATCATCGTCGTCTGTGATGAGTTCGATGATGGCAGAGTCGTCAGAGAACTTCTGCAGGACACAACTGTCCGTGTCATGTCTGAAGTCTACAGTGTAAAGGGTGAAGAGAAAGGGCGCGAGGACAGTGCCCTGGGGCGCCCCCACACTGCAGGTCCGAGTGTCAGACACACAGTCCCGGGCTCTCACAAACTAGGGTCAGTTTGTAAGGTAGTCCAGAATCACTCTGCCAGGTCACAGTCCACACCAGCCGTCTCCAGCTTGTCCCTCAGGAGCAGCGGCTGGATGGTGTTGAAGGAAGATCAAAACATAGAATTCTCACTGCACTGCCAGGCTTCTCCAGGTGAGAGAGAGAGCGGTGCAGTAGGGAGATGACGGCGTCCGATGCCAGGCCGGTATGCAATCTGCATCGGATCCATGGCTGAGCGGAGGTGGTCCAGGACCAGCCGCTCCAGTGTCTTCATCTGATGGGACGTGAGAGCCACTGGCCTGAAGCTGTTGAGGTCTTTAACGCACGGTGTCTTGGGCACAGGTACCACAGAGGAGGCCTTCCACCCTCAGCTTCAGGCTCATGTTGAAGACATGCTTCATAACTCACACAGTTCATCTGCACAGGATTTAAAGAGCCTGGAGCTGATGCCGTCTGGTCCTGCTGCCTTCTTTAATTTAATCCTCTTCAGCTCTCTCCTCACCTGTGCTGCTGTGACAGTCAGTGGTTGGCAGGGGGACTGTGTGCTGGGAGGATGGGTGAGTCCAGGTGAATTGGTGAGCTGATGGGCCAGAGCAGAGGTGTGAAGAGGAACAGGTGTGGGTCATTGCCCTGCTTTGGAGGTGAGAGCAAGCAGCTGTGGGTGATTGATAAAATCTCAGGAAGTGAGAGTTTAAATTGTTTACCTTCTGTAAGTCCCCCTCCGTCTGGACAGGAGGGACTTTGAAGCCTGAGCTCCTCCTTGTTCCCTGACCTGAAAGCTCTCTTCTTCTCCCTCAGCAGAGTTTTAATCTCACAGTTAATCCACGGCTTGTTGTTTGGAAAACACCGCTCCGTCCGCTGGAGTACAGTGTTTTCAAAACAGAAGTTTACGTAGTCCGTGATGCACACATGGTGTTGATGTCCTCCTAATGTGGGTCATAAAGGTCAGTCCAAACACTGGTGCTTAAGCAGTCCCTCAGAGTCTCCTCGCTCTCAGCAGTCCACCTCTTCACCACAAGGGGAACCACAGGCTGCTTGTGCACAATTATTTCATACACAGGCTACAAATGTACAATATTGTGGTCAGAGTCACCAAGAGAAGAGAGGGAGAATGAAGAATAAGCCTCAATGGTGTTGGAAGAGAAAAAGTCCAGTGTTTTATTGTCTCTGGTGGGGAAGGTAACATACTGGGTGTGTTGGCAGAACAGATGAGGGAGAAGCGTGAGACAAGGAAGAGAGCCTGTGGGTACTGGGTCTGTAACCTGTTGGTGCAGGAGAGCAGTGCTTCACAAGCATTGTCAGCATTATGTAAGAAAAAATGTAAGCCTGCCGTACAAAAAGGCTGTTTGTTGGCTTTTGTAGACCGATGAAACACTCTTACTTGTGCGTTATTTTTTTTGTGAAAATATGAAACCTAAGAAAGTCAAGTTGCATGGACACAGATATACTGTGGATACAGATATCCCCTGCGTTTACATGTTTCTCCCTGCATCTGATTGGGTTTCCTAAGGTTTCTGGTCCCCGGCTCACTGCTTCTGACAGGTTTCCCCAGCTGCCTTGAAGGATGGGTCAAATGCAGACAATTAATTATCTCACGAGAGATGATAAAGTATAGCTTCATGATATTGCACTAGTCAGGAATACATTTGAAATAATTGGATAATTGGATTGTCCATATGTGTGTCTGCAGTACCTGGTGATGGACTACTATGTGGGCGGGGACCTTCTGACCCTGCTCAGTAAGTTTGGAGACCGGCTGCCTGAAGACATGGCTCAGTTCTACCTGGCAGAGATGGTTCTGGCCATTGACTCTATTCACAGACTGGGATATGTGCACAGGTGAGTTTTCACAAAATATTCTAAATGAGTTATAATATTTTAACTTTTAAATACATTGGAGGGTCCATCACCTGCTTGTCTCAACTAGAGTGAGTGAGTGAGTGAGTGGTTAAGGAGGCTGATGGTTCTGCTGCTGCTGTGGCTAAGAACAACAAGCTTAAATAGCAGTGGAAAAAAGCAAAGAGAATCCCTTTCAATGAATAGCTAAAGGAAATTGGTTGAGAGACAAAAGTTTCTTCTTAGTTGTATTTACACTTTACAACTTGATCTCCCTGGCAATATTTTCTTTTATAGACTAGACTTGAGTTATGCATGTTTTGTGACGCTTCTTGCAATCTTCCTTTAAAGATATTTGTGATAGGTACATTTATTTACCCCAAACTTGGTGCTGTTTTCCTGTAGTGGTAGAACAATTTCATGTAATTTCAAGTTTCAGAATAACATCCTAGTGTGCGTCAGTAATTAGGCCCCCTCGACACGGCTCATAGCCTTGTGCATGCAAATGCCACTCTGTTAAGAGGCCATAGCATATATTTTTTGGAAAGTCAAGTTTTTATTGTAAAGCTGGTCTCTATTGGATCACAGGGACATCAAGCCTGACAATATCCTGCTGACTGTGGACGGACACATAAGACTGGGGGACTTTGGCTCATGCCTGCGGCTTTCTGAGGACGGCCTGGTGAGTGTTAACAGCAATGTCCACTGCATGATTTTTTTCAACTTATGTGATTTTTGGATGTCACACTACAAGACGTGAGGGATTTAAAGCTGTAAGACATCACCCCGTTTGATGGTTCACATGGTCATTATGATCATGACCAACGTTTGTCAGAGCAAATATCACCCTCTAAGCTCTGTGTGAGTCCCTGAAGTTGTGTCAGTTAACTCAGGTTACATGGTAGCAGTGTTTTTGCATTTGTAAAAGTGACTAAATGGAAGTGAAAGGAGAGAATCGTCCCATTCACAGCTGAGCTCTTCTGCTGTTACCTTGAGGAGTGCTTGTGTTCACTGTTGATCACATTTTTGAGATTGATCTTAGACCTAGACCAAGATTCCAAAATATTTTTAATATCAAATGCAACTTGTCTTTAGTTGTCAGACAGCTCCAAGTGTAATCTTTGTTCTTTGTTTCAACCCACGATTTTCACCTAGGGCCCAAGATTTTCCTCACGATCAGAGAAATCTTTATCACAGACGACCAATATCATCCATTCGACAAAATTATTTGTTGTTTTTTTGGTTGCATCAACCTTGGCAATCAATTTACCACATTATCAAAAGTGTTTTATTATCATCATGAACTCATACAATGTATAGTTTGGTGTTAAGAGTTAATATAGACCATAATAGACCATTTGCTCCTCTTCCGTTTACTTTTTGCGTGACAGGCATGATCGTAGCATGATTTGGGTTTTTCAAACTGTTAACATTGGTCGTTTGTTTCCCTCAGATCCATTCGCCAGTGGCGGTGGGGACCCCAGACTACCTGTCCCCCGAGATCCTGAGGGCCATAGATGGAGGGGAAGGGTACGGCTGTGAGTGTGACTGGTGGGCCCTGGGCGTCTGTGCTTACGAGATGCTGCTGGGGTGCACTCCTTTCTACGCCGAGTCCATCACCGAGACGTACGCCAAGATTATACATTTTCAGGTCGGGACCGCAGTCTGTAAATACTTTGATGGGACCTATGAACTGTAAACAGGAAGAGTTTAACGTTTTCATCAAAGAGAAAACTCAATATGTCAGATTTTTGCTAAACTACTTGACAATGGCTGTTTGATGTATTGTAGAATCGGTTTAGCTTTGCCAAATGTCATGAAAATATGTAGATTCACATAGTTCACTCATATCTGCCACCGTTATGTGGCTGTGTTGGTAATCACACATTTCATTTTGACAAAGCAAGAATCAAAGTTATAAGAGGAATTATATAGTTCTTCTAATCCAAGCGTTTTATGAAA
The DNA here is from genome assembly GCF_026437365.1 of Eucyclogobius newberryi. NCBI lineage: Eukaryota > Metazoa > Chordata > Actinopteri > Gobiiformes > Gobiidae > Eucyclogobius > Eucyclogobius newberryi. The sequence continues at coordinate 26,769,461 of NW_027315779.1, forward strand.
TAATGCAAGGTTTTCCAAAATTCAATAAATTGTAATGTTCTGGAGGTGGCACGTCACCTGGATATAGAATGTATCCCATGGAGATAGACGCGTTTTATGTGGAATTAGGAATGCCAAGATTCGTAGGTGAATCAAAAATTGTGTTTATTCGGGTCACAAAATTATCAAAAGAACCAAAAAAAAGATAATTTTGACAATTTTAGAAGCAAAATTTAGTATTCTATGTTTCAATTAAAGTAAAAATATACTTAAATGTAAATAACTTTTTTTATCTGGCTGTTTTTGTCACTTTTAACCTTTATTTTGTTGTTATTGAATGGGAATTAAAAATCTCAATGTTTATTCATAGTATTAATAACCATGAATAATCGTTAAATTTTGATGTTTTTCTTACAATAATCGCAACACTAAAATTTGATATTGTGACATCCCAATGTGAAATAATAAGCAGATGGAAGCTCCTCCTGGTCAGGTTTGTAAGAGAGACAGTAAGAAAATGAAAATATGTAAGAAATGCAATATATCCAGTTAGAAGCAAAAACAAATATTTAGTTTTAGTTTAAGCTTAATTTTAGATAATAAAAATTTGGTGGACATTGGTTCGCAGTTCTGGGACTGAAAAGCAGAACTTTATTCATTTCTGTTTAGTTTTTATACATAACATTTGTAATTTAGTTAACAAAAAATGTCTAGTGTTAGTTGACAAAAATGTTTCAGTCTTAATGGTTTGTTTTTATTTAATTTTAGTCAGCAGAAATAGTTAATACTATGTAATAGTTAATAATAATAGTTAATAATAATACATGACAAAAACGGAAATATTTTACTCCATGAAATGAACACCGCTTTGAAGTACAATCAAACAAATTGCCTACAAGTATTTGCCGTTTCAATCCATTATCAACCAAAGCCGATATTGATACAGATTTCATTATAGTGTTCACAGTGTTCAAACTATTGGGACTTCTTTTATACTATACCATCTTAATTTACTCTTTTTATTATAAATTTAATGCCAATGGAGCAGTTTAGTAAAATCCATCATAAAATCATCTGGAATCTAAAACAAGATCACTTAGATCACTAATATGCAACATTACAAAAGCTTGCTTGTTGCCCGTGGTAACAGAACCTGTTTATCTAACGGTGTTTCTGTTATAAAACACACTAAACAAATTCAAAGAGGAGATTACAAGTGCTGGCCTGTTGTTCTAATCCACAGGAGTACTTTGAGTTCCCCCCATCTGGCCCGGAGCTTTCGGACAGGGCGCGCTTGTTCATCACGGGTCTGATCTGTGAACGGGACGTCCGGCTGGGGAGGAGGGGCGTGAGCGACTTCAGGACCCACCCCTTCTTTAGCGGAGTGGACTGGAGCTCCTTGCACAAAGCCCCTGCACCCTACGAACCAGAAGTGACCAATCCGACTGATACGTCCAACTTTGATGTAGTGGACGACTGCCTAAGTGAAATGGTACTAGAAGTAAAAGAATTATATTTTACTAAATCAATTTTCTAATTTTAACACTGGAATAGTGTTTGTTTTAAAAACTTGTTTTAATTTCTCTCAGTTTACATTATTGCGTCACTTTATGATAAGATTTAAATCATAATGAACAAATAGTTTATTAGGAATGATTCAAGGTGAACTAGTTGTTCAGTCTTTGTTCATGCTTTATAAAGGCTAATTAAGGTGGAATTATTATAAAGTGGTAAATTTGAGAGAAGACTCGAACTATTGAACTTGTTTAGCAGCTTAATTCTCTTTAATGGCTTATATTTTGATCAATGTCAGTCATCTATCTGTTGTTCTCACTCACTGGTGCTAGTTTGTCTTTTCAAAATGTTTCACTTCTCAGTGTTGTCAGCAGAGGGCATCAGCCATGTAATCAATGCAAAATTAGAACGCTGCAAACAGGATGTGAGAGTGCGTTCAAATATACTTTTTTGCACTTTTAACCATGTTATAATATTTTGCTTTCATCAAAAACATACCTGGAGTTGAGTTCAGCTTCTTTCACGTTAGTTTCCGCTTCAAAAAATCCTCTCGCCTCCGAGCGTAAAAAAAACTTTTTCTGAAGAGAGTCACGCATATTCAAAGTTGCTTGAAAGACCATGAACGTCACAATATAGTCAAAGATGGTAGGCTGCACAGCTAAATTAGCTCCTAAATGTATTATCATGCACCACAAGTGTGTGACGTTCCAGGCGTGTGTATTTAGCAGCTTTTGCCTCCATCTTCAGATTGGCCAACATACATGAACATTCATATTTAAATATTGCAGTATTCAATGAAGAGCTCTAACTCTGATATTTGTACAGTATTAATAATATAAATGAAAATGTTTGGTGAACATTACCGGATTCTCTCTGAACATTTGTGCCTCAAATCACTATCATTACCACTGTGTGGTTGCATTTGCATGTCAGAGGAAAGCTAGCATTTATTTATCTCACCTATGTAATTCCCTCTGCAGCCAGTAGATGGAGCAAAAAGTCTATTCCTGGTGTGGGAAATGCCAAAGCGACATGAAATCTTTTTTTTTTATTGTAAAAAAACAAAACAAAAACATGAGATGCCAAAGTAAAGGCACTCTCAAAAGCATGCTAAAAGGACCAAATAATGCATAATAATTTGTCCTCATGAATGCAATGTTGTTTATAGAATCTTAACGCCACAATCAAGCATAATAATACTGCTAGATAATAAATAATACAAAATGTATCAGTGAAATTAAAGTTCAGTGGCTTTGACCAATGGAGACTTTTCATCTACAAAAATGTATTTGTTCTTTGAAAACTTACCAAACCTCCGTTCATAGGAACTAATCTGTTTTCCCCCCAGGAAACGCTTTCAGACGTGATGGGCCGCGCTCCTGTGGGAGTGCACCTGGCCTTTGTTGGATACTCCTACACCGCCACCAGGTGATTTACTCATTTCACCTCCACACTAGAACTCACAGAACTCTCTGTTTTGCCCCACTGGCCCCAGCGATAACTGTAACTTGTTTTATAGCCAGACGGGGGCCATGGACCGCAGTGAGGACATCATGCTGCAGATTGACCACACACGGCTCAGGGAGTGTGAGAGGCTGTACAACCCGGACAGACTGGTGAGAAGACAAACCTGTGAGATAGTTGATATATGTGTATTTATAGAATCCCATGGCTCTCTTGGGTCTTCTCCTTCTTTATTTCCATGAGTACTGTTTAGCTGCGCTGCACGGTCCAGAGCACCTATTATTTTTACTCTTGGTCTGGGTCCAGACACTGTGCAGACAGGCCCTACTTCATCTCGCTGCACATCAAAACTGTCTTTATAACAGTGACACAGGCATTAGTTGTGTGCTTTTCTGTAGTTGGAAAGGCCTTTGGTGCAGTTTACATCATACTAACATTTAAAACTCAATTTGAATGAGGAAAAATCTCAATAGGTTGTGTTCATGTGAAATCACAACATTATAGAATCTCTATTATTTGAAACTGAGCTGGAACAGGTCAGAATTCTCAGGTAGAATTCACTGTTTCATTGTCAGATTGCAGATTTGTTGACCTGGTTTATGGTTCATATCGCTGTAATCACTATTTCCCCATGAAACAAAAACTGGCACAAAATTCAACGTCTTCATTGTCAGCATAAATAAACATTTTGATTTTTTTTGTTCACAGCATCCTCAGAAAGTGGCGCGATTATTCAATTCAAAATGTGTGATTGTTGTCAGTTGAAAGACTTTAAAGCATTAGATTAATATGACAACTTTGTGGAGCCAATCCCAAACAAATAATGATAATGCTCAACGTTTGTAGATTTTTATCTAGCATATTTCTTTATAAAACAGTACATTTCCTGTAGAGTTTCACAGGTTCGTTCCCACCATCTGAGATTATGACGTTATCAAATTCTAGAACGTGAACACAACCTTTTCTCAAAACCAATTTTGAAGTCATGATAAATAATCACCTTTTTTAGGTGAAATTATGTAAATTGTATGCATTGTATTGTGATTTTAATGCATTGAAATTATTGTCAAGCATTATTGTGAACAAATTGTGCTTGTACAAATACATTTAGCTTGTTTGCAGAAAACAATTGTCCTTTTTTTGATATTATAATTATGTATAGTACTCAGTTGTATTACAGTTACTTGAGCACATTTTTAAAGTACATTGTACTACTAAACCTGTACGTTTTCAGACTGCATACTTAGGTTAGGTTACGTGTCTGATTAAGAGGCATCAAACATAGAACAGAACATGCACACAATAAACAACTTTTACTCTTATTTGAGTAACAGTTATGTAGTTTGAGGTGAAAAGCACTAAGTATTGGTTCCTATTCCCACTGTGAGTAAATCCACAAGTGACAAAAGCTTTATACAGTATATATATATATATATATATATATATATATATATATATATATATATATATATATATATATATATATATATATATATAATATTAGATTATTTGAACATTTGTGTTTCTTGCACTGCTTCTTCAGATATGATTTAGTTGCTCTCATATTTGAGTCCATCTTATGAAAATACCAGATTTTGAGCATTATTATTAATTATTTTAATCTTTCCAATTACATAAACAACAAATCCAGACAAATACGTTACTCTTACTTGTGTAACATTTTGGAGCACTACTTTGAAATTGTACTTGCACTACTTTGTACTGTTATGAGTATTTTTATTTTAAGTAACGTTACGCTTACTTAAGTACAATATTTGGCCACTTTACCCACCTCTGATTATAATGCAGTGCGTCAGTGGTAATATAGTTCAAGGACATTCTAAAATTATTCAGGAAAGTTGCAACTTTGTCCCTTTTGTGTTTCCATACTTGTCAAAATGAGTATCTAGTTTTAGTACTGATGTCATTGACAACCTTAACCGCAGGACATCAGCAGTAGCTTGCCTCCCCCAAGTGTTGATTTGACTTATGAAATGCTGATTAAAAACTGCTACATGATGTACTTGTTGTATGTAGAAATTATCTTTAAATATTCATTGTAATCTTATTTTTATCACAGTATGGGTTGATAAAATGGACTCCCTAAGGTTATGTTGTGTTCAACTGCAGTTATGGCAACTCCGGGGTTCTCTGCCTGACAACCTGAACGTCCTGCTGCAGCTACCCGTGTCTCTGGGACATGGGCCAACTGTCCCCACTATGTCCACTACTGTGTCCACAATCTCCACCATGTCCACAACTGTGTCCATGGTCTCTACTGTGTCCAACATGTGCACTCAAACCACAGAGGAGGATGAGGAGGACACCCACATATCTGCTGTTCCAAATGATCTGCACAGGTACGAGGATTCTAAGTGAACAAACTGTGGCTGTATTGCTTTTCTCCATTTTAATTAAAGATTTTTGTCAATATAGTGAAGATCATATATACTAAAAGCAGCGCTCAGAGTCAAAATGAGACCGCCTTGTGTTATCTGCTTCTAATTTCTAGAGAATTTTATTTTGCGAGAACCAGGAAGTGCGCTGTTAGCATGCTCGTTGTTGTTAGCTTTACCACTAGCATTTACGGCTTGGGTCTCTAAAAGTTGTCTAAAGCCTCATCATGTCATTGCAGTGACTAAATTAAATGTGAGGAAAAACTCTGGACCACTGCAAACCATTTAAAATGAGCTAGTTATGTTGTTTTTAAATTGTATTGTATTAAATATTGTTTTTTATTTAAGTTTTTAAGACTGTAAAAATCAGGTTCATCGCCTGTCGATTGAAAGTTATGAATAATACAGATGTTTTGGGCTGATACCAACCCAATCGACCACATGTAGATGAGGTTAAAGCCGTGTTAAAAGTCATTGTTGAGTGTCTAAACCGTTTGGAGTTTCATTTTAGATATGAATTATCATGTAAAACTGACATAGAGATTTCTGATGTTGTGTGATTCTGGTAAGCATCTAGTAACACTAAATATCTTCTTTTACATATTATTGGTGAGGAGACCAGATTTGCACCGCTAAGCACCGTTAGCACTACAGCCACGTGACCCAGTTTTCATTGCACCCAGTGAACTCGTGGAGGAGATGGGAAACTATTCAAACATTCTGTTATTGTTTCTAAGGTTTAGAATGCCAAAGACCAATGTAATGTGTTCATACTCATATCAGATCTATTCATATTTGAAACATGACCTCATTGGCACTGACCGTTTCCTGTTCTGAACGCCCATCGCTGCCAAACTAAATCATCATGACTGCCCCAAAGTTAGTTTTGATCTCATGGCATGAAATTGCAAGTGCACTGCCTATATAAACGTTTTTTTTTTTTTTTTTTACTGTCCAGACGTCTTGAGGAGGCGGAGAGGAAGTGTGGTGAGCTGGAGCAAGAGATGGAGAAGCTCAAAGGAGAACTTGAGGACTGCAGGGGCACCAAGGCAACAGGCAAGAGTCAGATACACCTACGTGAAGAAGGTATCACTCGTTTACTTTTATTTATGCACTATGGATTTTTTTTTTAGCTTTCCTTTATCAAAAATACAACTGGAGTTTTGTTTTTGTTTCATTCATGCATGTTTGAGTATCCTGTATGAGCATGCTATGGCCGTCTTCTTCTCAAAAGCTGAACGCGTCTTAAAACCACTGATACACATTTATTTGTACCACTTTATAATAACCACACCTTATTTTACCTTAAAAAAAGCATGAACAAAGACTTCTTTCATAATGAACATAGTCTATTAAGCATGATTCAGGTTTACTGCTTAATTAAAGTTAGGAATTAGGATTTGTTTTAGTTCAGTCATTATTAAGCCTGAACCATTCTTAATATTTGTTATGAATTAAGTCTTTGTTCATGCTTCACTAAGGCAGGAATAAGTGTAGTGTAGTGTTTGCGTACAATTCTAAGCTAACTTTGACGCTAGCGGACATTTGTAAAACCGTTTTAAACCACTTCACTGCAATTGGTGCTAAGGGGAATTAAATATTCAAGCAGTTTATTATGCTCTACTAAAATGTAGCTTTTTTTTCCCATTATGATTTTTTTTTTTCATTTTTAACATATAAAATGCAAAATTAGCAGCATGGCAATTGTAATCCTACATGATGCTAAAGGGAATATCAGGTCCCAAATCATAAAAAAAAGTTTGAATAAAGCATTACATAAAGCACACACCGTAAACAACACTTTCCTCACTTTATTGCATTTTTAACATCCTAATTATTCACCCCAATTAGTTTATAAGCACTTTTTACAACTTTAAAAGGCCAGAACTGGGTTTTGCTAACTATTACAACAATTTGCATGCTAACAGCGCACTTCCTGGTTTTTAGAGTTTAAAAAAGCTTTACATACAGAAAGCACATTATGTTTTAAAAAAAATAATACATTTAATTTACATTTTTAAGATCAGGTTCATCGCCAGTAGATAGAAAGTTATGAATAATACAGATGGTTTGGGCTGATACCAACCCAATCCACCATATTTAGGTGAGGCTAAAGCTAGTTAAAAGTCATTGTTGAGTGTCTAAACCGCTTGGTGTTTCATATGAATTAACGTGTAAAACTAACATTTGAGCTAAAGGCTAATTAAGGCTAGCATCCTAATCATTCACCCCAATTCGTTTGTAAGCACTTTTCACAACTTTAAAAGGCCAGAACTGAGTTTTGCTAACTATTACAACAATTAGCATGCTAACAGCGCACTTCCTGGTTTTTAGAGTTTAAAAAGGCAGAAACCACATTTTGACACTAAGAGTTGCTTTTACAAAATATCTGTCCTGAATTAAACGCTCAACTACAGAAACGTTAACGTACAATTGCTAGTGTAGAGTCGACCGTGGATGGTTGTGTCGTGGGTTGGTTGAACTTTAAGTGAAGCATCCTGTCATTGAAGAGTCTTTTTTATGGGTGCGAGTAATTGGGACAAAACTTTTAGGGTGTTTTTGTCATGGATCATAGCTTTGAATATATATTCCTGTTGGTTAGCTCAAATGTTCTGTCACGAGGTCAGTTGAGGCAGAGACAACCCACCCTGACATGGTTCCGGTCGTCACGATGGATTTTGTTGTCTTTAATGGTTCGAACATTTCATCCCAACAGGAAATGAATAACAATGCTCTTTAAGCCAAGATGTTAGGCTCTCAAAGGAGGAATGACTCTTGGAATCTTTTGATGATGAGCAATTCATTCCAACACCACCTGTTTCTCCATCTTTAGAAAACCCTCCCTCAGATCCGGACAATACAAGGTCCATTTAACCCGGCCCTGTTTTCAGTAGAGCAGATATCTGAAGTAGACCACCGCACAGGCACTTTACAGTCAGCTCTTTTTCAGAAGGTTGGAATGGGTTCCAGACAATATGAGACACTTTGAGTAAACAGAGTGCTCCGGCTCACAGCGTGTGCTTACACTGAGCCAGAGACAGAGTAAATAGTCCCAGAATAGCCCCGGTCTGATGGAGCGTGGGGGGACGGGGACGTGAACAATGACTCGGTGCAGAGGTGAGGGGCTTCCTGCTGGAGAAACTGATGCCTAAAAGTGTTAGTATTTTAACTGGTCATAATGGCTTTCAGAGTGATGAAAAATGTAAGGCAAATAACAATCCAAAACAAATAAGTCTATATTTTGAATGCTGAAAAGTCCTCAAATTGTCACTCATAACCAGGAAGTAGAAACCATAAATTAGCCAAATATGGGAGTTTGTGTTTTTAGATTTTTTTATATTGTAGGAAGATCATGGTATAGAACGGTGCAGGGCGATTATAAAAAAAATACTGCTGAAAAAACACAACTATTGATCACCATTAGACTAGATCTTTTCAACTCCAGTGCTATTTTACTCGAAACATAAGATTATATTTGATTCTCTGCACCAAACAACACAGGATTGAGCTGAGAGACCTATAAAATAAGATGAGTATTGAAAATTTGAACATGATTCTAATAAAATTAGATTAATTGCACAGCCCTAAAAAGCGCTCAGGTAAAGAAAGTAAACAAGAAAAAAACAAATTCTTCATGCTGGGTGCACTGAAAAGGAACAAAAGGAATGTTTTGAGTATTCAGTCTGCGTTTTACCTTGTGTCTTTATGTCAAAGTATATTTCTGAAGCACTCTTACAACTTTAAAAGCCCAAAGTGCAATAAAATACATTGAGAACACATAAAATACAGTAAATTACAACTACACATGAAATTAATAGACTCAGCTCAGTTCATATCAGAAGGCCAGAGAGAAAGAGTTGTTTTCTAACAAAGCTCTAAACTGCTCTAGTGTCTCACCATGAGTAACATTTTAAATTGGACTCTGGATAACTGGAAGCCAATGCAGTGATGCCAGGACTGGAGTAAAGTGTTGGTGATGCCTCGTACCTGTGAGCAGCCGGGCGTAGTGCAAAATGCTATCTAACTCCATATGGAACTCAGAGAACCAGCGAACAAGAGACACTTAAAGGCACAGTATGTAACTTTATAGCAAAAATAATAATAACACTGAAACCAAAGCATGTGTTTTGTTTTATTTTTTTCATTTTGGATGTTTTTTTTTTTCTCTTAAAACGTGAACTGGTAAACACAAAACCTTTTTCCCTCCTGTGAGCAGGCTTGCATCTCCACAAACCCAAGCCTCCTGCTTGCTTCCTTTATATATATATATTTTAAAATGTTTTTTTGGCCTGTAAGCTTTATTGGACAGGACAGCTCAGCATGAAAGGAGGATGAGAGAGAAGGGAGGAAGTGCAGTAAATTGTCTTAGCCAGGAATCGAACTCACGACACTGTGCGCTGCCGCCTTAACCACTCAACCACCGGGCAGCATCCACCAGCTTGTTTTCATGGGAAAATTGTTCTTTTGGCTGTAACATTCTACTGTCTGGCATTAAACTGATCTCATTCCATGGGGAATGTTCAGAAATATTATTGGTTTTAACTGTTTTTCCATTGAATTATATAAGTGACTTTACATCTCCAGAAAATTACATACTGTGCCTTTAATTGAGCAATAAGTAATGTTAATCAGTACAATTTTGTCTTACGATTTCTTATTTTTATTTCATTTATTTCATTTATTTCATTTATTTTGTTTATTTTATTTATTTTATGTATTTTACTTATTTTACTTATTTTATTTATTTTATTTATTTTATTTATCCTCTATTCCTTATTAAGAATATGAAAGGTTCTGCCTATAGGAGTTTTGTTTATAAGAGATTTTCTATCAAGAGTGTTTTTCCAAAAGCTTCCTACTTTTACTTCTGTACCTACTTGCGTTGCAACACCGAAATGTCCCCATTGTGTGGACTAATAAAGGCTATCTTATCTTATCATATCTACTTTTCCCACCTCTTTCAACGAACAATGTAATATCACAAAATATGTCCCTGTGAACCTTCTTCTTCTTCTCCACATGATGCATGTTCTTTTCTCACCATGCTACCGCTAACATGCTTTATCACACATTGCATCTGACAGTGCTTTCTCTCGTCCAATCACAGAGCAGCCTGCCCACTGTATGGATGCACCCGCAGATGTAAGCTTTGAATTTACACTTTTCTTTTGTTTGTTTGAGTCTTCTCCTAGTCCATGTTATTTAAATGTTATTTAAAAAACAGAAATCATAAGTACAGCAGCGGAGGGCCAGCTGCTTTCTGTTGACCGCTCCGTCCTGTGTTTCAGAGGGAGAGAGCGCCCCCTGTCTGCCACTACCCGCTGGTGATCCCTCTCCTCAGGCACATGCTTCTCTTTCACGGGGTACGTCACCAGCAATATGATCTTTTTTTGGTCAAATATTTTGCACCTAGCTCTTTCTAATAATGACACACCTTAATTAGCCTTAATAAAACATGAACTTAATTAATAAAGAACAAATTGACTGGAACGTCATATATGAGACTTTTATGTATATACTAGAAACTTTCATGTGTTGCTGCAGTATAAATACTAATTGATACTGAAACTTACATCAAAACTAGATAATAATACTAGATAATAAGATAATAATTTTGATGAGTAATGGTATTGAACAAAAAAAATCATATGTGAGACAACATTTCTTTATTAGTTTTAGAATGGTCTTATTGAACTATAGAAGTCAAGAAGGCAGTCACACAAAAATGTATGACTCAAACCGCTCTGATGATTAAGGACTGGACTAATATCATAACAGACATGCGCACAATGGAAACTTCAAAATTCAATAAATAATCACAAAATCACAAAAGTGGACAATGACTCTGAATGGAATTTCTTCTTCTTCTTCTTCTTATGTGATTGTGATTCCCAACCTTACATTTTTTTGTCGACAAAAAGTGTTTGATTAATTTTGATTTTCAACACATTTCAGCTGAGGCATTTTCAAACGTTTCATATCAAATTCCGAGCAGGACGATTGCTAAGAAATAGATTGCTATGAAATATCAAAAATAATGAATGAAGCAACTTTATTTCTTCATGTAATTCTTAAATCTTTAAGGTTATTCCATCACGATGCCTTGTCTTAAGTATCATGTGTTTGTAGGTGCGACAGCCACAGGTGACGAGTGGGTGTTACCTGCTGGTGTGTTGCAGAAGGAAGATGCTGACCAGACGGGGGCGCTGTGACGCAGAGCTCCTGGAGGACAACGTGAACGACGGGCGAGAAGACTCTGTTAGAGCTGCGGCTGACGTCATGTTGAAGTGAACGCGGACGAGCTCACGTCTTAAATTAACTTTAAAGGCAAACCTACGTGATTTTGACTGTTTTGAAATGTGAAAATACCAAATGTTTTGCAATAACGTCAAATCTGTTTTGCAGCACAGATATATTGTAAAAGCGTCTAATCAGGTGAAAATGAGATAAGATATTCCTTTATTGTCCACACATGGGGAAATTTCATTGTTGCAACGCAGGTAGATACAGAGGAAAAGGACAGATAACTTATAGGAAGTTTAAAAAAAACACTATAAACTAAACAAAACTCTTACAAACAAAAACTCCTATAGACAAAACCTCATTTCCTAATAAGGAATGGAGGGGAAAAATAAAGATAATATAAAATAAAAACATCTAGCGTAACAAGATAATACTAATAATAATGGTAAAATAAATACTCTATTTTCATCAAAATAAGTAAATAAGTAAAATGAGACCTTGTCTGTATCTAATTATTCTCGTTATTTGTTTTATTCGCAGCAAAGCAGGAAGTGTGCCGTTAGCATGCTAATGTGTGTTAGCTTTACCCGTGACGACTTGTAAAAAGTGCTTTTAAAATCAACGCAGTGAATATTTAGGATGCTGGGAATGCATTAGGTAAGTGAGTGATACATGTGGAGCTGTAAAGAGTTTAACATAAACTGTTTTTCACATTTCTTAAAGGTAAAATATCAGGTGCAGCGCCTTTAACCCAGACACTAAGGAGGACATGAAGACAAGAGATCTGAACTGCCTTTTGTCAAACATTAAGGCTGCAAAACTTGACTTGAATTCAGTATAACTAACTTGATTTGAGTTGTTTTCACTAGTTTATTTATGTTTCCACAGGCACAAGTTTTTACAAATCCGCGGCGTTTCGATATCAGATACGCCTCTTTTTTACACGACAACGAGCTGCGCATTCATTGATTCCCACTGAAAACGCTGGTTCTGTGCTTTAATTGGCTGTCTAAAAGTTTTCTACAAGATGTAGACAACCTGTAAAATTACTTTTGTAGTATATAGCAGTATGTAGTGTAGTATATATAGTATTTAGCAGCTTTTCACACCCAACTTTTCGTCACATCTCTTCGTTTGCGTCTAAATGCGGTTAGAATTCGTCATTAATGATGCGTTTTCCTGACCACCGCTGACGTGTAAACAGGGCCTTAGTTTGTAGATTTAGATGTGGAACTTGTTTAGATGTATCCGACAGTGAGGTAGGTAAGTAAATGTAATGAAATGTAGAGTAAGTTACCGTGGCAAGTTTCAGTGCAGTTTAAACAATGCTCTTATTGTCATAGTGAGACCGCTCTGTTTTGTCTGCATCTATTTGTACAGCGTATTATTCACTTATTCTATTCTTGCTCATGTTTGTTAGCTTTACCGTGACTTTATTATTCGTTGTGAATGATTAGGACACTTGGAATACATGAAGAAAGTGAGTAATGAATTTGAACCAGTGCAAACACTTTAAAATTAACTACTTCTGTTTTACTCTCTCAAAGACAGTAAAAATCAGCTATGCACCTTTTATATTTTGTAAAAATGTCTCACTCAGTTGTTGACAGATTTTTACTTCAAAAAAATAAATACAAAGAAAATAATCCTCTAAAAATACTATGAAATTAAGATTAAAATACTATCTAAACTAGTAAAAACAACTTGAATCAGGATGAATATTTTGAACTCAAGTACTCACATTATTCAGTTTCTGCAGTGTCGGTCCAGCATTGACCTTAAACCTACTTGAATTATTACTATTTCTGAGGCGAAGGCACATTATGAGTGCTGCATAACCACAACAGTGCTTGTAGTTGGGTATTTTGACAGAATCTGCACCTTGGACTGGCTTGTCCTGTGTAAAATGTATGTTACTGTGTGTCTAGTCTGTCAAATGATGGCACTTATAATAATGCATGTGGGTTAAAGGTCCTATATTATGCAAAACTGATATTGAGTTTTTACGCAAGTTATGTTAATCCCAAATGAAATCATATCTGGTTTAGTTTCATTTGTTTTTTTGTTTCATTGGACTCCTTTGTATTCTTTTTGAAGGCTGAAAGTCGCACATCAGACCACATTTCCTTTCTTTTTTGGTTAGTACTCTAGCATCTACAGGGTTTTGGTGCGCAAACCTTTTTATGATAAAATAACTAAAGCATTTTTGTTTACTTTTTAACCATACTTTATATAACTGTACGTACTAAAACACAATATACCAAAAATATGTCTTATTCTTTACATAAGGCATAATATTGGACCTTTAATATTTGTTGTAGCTTACACTACTGGGGGAATATGTCAGGATATAAAGGTGCACTGTATTTATAACTTTTCTGGTGGTGGGTCTCCATGGAGATGTCATTGCCCGGAATGTTCCGCAGTGTGACATTAAACCTGTTCAACTGTGGAACAATCCAGGCAACAAAATAAACGCAGATCCGCTATAAAAGTTTCATAATGCACCTTTAATGAAGCAATGAGGCACTTTTGTGAAACATCTTGCACTTTGATCAATGTATAAACAGTATTCTGATATATTTTTTTATCTAGCTCACTTCATAGTGACATTTGCACTCTGGTATAAGATGTATTGAACATTAGATGCTGTCACTGGCTGGATATGCACAAGTGATGAGCAGTGCGGAGTGGGAATGAGTGCTAAAATGTAAAGTAAAGAGTATTTTAATTGTGTGAGATATTGTGTCTTATTACTTTATGTTATTTGTTTAGCTTTAATAAAATGCAAAGTATTTTATGATTGATTAATTGATTGTTGTAATGGACACCTGCTTTCATTATGTCAAACAGACCGGTGATGATATGTTATTGTTTATGATATCCACCATAAATCTGCCAACATGAAGAAAAGGTTCAGCGCTATCCTTCTGCTTCTTCTAATTTTGTAACGACACAATGAAGAAATCACTGTCCGATTCTAAACAACTGTTCCAGGAATAGGACGCAGCCATATGCAAATGAGGACACAAAGCTACCGTTGGAAACCACCAAAGGTCTCCTATTCCCGAAAGGAAACTACCCAAGAAGTCACACCGTCCCTAAATGCTGCTTTTAAACACGTGACATTTAAGGAAGAGTTTATGTGCCAAAAAAAAAAAGATAGATGACATTTGAATGAATCAGGTGAGGCTTGCAAACTTGTAAATATTTGTTTTTGTGCAGGAAAAATACTTAATTATTAATCAAATTCACTCAACAATAGTTATATAACATGTAAAATGGGGTGACAAAAATAAATACATAGGTTTTATTGATTTTATGTTTATTTAATCTGCTGTTAGTCAATTAATTCTTCATATATTTAAGATTAATTATGATAACCTTTGACCAGGTCAGGCCAACAAACTTATTTCAGTGATGAAATTGTATGATAAAAAATACTTGCTGCACATTTGGTTAAAAACAAACTTATCGACATATAAACATTTAGATACAAAAATAAGATAAGATCACTTTACATGGCAGTCTTCTAAAAACAATACAAAAGTGCTGAAGAGTACAGAGTCAGCCAATCACAGCCTGTTGTATTTGCCTCTCATCCAATCACCTTCAGTCATTCATCGCCCTCCTTTTGCATAAGCTATATACAGTATCTTCTGCACCCTTTTTTTCACCCCGGCTCCACCGCAGCAGTAAAACCATCAGCCTCTCTATCGGCTCTTTTTCCCCTGGTGCAAGTCAGTTATTCACTCCGTTCTCCTTTTGCTCATTTATCTATCTCCCAGGGTCTAAGCGCCAAAGTCTATGAACAATGAACTGATAACAGATCTGGTGAAGCCACCTGTCTCCATGTAAGAGATGTAAGTGCTTTGCCTACAATGTTCCCCAGTATGGATCGGTGGAGAGGCGATTCCGCTCGCATTTTCAATATAAAGGTTGAGAACCACTGCTTAAATAAATACAAGCTAACTTAATCTAATGCCGTACTGTGTAGCATTTCAGGTAACGCCATAAGATCTCTATGGAGACAAGATAGTGCACGTCTGAGTCCCTGCGGGTTGGAGCGCGGGTTGTTACATGTAGTACGGATTGGAATAGAGTAAGTAGGGGTTGATCTTGCGTTCCGCCGGGTTAAAGCCGCTGTTTTCCTGGGCCTGGCGTCGGTAGTAGCGTCTCAGGGCCGGACTCCCAGGGTGGCACTGCCTGACATGGGTGAAATACTCATCTGGTCGGCTAGAGGTGAAGCCACAGTCCTCGCACACAAAGATCTTGGAGCGGCGCTGGCGGTAGGCGTACTGCTGGCTCACCCCGTGGATCTTCCTCATGTGAGACTCCAGGGAGCAGCGCTGAGTGAAAGCCTTATCACACAGCTCGCACTTGTACGGACGGATGCCTGCAGAAGGAGATAGCATTATTTGATAGCAACAGTTAGCTTGCTAGTTCTGCGTTTCTTCAAAATGGTCTGCATTGTCAGTGCCCGATTTGACTCTGAATTTGCATCAAACTTCAATATGCACATGCACAGATGTTTCTTAAACTTTGGTCTACTTTTTACTACAGCAACACATATAATAGATATTATAGGCTCTTAGTTTTAGAGACTGCAGAAGGAAAAAACTAGCTTTTGAGATTGAATATAGTGCATGTTTTATGAGTTTAGTGTCCCTTCAAACAAAGACTAAAGTAAATGTATTTTATTTTACTATAAAACATGTGTACTGTAAAGTTCATGAAAACACAAGATTTAGCTGCTAAAAACTTGAGTAAACAGATCAGTGCCAATTATACACTATATTGTACATACAGTATACAGTACGGCAATTTTAAGTGTGAAACGCATTTTGGTCTAGATTTGAACCAGGCAACCTCTGGTCTCAAGTACTTCTAATTTAGTATTATTATTATTTACTTGAGCATACATTCTGCTTACTCTGTCTGTCTGAGTAAAAGTATTGGAGTTCAGACATCCCCAGTACCTGTATGAGTCCTCATGTGCCTCTTGAGGTCGAAGGTGTCGTTGAAGCCCTTGCCGCAGTAGCGACAGGGATGCCTCTTCACCAGGCTGTGGCACTTGAGGTGTCGGGTCAACATGCGCTGCAGAGGGAACACTTTGTGGCACACCTGGCACACAAAGTCTCCAGAGCTGGGCGAGCTGCGGGGACGTGACTGCAACAAACAACCAATGCATAACTTTTACACATTCACTGGAGACAAGGTGAATATGATTGATTTGAGTGCTGCTACATTTCCCCCCTTTGCTCCGGGTCACCCTTGAAAAAGAGGTCTCAATCTCAATGGGGACTCAACTGGTTAAAAAAGGTTAATAAATAAATGAGGTGAATGAGACAATGTCTTTGCCAAAGATAAAATAGCCTAAAGTATTTACCTGACCAACCAAGAGCATAGAATCATATCTTGTGTTCCCGATTTCAAATGGGTGTGAGTGGGATAAGGTAGTGGCCATGGCTTTGGTACTGGGCCTATTCAGAGTGAGGTTTTTGCATGTACGGACAAACATTTAAACACTAGTCAGAGGGAATTAAATGAATATTGATCATAATAATATTAATAATAATAATAAATTAGGTGGATAATAATTTGAGTGTAGTAACAGACACAATAATGTCAGGGGCAGATCAAAGACCTGCATGGGCCCCAAGGGTCTGGTGCCCCAGTGCAGTTTAAACAGCCTGATATTGCCCCCCTGAACAAGCAGATTAACCGATCAGAGAAACGTGTGGTCTGTTTGTGTCTAGTTATGAAACACTTTGAATCACTTTGTACTTTTTTAACAAATGTATTCTGTTGCTAGAAGTTGAAATAACTTACTGTATTTTGTAACATAAAACATTGGTTACTAAATAACAGTAAATAATGGAACAACAGAATGAAAACATGATAAATTCAAAGAAAAATACAACATAATCATAGTTATACCTTAGCTCTGCTGATCAGGGCCATAGCAGTCGGGTGGTAGTAGTTGTTCTGCAGCATGAGAGGCCACTCCTGCGCTGAGTCAGACCCTGAACACATCACAGGGACAGGGACTCGGATATCAGCCGCTGCTCCACTGCCTGGACTAGAGGGCGGGGGGACGTCCTGGAGGCTCTCTGCTTCAACAGTCGACTGATCTGGTGAGTCTGGAGCTATAGAACAACAAAACAGCTCTAGTTTAATTGGGTAAGTTAATGGAAGTACAGTTCTGTCACAGTAGGCAAAAGACCAAAACGTGTTTTTTTTTTTTCAAAAATATTCATGTTTTAATTGAGGATATTCCAAATAAACCCAGTGTGATTCAGCAGAAAAGTACAGGTTGTTGTGGAAATGTTTTTTGTATTTAATCATCACTATCTTGTAACGTGAAGTTACATTTCCATTCTGTGGCGAGGCGAACCTGCTCACATTAAAACTGCATTTAATTGGAAAAAGAAAAGACCTGTAATTTAACAAATGCAAGATAGTAATGTTTAATACAATAGTGTGGAACCTTTTTGGCAAAGCAATAACATCTCCATGCGACTGGACCCCCAAACCTTTATGTTAAACGTAGACTTATTATAGATATATATAGTTTCCCTTGCCATTTTTGTGAAAGTAAATAAAAACATGTATTTGTATTAAATAATCTATTCTTACTTGATTGGTCATCCTCCTTAAATTCTTCATTTTCCGGTTCCTTCCACTGCCAGGCTCCACACGCTCCACGTTTCTTCTTCACCAAAAAAGCTCTCGGCATTTTTCAAATCTTTACCCAACTTTACTGAAACCACCTTGTCTCAAACTGTTGTCTCTCTAAACTGATCTGCCTAACCTATCTGCGCAATCCAAAAAGAGAGGGGAAAAAAAATCACTGCTCATTTTCATAAAACTGAGAAAGGCGGGGGCAGGTTTTTTTTTTTTTTTACTGCAAATCCACCTGCGCCCAGTACACGCGTGCGCCGCTTTAACTGGTCCCCCACTGATTTTGCATGTGAGGCAGAGAAAATCCGGGGAGCTACGTATTCAAGTGGCCCTTAGCATGCAAATACTGGCCCCGGACCAAGCCCTCGGCCCTAGACAAAAGGCACGTTTGAGTAACAGGAGCAGCGCTCGAGAGCCACAGCCTTAACTGCTAGGTAAATTAGCCTATTCTTCTCTCATGGCCTCTGTTCAATTGCAATTGTTCAGGGGGATTAGCCACTTTCTAAAACATATTCAAAGTTGCTAAAAAAGATGGGAGCATTTGTGGAGTGTTGATAAATCTCTTGAACAATGTGTGATGGCACTTTCAGCCTCCCCCTAGCGTGCATGTTTGGATAAGAGGCTAACCGTGTGACCGTGCCTTAGCAAAGCATCCGCCGCGAAAAAGAAACACCAAGTAAAATGAGCTGAATTCATTATGGTATTTCGTAGTTTGTTTGTTTTTCCAGATCTGTATGTTCTCTACATTCTCTATTGAGAACTTTAACATGAAACATAAACACATTAAATTACGGTAGTTGGAAATTCCATTATTTGCATTATTCGTTTTAGGTATTCTACGGAATTAAATATTGCATGAAGCTACAAAATGCTTCACTATAAAATAATAAGTAAAAAAAAGATCTTTTTAGCATGACTTGGACCTTTAAAATATAAATCCAATGACAGGTCAGTAAGTACGTTTAAATTAGGGCGGGGCAATACCTGTGATTTTGTAATTGTATCCGATATCAAGTAACGCAATATACTTTTTGAGTTTTGAATCTTAAGAGTTTTGCGTTGAGACTCCTGAATCATTGATTTACTCCTGTTTGAACTGATCTAAAATGTCCAAAGTAGATACACTAAAATATAAACACTGTAAATACATTTTTTGAGAAGTACCAATATTTTTCTTCTATACTTTTCGAAAACCTCAGTCAGTATCAATACATCAATATTATCTAAATGAGTCAAAGTCACTTACATCTCTATTTCTAACATATTTTAATTTCATCTAGACTAAATTTAGCTTTTTTTGATCCCAAACCATACTGCGGTGACTCCGAACACCTGAAAGAGCCCTACACATCTTATATCGTGCATTCTAACTTGACATTGTTACAAAAGCCCATCTTTAACTGACACTAAGCCAAGTTGTGTCCCTTTTCTTTTGGAAAGTGCAAGAGGAAAATGAACTGCGCCGTACCTGATTTCACTACACTCTGCAAGGCAAATCCTGACTAAATCTCAACCCAGACCATCAATGCAAATAGTGATAGAGGTCACTCCAAGAACCTCAGGCCGGGTGGCGGGGCGCAAACTGTACCGTCGGACACACCTTTTTCACACTGGCACGTTACACCATTAAGCCTCGGATATCGGCGACATGCATGCATTAGCGTCTCGTGTCAACATGCTAACCAGTCTGCCATTGTCTATTGTATATATGCAAGTGTAAATAAAAATACTAACTCAATCGCTAAAGTAAGTCAAATCAACGTAAAGTCCTGGTGAATACATCTTAAAAGTGGTAGTGGTAACGATAGCGCTTGTGGTCAAACAACGAACGTCAGAGACTTTACGTTACTCACTAAATGTGGCAAAAACAACAAAAGAACCGTGGAACAACTCGATGAGCTGCTGGGTTATTACTGGTAAATGCATTTATCACACCGTATTGTCATAGGTTTAAGTTTAGCAGTTTAAAATCTCAATTGGTTTAACATTGGGGCAGACAGAAGATTCTCCGAGATGTGACGACACAATTCCAATCTCTTGCAAAATATTTAGGAAGTGTGACGTCACTTCCAGGTCCAAGCCGCTACGCTAAACAGATTTTTAGCATGTGCAGCTAAACAACAACAGCTTTTGTTTCATATTTGACACTACGCCACAGTGCTTTGCTCCATTCAAATACTTTTCAATTGGATTTCAATTGGAATAAGAATAAAAAAACAAGTGGCTTGAATTTATATAATAAGTTAAAGATAGGCTCATTTAGGCTGGAATTTGTATTGCTGATCTCGTTGCATTTTTATTCATTTTGATTAGCCTGTAGCATGGACACGAGATTGATTGATTGATTGATAGATTGATTTTTGTGTCCACAACCCTCTTCTCTCTGGTGTTGTATTGTTAGCGTCTTCAGGACTGTTGGCTGTACCGTGTGTTGTGCCTGGCCGGAGCTGCGCTCTAACTGTATGCAAATCTCTGGTCTGTGTGTCCTGCAGCATGGAAATAACATGTGATAAATGAGTTGCTGCTTCCAAAAGGATGTCATCGGACTTTAGCGAGGACAGAGTTCAACTGGGTTCAAATATGTTGTGCACTTAACTTTTATTGTTATCATTTCAGTTGGAGGGCAGTGGCTTACATATGTGGAAGAATGAGTATGAATAGTATATTGTGCAAAATGTTGAGTTTTCCTTCATCGTTCCCTCATCAAATGTTATATTTGGCTTCATTTGTGCCTGTTTCATTAATTCTGTTTATAGAGGTATCCCTCTGAGCCTCAAAAATTATTTGGTTTCAAGTACAGATCTTCTCTGCTGTTTAGTCCATAAATCATCGCCATGATGTGTTCGGAACATTTTTGCTGAATCCAGCTGGGAAAAGAGGTATTAGTGATTTAAGCAGCCTGTAAATCCCACGTCAGATCTCAGGAGGTCAGGCCTGGTCAGTGCTCAGAAGGGAGACCTCAGGGAATGTCACATGGCTCTCTGAGTTTGTCACTGTAAATACTGAGCTTATCCACATAAAACTAAAACTAACTAATGTAACATATTTTCTGTGCACACAAATAAACTCTGGTAATATGGTGAGTTTGAAGAGTTATGGTTGACCATCAATGTCATGTCTTGTTTGATATTCATACATTTTCATGAAATATGAATTCTTCATTCATTGTTGCAGTTGTTGGTTCACATGTCACAGACATTAACACACACCAGTCCACACAGACACTAGTGTCCGTGAGGACAAAACCACCACAGCAATAGTATAATCCACCTTCCTGGAGACATGGTATAGTCTCTGTATACATGCGGCCCAGACCTACTGTTGTCGTCTAGTCCATACTGTTGTGTCCTCGACGTCCAGTTGAAGTACTCTGGTGTGTGAACTATGGATGTAAACTATGGATTTATTTTAGTTAATCTACAAACTGGCGTATTTACAGCATGTCCATAAACATGCACAGTCCTAACCATAAAGAGGTGATTTACATAAAAAATATCAAGGCTTTTGATATTGTGATTCTTATAGTTTTATTACAGTGTATTTATTTAGCACTTTTCCAACTTCCAGGCACTCAAAGCACTTTATCAGGCAAAGTGTGTGGAGTGTCATGTCTGAGGACACAACCATATTTCCTCGAGCTACTGTGGCACCTGGTGTTCCCCTCCAAGTACTAACCAGGCCCTGCTGGTTCTGCTTAGCCTCCGAGAGCTGACAGCACTGGCAAGCAGAAAAAGGACCAAGCATAGTTTGGCAAATTACTCTTTAGGACACTCAGGGAAAGAAAATCATCACAAAATACATATCAAGATAGTCCCGGTTCCATTCTCAGTCCTGGTCTTTTTATGGGTGATTAATGCAACTTAAGCATAACAGCTAGATCATATTTACTGAGTTTTACCATGTGTCATTATCTGGAGAACTACACTGCAGTCACCTCCTGTTGATGCAATACTATCTATGTACATTGGGATGGTCATTTAGTAGTGTGTGGCTCCACCAACAAAGACAATTTAATGATGTGTATTTCATAGTGGCAATGCTAGTATTAAAACCCAGCATGCAAAGATTTACGCAGGTTCCATTGTGTGAGACATTTTCCCACAGATCCCTGGATGGTGGTTACAGTGTGTTGACAGACGCCATTGTTGTCCTGTTCCATCCAATAGGACTCCTCGCATGTACAAAGCAGGTGTCTCTCTGTTACAGTGGCACTGTGCTGAATGGGACCCCTGTGTTTGCTTTGCTCCAGGTAAATAAGCAGTCTGAACACGCATTCTGTCAGGCATTCTGTCAGGCCCTCTTTAACTGCTGTCTGTTAATGAAGAGCCACACCCTGAACCTCTCTGTCAGTTATAATCAAGGACAGCGTTGTGGGACTCACAAAGTTATAGTATTAAACTGGACCCAAAATGTAAATAAATATCAATGTATTTGTGTTGATCAAAAGAATGCACTAACCTTTGTTGTTATTGTTACGAGTAGAGGGTGAATTCCTCTCGTTTCGATTGGATGTGTGAATAAGAGTGCCTTGATTGAACTGTGCGTGCAGTAGTAGCATTTAAGCACATGTCAACACAGGCAGTCTGGAGATACCAATAAGTAAATGCCCCGGTGCACAACGTTTTAGCCCAAAAAATGTACTAAAATAATATGAAAATTATACAAAAATTATGATTTTTTAAAAAGTTTGTTTGTTTTTATACTACTGGGGAACTGAAAAACTCCACAAACCTGACTCACTTGGCCTGAAGGAGCCGCCTCCTGATTGCTTCCATGGAATTACTGTTCTTTGGCTATTATATTTGATGATGTGACATAAAACCCACCTGGCTCCATGAGCAATGTTCAGAAGTATGGTTGTAAGTTTTTATTTCCATGGAATCATGCAGTTGACATGCCACCTCCAGAAAGTTACATATTGTTAATAGATACAAATTTTGTAAATCAGGTTCAAAGGCGGTTAGCGGTCTTGCCTCCCAAGAAGGAGATCATGGGTTTGATTCCCGGACCAGACCAACATCACATGATCTCTCTGGATGGAGTCTGCATGTTCTCCCTGTGTTACCGTGGGTTCTCTCCGGGTTCTCCGGCTTCCTCCCACCGTCCAAAGACATGCACGTGTTAGGTAAAAAATTGGTGACTCTAAATTGGCCCTAGTGAATGAATGTGAGCGTGAACTGTCTGTAATGTCTATGTCTCTGTGTTGGCCCTGCGACGAGTTGGCCACTGTCCAGGGTGTACCCCGCCTAAGGCCCGAAGTCACTGGGATAGGCTCCAGTCACCCGCGACCCCGAAAGGGAACAAGCGGTAGAAAATGGATGGATGGAGGTTCTGCTTTTTTGCTTTTTATTTTATTAATATATCGCCAAAATCTGAAAAATCTTGCCTAAAAGCGATGTGTTTGTTAAATCTGGATTAGACAACTGTAACTACCTGCTTTAAGTCTCATAAAAGCTCTATAAAAAGCTTTCAATTGGTTCAAAATGCAGCAGCAAGATTACTAACAGGAACTAAAAGAAGAGAGCACATTACGCAGGTGCTCTAGTCCCTTCACTGGCTCCTGTCGAGTTTAGAATCAAATTTAAAATCCTCCTCCTGACTTACAAAGCCATGAATGACATGGCCCCATCCTACCTCAAAGATGCTATAGAACCATATCATCCAAACAGAGCTCTTCACTCTCATAATGTTCTACTTTTTGTGGCAACTTTTTTCACAAATGTCTGTGATGAAAAAGTATAATCCAACAAATGAGTTTTAATAAAAACAATATGAACCCTGTCATATTCACTGTAAGTCTTGGTGTAGACCTGGTGTAGAGCTGGTGTGGGGGCCATGCACCTCATGTGTGTGTGTCACCTGTGGGGGGCGCTGTGAGGGAGGCTATGGAGGATCCCTCCTGCCCCTCAGGGGTTTGAGATCTCAGTAAAGCACACAGACCACCATGCTTGACACCTCGTAGGAATTTAAATATTTTGAAACTAAAATTACCTTTTCACTTAGTTAAAAATATAAACAAACAATGATGGCCTTCCTCGGATGTGTCTATTTAGAAGCACGTCACTTACTACGCTCCGGATCTACATCCTTCAACCGTCTGAAGAATTTTGTGCAACACCTGGTTCAGGCCTTGTTTTCAGAGTTCTGTTAAGAGACCTGATTTAGATCTGGTGCTACCCATATTTGTGTACAATCACACAGGCTCCAACTACTGCTCTTGGTTCAGTATTATGCCTAACTTCAGGGGTGTCCACAGGGACACATTTTGAAACTTATACAGAGCAGAGGGCCACACACAATCCAACAATGAAGTGAATCATTCAAAATGTTGCATTTTTGACATTGTTTCAATGCGCCTCCACACCTTTAATAAGGCTTGGAACATCAATATTAGGTTGGTAACATCAAAATGTTAGAGAAATTCAAATTTTACAGTGAAAAGTACTACTTTCTGTTGTTTGGGTCAAGCCTGAAGGCCATGAAAAATTGGTCTGATGGCCACATTTGGCCGAGCCAAAGTACTTTGGACACCCCTGCCTTACCTGATATACTTTTGCTTTTTTATGTATATCCCCAGACAGAACATTCTCACAGAGCTTATGTCAGTGGTGGCTAAGACTGGAGTGTGTCTCCCTCTGCTGGTCAGTATGTGTGTGTGTGTGTGTGTGTGTGTGTGCGTGTGTGCGTGTGTGCGTGTGTGCGTGCGTGCGTGCGTGTGTGCGTGTGTGCGTGTGCGTGTGTGTGTGTGCGTGCGTGCGTGCGTGCGTGTGTGCGTGTGTGTGTGTGTGTGTGTGTGTGCGTGCGTGTGTGCGTGTGTGTGTGTGTGTGTGTGCGTGCGTGCGTGCGTGTGTGCGTGCGTGTGTGTGGGTACCTCACACTTTACTTCAGTGCCAATTTAAAACCACCTCTGGCCAACAATTCCACTTGAGCCAGGAAGAATCAATAGTGCAACCTACAGACAGCCCGAGTACAGTTGTTTTTATGTGCGCTGCTTTATGAACAGAGTACTCAAATTACTTGCACCCACGTGGTCTAGTTATAACAACTATTTTGTAGCTAAGGAGTAAATGTGGGGTGACAGTGATGTGGTGAGTTTGATTTAAATAAACTACAGAGCTAAAACAAGCACGTTCTGTTGTTGTGCGTTGCTGGTCTTGTCAATCCACTCATTTTGTTTCAGTGATGTTTTTCCTTGCTTGAGGACAGGCCTACACATGCTTATTGTACGGCTTTGTATTGTGGTGATATGTCAACATAAAAAATAAGTACAGCTCTCAAACACATTTACTTTGCTTGTTTATTTTCATGATTATGTTACTGTGTTCAGCTACGCAAATGGTCTAGTCGACAAACGATATAGATTAAACTTCATGTGCAATCCATGTGCCGTCGTGACACATATTCATGTGCAATTACTGTTGTGATCACATGCAATGGTATTTATGTATTTATGTATTCATTTTTATCTTTATTATTTTCCCCTCCATCCCTTGTTGGGTAATGGGAGGTTTTGTCTATGGGAGTTTTTGTTTATAAGAGATCTTCTACTGAAAATGTTTTTTCAAACTTCCTATAAGTGATCAGTTATTTTCTTCTGTATCTACCTCTGTATCTTCTTGCGTTGCATCAATGACATTTCCCCATGTGGGACAAGAAAGGAATAACTTATCTTATCTTATCTTATCTTAAACGAGCGATTCCTGATATTGTATCGCAGCTTCTTCAGTGAGTTTCTACTTTTATTACGCCTGATTTCCAGTGCATATGTTTGTAAGTGCTTAGTATATTTTAATAGTTCAGTTTTAGGGGCTTTGTTGACTGTACAGTCCGATAAAGGCTAATGTGAGGTTGTGGCTTCCCTTATTCCGCTGACACTGAAGTGAATTTCAGTGTTTAAACTTTCTTGAAACTTTCTAAACCTTTACCCAAGACCCCGAGGCCAACAACCTCAAATCTGGTGATTTGACTGTTTATTAGCTCCACTGGTAGCATTGTTTTCTGCCCTTGGAATGGGTAGGACAATCTGGTTCACACTCCTTTCCAGAAGGTGGTGGTAATGTTTGGCCACTGCCTATAAACCCACAAGAAGAAGTAGCAGCCTGGGATCTAATGGATTTAAAGAGTTTTGTGTGTCTGAATGACGGGAGTGGAACCAGATTTGATGTGACAAACGGGACAGAATCAGCCATAGACTGGTGAAAAGGTAAATGTAGATGTTAATGTTGATCATCTCAATTCTTCTCTGTGCAGTGCAATTGTGAGTGCAGCAAAGCAGACCAAAAAGAGTGAAAGTAAGAAAAACAAAAGATTGTCTCTTGATGGTCTGAGGAATGTACTAATGCCATTCAGGAAAGGAAAGAAAGAAAAATAATCTTTGCTTTTAATGTTATACAATAAGTGTGGATAGAGAAAACCTTGCCGGATGTGTGGAAAGAGGCTATAATAGTGCCAACATAGCACTGACTTCACAATGCAGGGAGATTGATGGAAAAAAATATCAATGAGATGAAGATTAAATGTTATTTTCTGGAAAGAAATCAAGAGACTAAAAGCCACCAAAATGGATTTAGGAAAGGTAAAATATAGACCTGGTATATATACATGTTATAAATAAATAAATAAATAAGTATATTTATGTGTATATATGTATGTTCTTCGGCTATTATATCCATTCTGTCTGTCTGTATCTGGAAGTCCCAGAGGATCTTGGCTCGGTCGTTCTCCACCTTTGGAGGTGTTTTCCCCCTTTGTCTTTGGGGTCTCCAGCCCGTACTCTGCACAGATGTTTCTGTACACTGCCAGCTCCTGGTTATGGTGCTCCATGTCTGCTGTCCCTGCCAGCATCTTACACCCTGCAGTTATGTGTAGGATTGTCTCAGGGCCCTCTTTGCACAGCCTACACCTTGGGTCTTGTCTGGTGTGGTAGATCTTGGCCTCTATTGATCTGGTGTTCAGGGCCTGCTCCTGTCCTGCCATGATCAGGACCTCTGTCCTTCAGACCAACTCTTTCTAACCATTGGTAGGATTGCGTGATATCAGCCACTTCATTTACTTCAGAGACATTCACTGAGCACGTCATGTGTCAATCCTGATTATTCCTGCAGGGTATCTGATCACTGGCTGTTTATTGCCCAGGACTTACCATTGTAGGTATTTGGCCGTAGCTGCTTTACTTGCCATTTGACTGTGGTGTTGCTCTGTTTAAATGTGGTTCCAGATGTGTGGAGGGGGCGGCCCAATTGGCCTAATTGGCCTCGTGATAGAAAGCAGGTGGGTGCCTCAGATCTTTTGTTTGGTGTCGGAGGTTGCATGAGTGCTGGAGAAATGGATAATTTGGGCACTGTAAATAAACATTCACTTTTTTGGACACTTCATTTGGGCCTCTGAGTCTTCCTATGCCATTTTAAGCCACTCAATGCCACACTACCTCATATATATATATATATATATATATATATATATATATATATATATATATATATATATATATATATATATATATATATATATATATATATATATATATATATATATATATATATATATATATGTATGTATATATGTATATATATATATATATATATGTATATATATATCCTCCTCCGCCCACACTCCAGACCGCACGGTGGCGGTAATGCGCCTCTAGTTCGCGCTAACCGCCAACAAACACTATCCAAAGAAGAAAATATTGGTCTGCTCAGTTCCGGGTTCGGGGCGCTCATTCGTGCTACTCACAAACATCTTAGTAAAAATGTCCAAAGACCAGACGCTGATGGAGCTGGTGAATGAGCGGCTGAGCGCGGCTGCAGAAGACATAATTGCGCTGTTTGAAAGAACGATAGTGGAGAATGAGGAGGAACTGCGTCGCTCCAAACAGGAGATCCAGAGGAAACAGGAGCTGCTGGACTCGGCTCTGAAAGCTCTGAGCCCGAGGGTCGTGTTGAACAGACACGGTGAGTCTAGTTTATTAAGTTTTATGTTGTGGAAGTGTTGTAAAAATGTCTGTAAACAGTGACAGAGAAATAAGGCATAATTAAACTTTATTTAATAAACATGATTAAACATTAAATTCCCTGTTCTAACTCCAGAACAAAGACGTGTACATCATTATAAAGGCAGAGAACACGTATGCACCAAACCCGTTAAAACCCGCATAATAATGTACTGCATGTGTTGCATATTTGGAACTCAGATTATCAGGTGGTTTTGACCATGACGTCTCCATGCAGGGCCATAAACAGGCGCCTGAGCTACAAACAGGTTGGCTATATTTTTGGCTCGAGCCATTCCATGGAATGCGACGAGTCTTTGTTCTTATTTTTATTCATGGTCATTTTGCCACAACTCGGGCATTTTTGACCCCTGAACATTGATGAATGTCCCACATGGGACAAAGACGCGATCGGCTCGGCCAGAACTAGAATAAAATGGAGGTTGCGAGAACGCCCGTTGCAACAGTGCCAACATGAAACGCTTAATCTTTGGCCTCGGCACATGAAACTTGGAACAGTGATAGAGCTACCTTTGACCTCTGACCTTCGACGAGTAAAACACACCTGGCAGCATCGCTCTATGATAAACAGGAAGTTGGCGATGTCGAATCAAAGTGGCGCTGCCACGTATGACTTTTTTTTTTCATAATCGTACTTGTCCTAGGTTTTTCGTCCAATCGAGCTCAAAACAACACTTTTTGCAACTAAAGACATTGAAATTTCATAAATATTCAAAAGAATGTTGATATTCTTTACGGTCTCTGCGTAACACGCCCTCAAAAGGCTTAATTTCCTGTTTTTTCAAGGACAAGTCACGCCTATTGGAAATGATCTACGGAGCTCATATTTCACTGGAGGGAGGAGGGGGTTTAAAGAATAAAGTCTGAAGAATAAAGTCTAATGGCCCGTTCAAACCGCAAACGCCTATTCGCGCGTTATGGCGAAGTTGGACGCAAGTACGCATGAAGAAAAACGCAAATACGCCGCGTTCTCGACGCAGCGGAGCAGAGACGAAATATAGTGAGCAGACGCGCGTTTGCCGCGTGCGCATGCGCAGTGGAGGTGTTGTCAGTCTGGCTTCGGATCAAAGTTGAGACAGTGCCTTTTGCGTATTTGCTCTTCAAAGCCCAAAAACAGAGACGCTCGGCGGCGTGTCTGGATCCACCAGTGATCAAGTTGAATCAATACCATCATTTGCTTCAAGACTGGATAAACATCGCTCTCAGCTGTAGTTTCGTTTGTCCCGGGTCCTGTTTGATGACTTGTTTCCCGCATTGGTGCGCGGACATGTACCAGGACAACAACTACAGACGCCTGTCCATCTGTCCATCAGGTCAGTACACAAATATTCATGTCTGAGCGCAGTAATAAAGTGTATGTGCTGTGTATGTGCTGTGCGTGTGCTGTGTGTGTGCTGTGTGTGTGCTGTGTATCTGCTGTGTGTGTGCTGTGTGTGTGCTGTGTGTGTGCTGTGTGTGTGCTGTGTATCTGCTGTGTGTGTGCTGTGTATGTGCTGTGTATGTGCTGTGTGTGTGCTGTGCGTGTGCTGTGTGTGTGCTGTGTATCTGCTGTGTGTGTGCTGTGTGTGTGCTGTGTGTGTGCTGTGTATCTGCTGTGTGTGTGCTGTGTATGTGCTGTGTATGTGCTGTGTGTGTGCTGTGTGTGTGCTGTGCGTGTGCTGTGCGTGTGCTGTGTGTGTGCTGTGTGTGTGCTGTGTATCTGCTGTGTGTGTGCTGTGTGTGTGCTGTGTGTGTGCTGTGTATCTGCTGTGTGTGTGCTGTGTATGTGCTGTGTATGTGCTGTGTGTGTGCTGTGTGTGTGCTGTGCGTGTGCTGTGCGTGTGCTGTGCGTGTGCTGTGCGTGTGCTGTGCGTGTGCTGTGCGTGTGCTGTGCGTGTGCTGTGTGTGTGCGCTGTGTATCTGCTGTGTGTGTGTGCTGTGCGTGTGCTGTGTATCTGCGCTGTGTGTGTGCTGTGTATCTGCTGTGTATCTGCTGTGTGTGTGCTGTGTGTGTGCTGTGCGTGTGCTGTGTGTGTGCTGTGTGTGTGCTGTGTGTGTGCTGTGTGTGTGCTGTGTGTGTGCTGTGTGTGTGCTGTGTGTGTGCTGTGTGTGTGCTGTGTGTGTGCTGTGCGTGTGCTGTGTGTGTGCTGTGTATCTGCTGTGTGTGTGCTGTGTATCTGCTGTGTGCTGTGCGTGTGCTGTGCGTGTGCTGTGCGTGTGCTGTGCGTGTGCTGTGCGTGTGCTGTGCGTGTGCTGTGCGTGTGCTGTGTATCTGCTGTGTGTGTGCTGTGTGTGTGCTGTGTGTGTGCTGTGTATCTGCTGTGTGTGTGCTGTGCGTGTGCTGTGTGTGTGCGCTGTGTGTGCGCTGTGTGTGTGCTGTGTATGTGCTGTGTGTGTGCTGTGTGTGTGCTGTGTATGTGCTGTGTGTGTGCTGTGCGTGTGCTGTGCGTGTGCTGTGTGTGTGCTGTGTATCTGCGCTGTGTGTGTGCTGTGTGTGTGCTGTGTGTGTGCTGTGTGTGTGCTGTGTGTGTGCTGTGTATCTGCTGTGTGTGTGCTGTGTGTGTGCTGTGTGTGTGCTGTGCGTTTGCTGTGCGTGTGCTGTGTGTGTGCTGTGTATCTGCTTGTGGTTGTGTATAAAACCAATGAAAAGTACATAGATAGTAAAAATTAAACATAGTTTTCATAGCATTAATATGTTGTTTCTACAGGACAATCACCAGCAGCTTCAGGTCCACAACAGAGGACTGGACGTCCACAACAGAGGACTGGACGTCCACAACAGAGGACTGGACGTCCACAACACAGAGGACTGGACGTCCACAACAGAGGACTGGACGTCCACAACACAGAGGACTGGACGTCCACAACACAGAGGACTGGACGTCCACAACACAGAGGACTGGACGTCCACAACACAGAGGACTGGACGTCCACAACACAGAGGACTGGACGTCCACAACACAGAGGACTTGGACGTCCACAACACAGAGGACTGGACGTCCACAACACAGAGGACTGGACGTCCACAACAGAGGACTGGAGGACTGGACGTCCACAACACAGAAGTGTTTTTGATAAAGGGATTTTCATATTTATAGCAAAGACCACATGCTCACTCAAGATTGAGCCCAAATGTCATCTTGTTTACACAGAATGAGATAAAGTTAAATGAATAAAACAGTGAGAAGCTTCTCTTAAGTTCTGTTCTCTTTACTTCTGCACCTACTTGTGCGTTGTAACACTGAAATTTCCCCTCTGTGTGGACTAATAAAGGATTATCTCATCTTGTCCTTGTTTGTTTTTGTTTATGATCTTGAATTGTGGTAAATTAAATAAGTACATCTTTAAATAGCCACTGAATTTCACACAAACTCCCCAGTATTATATATATGAACAAGATGCATGTAACAGGACACACATTTATAATATAAAATTTATTTTGTGGAAAAATAGAACAGTAAATAACATTTTATATTATATATATATATATGTTTATATTATATATGTTTATATTAATATATATTATATATATATATATATTATATATATGTATATATATTATATATATATGTATATATTAATATATATATATGTGTATATATATTATATATATATTATATATATACGTATATATATATATATATATGTATATATATGTATATATATTATATGTATATTATATATATATATATATATATATGTATATATTATGTATATATATATTATAAATATTATATATATATATGTATATATTATGTGTATATATATATATATATATATATATATTATATATTTATATATAAATATATATATATTATATATTATATAGTCTGCCATTGTTGTGGTGCCGGTTCTTCTCAGATGAAATGTGTACGTACATCACTGGAGCGTCATCTCTGATTGGCTGCTGCACCGCCGCGCCGCAGAAAAGCTCAAAATTCTGAACTTATTTGCGGCGAACCGTTTTGATGCATTGATGCTTATACGCCCGTCAAAGCGTCTCGAGCGGAAAACGCAAAAGCGCGCCCGCCTCGCCGCAAATAAGCGGAAGCCGCAAAACGCAGGAGGTGCTCAACGCGCGTTTACATAGACTTTGAATGTAAACTGGACGCTTTTGCCGCACCGGTCTGAACGGGCCATAAGAGAATGCAGTATCGGGGCAATCGTGATCAAAACACGGTCGCACAGGAAGGCGGTCGTGCAGGTGGCGAGAGCCATCATCGCCGTTGCCGCGGCTTCAATTATCTTTTATTATCCTTTTGTGAGTTTGTCCAGACAAGTGTCAACTGGCCAGGGCACAGGACAGGGGTCACCAGACTCAACATGTTGAAATACCTTGTGAAACATTCTCATCGGGCAATTACATGACATTTTCCACTACACAAGTGTTCTGTACCATAGCCATATTATGGAGACAGGTTAGACCACTCCAGAACCTAGATATGCTTCTTAAGGAGCCACTCCTTGGTCATCCTGACTGTGTGCTTCAGGTCATTGTCATGTTGAAGACCCAGCCACAACCTGGCTTCAATGCTCTGAGGGAAGGAGATTATTACACAAAATCTTGCAATACACAGCCCCATTCATGCTCTCCTAAGTGCAGCGCAGTCGTCCTGTCCCTTGTGAAGCAAAGCCCCCCCAAAGCATGATGTTTCCACCCACATGCCTAACAGTTCTTGGGATGGCACTAAACCTTCTTCGTCCTCCAAACACAACGAGTGGAGTTTATACCATAAAGTTTTGTTTTTTGTCTCATTTGACCACATGACTTCCTCCCATGACTCCTCTGGATGATCCAGATGGTCATTGGCCAACTTCAGACAGACCTGGACATGTGCTGAATCCTTTCTTATCCTCATTGATTCCCCACGAGGTGAGATCTTGCAGTCTGAGGAGATTGACTGTTATCTCTTTCATTTTATAACAATTGCTCCAACGTGGATCTTTTTTTCACCGAGCTGCTTGCCAATTGCCCTGTAGCCCTTTCCAGCCTTGAAGAACGTAAGAGCCATATTGAGGCCTTGTACATGTAGCATGCGCCATCAGCCACTGTGTGGCGCTCTAGCTTGTTGGGTCTTGTCGGGGTGTGGGCAGGTGTGCCTATTTAAGGCCTAATTCTCCTGACCTCAGGGCTACAGTGTGGAGGCATACAGTGTTTAACCCTGGTTTGGGCTCTTGATCCACGCGTCCAAACACCTCTCACTCTGTTAGCCTAGTAGCTGTTGGCACAGGGCCGCTGGCCACTATATAGAGGTCTACAGTTTTGTCTCGAGAGTCTTTAGACAACTCGTTGGTCTTGCCCATGGCAGTAGCTGGAGTTTGACTGATTGTGGGTTGGAATCAGAATCAGAATTTTTTTTTCCGCTATTGTCAGTGAACACAATTCACAAACTTGGAACTTGCTTTGGTGTTAATACAGCAATGAATAATAATAATTCTAGTAAAATATATCAATTAAGGCATGCAAAAAATAAATGTACTAATAAGATGAAAAAAAGACTTGGTCTGAGTATGTACACATGTACAGTGTACATTTACAGAAATAGTGCAAAAAGTGAACAATGCATTGAATAAATATTGGTTTGAATAGATCGAGGGAAAGGAACTGTTGTTGTAGCGGAAGGTTCTGGTCCAGATAGACCGTAGCCTCCTGCCTGAGGGGAGTATTTACCCCAGTATTGCAAAGTGTGTGTGCTTAATGCAGACTTGGCAACCACAGATTGCCCCATGTGTGTCATTCGTTAAAATCGGATTCAATTCTGCTTTGTAATTTTTTCTTTGTAAATTTCGTTGGTACGGCTTTTATTCAGGAGCGCTCTCTACCATGAAGATTACGGTAATTAGTTTTGCTGCCTCAGACTCAATCAAATTACCTTTATTAATTAAGCTTTATAGAAGTTTGAAAATATACATTTTCATGGCCCCTGCAGTTGAATGGCTTTATTTGTACATGACATTGCAGCTTTTAACAACACTTAAAGCTGCACCTAAGTTGCATAAAAAGTCCCCTGAGAGCACGGAGCTCCTGCACAACATGTAAATCTTCCTCAGCTGGACAGGATTTAGTGGAATATTTGCTCTTCAGGCTGAGAAATAGATCTTCAAAGTTAGCCCCCTACCTAAAAAAAGTTAGCCACAAGGTGGCTTTGGATAAAAAGGGGCAATCCATAAACAAATTCTGCTGGGACGCAAGTCGGGGCCTGATCCACCCCAGCTGGATCGCCTGGGTGAGGGTTTTGGATGTTGCAAGACCTGATCAACATCCTTGGGGTGTATTTTTCATCAAGCTATTAAAATGGTCATGGTCATCAATATCAGCTACACAAATAATTACTGCACAAGTATGTGTTAAGAGTTCACACTTTTCTTCCCTCATTGTGTCCTGCAGGTGTCCAGCTCCCCTCTCTGATTCCTGGTCCTGATCTGAAACAGGAAAACCCAGAGACTCTACTGACTAAAGAGGAGCCAGAAGAACAGAGCGTCAGACAGGAGGAAGAACAGCTGCAAGTGTAAGTAAATTCAACTTTCATTTTAAACATTATTATTTTAGTCACTGTGACAATCCTGTTGTCTTTCATTTCTTTCAGTTCTGTCCCTGAGTCCAGTGCTGTCTCTGTGAAGAAAGAAGAATCCTCTCTGCACCAACAAACACAAACTGAGCCCAAAGAAGAGCAAACACAGGAAGAGGACATCAGCTCAGAGCCACATTTCCACTCAGAGACTGATGGAGACACAGAGCACTCTTCTGACTCTGACAATGATGAAGACTGGAGAGCTTCACTCAGAGGTTCAGCTGCACAGAAGAAGACAGAGGCTGATGAAGAACACTACAACCAAATCCAGATCAGAGACTCAAGCACAGCTGTACAAAAATCAGTTCTATCCCCCAAATATAAGTCTGCACCAGAGACCAGTGTAAACAATGGAGACATGTCAGGAACAGCTGAAGGAGCTGAGATGAAATGCAAGTGCTCTATTTGTTCGATGGCGTTTGTGTCTATAGAGGATTTAAAAAGGCACATTAGATTTCACACACTTGAGAAACCATTCCGCTGTTCAATCTGTAATAAAACATTTACTAGGCCTACTGGTCTTGCAAAACATAAGCGAATACACACAGGTGATAAACCTTTCAGCTGTTCAATATGTAAGAAATATTTTACTCAGTCCTCTTCTCTCATGTATCATATGAGAACACACACTGGTGAGAAACCTTTCACCTGTTTAATCTGCAAGAAAGATTTCAGTCATTATACAGGTCTTAAATATCATGAGAGAACACATTCAGGAGAGAGACCTTTCAGCTGTACAATATGTAAGAAAGATTATGCTTATTATTCTGGTTTCCAATATCACATGAGAACACATTCAGGAGAGAGGCCCTACAGCTGTTCAATTTGTGATAAAACGTTTATTCAGTCCAGTGCTCTCAAAGCTCATGCAAAAAAACATATTAGAGAAACCTTAAAGCTACTCAATTTGTAAGAAAGACCATTTATTTCTCTGCTCTCAAATGCCATAAGGGAACGCCAAAGGACCATAAGGAATACATACAAACCTGAGATTAACGTAAATGCACATGAGAACACGCACAGGAGAGGAGCCTTACTGCTGTTCTGTCTGTAATGGATGCTTTGCCTCGTTCTAATCTAGAAAGTCATAAACGTCACAAAGGAGATAAATGGACTAAAAGTATCATGACAGGAGGTTGAGGAGCTAGTTAATTAAAATTTGCATGAAAACTTGTGAGAGAATGTTCCTGTAAAGATCGAGAGAAAAAAGGAAAAAGCATATATTTGGACCTAGTTTGTGGTTGACATCTAATTGAGCCTATCCACATGAAATGAACTGTTCAACTTCCCTGTTGTGCCTTTGCCTGTAAGCAAATAACTTGAATGTTGAACCATGTCCTTTGAGTGCCTTAACGGTGGAAAAGCTTTTTATAAATGCACTGTAGTAAAAACATATTAGTTTGTATTATTTATTGAGATATTTTCAATATAAATTTCTTTTTATATTGAAAACATAATATAAATTGATGTTGAGATTGTTCCGGCAAAAATAAGCTATACGTTTTATCGGAATGAGTTCACACTTGATTTGTTCTAGTGAAAGTACCTGTTTTTTTCCTGTTGTGTGAAGCACTTTGAATTGTCTGATGCTCTACAAATAAACTTGCCTCGCCTTACCTCAGAGGCAAAAAGTTTGGCGACCACTGTTCTGATGTATATTACTTTTAAGTTTGACCATACATTGTAAGTTTGATATACATACATTAACATTCAATTTGAATTATATCCTCTTTATTGGTGCAGTTCTTTGTACACACACGTCACTGACACTTACATAAACCAGCGCACATTGAAAACGTAAATACTCGCTTTAAGGACAAACCAAACCACAGTAAATCTTAATAATCCACATTTCTGGATAGGTGGTATAATCAAACGAGAAAAAAGTTATTGCATAATCTCCGTATACATGGTAAATACCTAGTTTTTTCTCTTAGACGCTTGCATTTTAAACGTCATAAATCATGAAGTGAAAAGTGACTTTGGTGTTGGTATAATGTCCTCACTGAATTGAATGTATGACATCTCAGTGTCCGTGTACTCATCCAAACTGTCTGTGGCAGCTCTGAAAACCTCCCGTCTGTAATGTCCAAACAGACACGTAGCGCCTCCACTGCTTCATTGGTCCACCTCTTAGACGTCCTCGCTACAGGTTTGGAGAGCTTCAGCCTCTGTACGTGGGGATCAGGTGAACCATGACGTGGTCTGACGAGCCCAGGGCGACTTGGGCCACGGCGCGGAAGGCGTTACTGACTGTTGTGTGGCAGTGATCCAGCGTGTTCTGCTCTCTGGTCGGGACTTTAATAAGCTGTCTGTACTTTGGTAGTTCGTGGCTGAGATTCCCCTTGTTAAAATCGTCCAGGATAATACACAAGTGTCCGGGAAGGTCCGCTCCACACTCAGAACCTCGGAATGTAAACAGTGGCCAGGATGAATGACGCAAACTCACGTGGAGAGTAGAATGGTTTGCAGTTGATGAAAAGATATTCCAGATCAGGAGAGCAGTGTTTGGAGATCACGGTCACATCTGAAGACCAGGCGTTGTTGATGTAGAAACAAACTCCTCCGCCTTTTCCCTCCGGAGAGCTCTCGCAGGCGGTCAGAGCGGAGCAGCTGGAATCACTCCAGCTGTACGGCCCAGTCTGGGATGGATTCGCTGAGCCACGTCTCCGTAAAGCAGAAAACAGGAGATGAAGAAAAGTCTGTTTCGTCTCATCATCAACGCCAGTTCATCCAGTTTGTTGGGTAGTGAGTTCACTTTAAGAGGAAAATTCCAGGTAAGGACGTTCGTGTGCCTCGCTTCCTCAGCCGCACGAGCCGCTATGTATTTGCAATTTTTTTGGGGGGGGGGGCTGAATAGGGTATTAGGCCGCCAATGATCGATCGGGGGGGAGTTACTTCTGGGAGGTAACTGATGCTGTCCCATCAGTTACCTCCCAAAGGGCGGCGGGGTGGGGGGGGATTACTTCTGGGAGGGCATCAGGGTATCGATGGTCTGTCCATTCTCCAGACATTTCTCCATCTTGATGAGCAGCTTGATTCCATCCACCACCGTCTGCACCAGCTCAACCTCAGAGAAACCCAGACGATCGGCATTAGAGATGTCGAAGACTCCACCGACAGCCGCCGTGTCCACGCCACCTGAGACAGAAGATAGGGTTAAACTCAGGAACATCTGCAGCTCATGGAGACAGAAGATAGGGTTTGACTCAGGGACATCTGCAGCTCATGGAGACAGAAGATAGGGTTAGATTCAGGAACATCTGCAGCTCATGGAGACAGAAGATAGGGTTAGACTCAGGAACATCTAAAGTGGAGACAGAAGATAGGGTTAGACTCAGGGACATCTGCAGCTCATGGAGACAGAAGATAGGGTTGGACTCAGGAACATCTGCAGGGTTGGACTCAGGAACATCTGCAGTATTTTTCAATATTTCTCAATATCCTATATTGAAAATCTGTTTGCCTTCTCTGCCTCTTTACTGTGTACTAATAATGACTGTATTGTTTTCTAAAGAAAGATTGTTCTCACCGGTTCCTCTCTTCTGCAGCTTCAGCCTCTTGAGCACCTCCTCAAACTCTGGATGCTTGCTCATGTTGGGCAGTTTAACGTGGACTCCGGCCCTGAGCCCGGTGCCCAGGTTGGAGGGACAAGTCAGGATGTAGCCCAGGTGCTGGTTCCACATGAAGTCGTGGCCGCGCTGCTTGAACAGGGCCTCGATCTGACAGAACACATCAGAATCAATCACGTTTAAAGTTTAATCCAAATGGAGCCAAGTAGCCAAGCAGGTTGTGTTTAAAATGTTCCTCTGAAAAGAACAAGAGGCAAACTACAAACTAAGCATATTAAGCAGTTACTGACCTTGGTGAGCCCAGTGCAGAAGCGGCTGAACACTTCTTTTATTTTTCCCCCTTTCTGCATAGAGATCACCCTCAGATGATCCTCCTCGTTCACCCAAACCAGGAACGTCTTGTTGTCATTGTGCCTTTGGACAAACGCTCAGTAAAAATGACGTCTCGTACATCTCACACTGGTCCAGACCATCCTTGTGCTGCACTTACCAGATTCCGCGGGCATCGGGCCAGTCACGGCCCATGCCAGCTGACAAGAGCAGAGGAGACACCGGTTTATCAAACAGGAAGTGGTCGTCAATGAGTTGCTGCTGCTGCTCCTCAGTCATGTTCTTCAGAGCGTAGTATTTGCCCTTCAGGTCATCGCTCAGAGAGTCCAGGACTGTGGGCGAGAAACACTTTAACACAGAACTCAAAAACTAAGAAGTGACACTGACTGAAGCATCTAATCCATCCATCACAAATTCCTCTGAATCTATAAATTAGATGTTTGATTCTGTGGTCACCAGAGGGCGCTCCAGCCTGTTCTCAATTTTCAGTAAATCTGACTGACCTTCAATGGAAAGGGACTCGATAGCGCGCCTCTCCCCGCGGCTGCAGTGAGGCGGCAGAGCGAATCCGCGCACGCTGCGGCCCGTTCGGACTCTGGAGCTGAGGACGTAGGCGGGGTCCAGGTCGTCTCCGCCCTGAGGCACAAAACAGGACTGAGTGTGTGATTCAACTCAAGACTGAGACTCAAAAAGGTCAGAAAGGACAAGTTGCTGAGCTCCTTGTGTCAAAGGTCATGTCATAGTTTGTCCCAGTTTCATGCATATTACAGGTTTTCATGTTTTTGGTGGATGGTACATAGGAATACTTCTTCGCTTGCAGTCTGATCATTACCTTTAGGTTTTCTGCGTTGAGGTCGGTCTTGTGCTTGTCTGAGGGTTTGTATCCTCCATGACGGTCCTCGATCACTGGGTCCAGCAGCTCCTTGAACACCTCGTAGGTCTCTTCATCTCCAGCCACACAGCCCACAGTCATGATGAAGGGGTGACCTGCACTCGCACACATTCAGGGTTAGGGCTTGACCTCAGCAATAACATTTAAAAGTTTGACCACTTTTTTCCTTTTGGACTTTTGAGAATAATAAGAAAACTGTCTCAAATGTGTTTATGCCGGACCAGACAAGACTCTTGTTCTTATAAGGATGACCAAATTGTAGCAAAAGTGAGACAAGTTGGTCAATGTGAGACAGACATGCGATAGATTAGACTTAGACTGTTATAATGTATGACTTCTAATATTTATTCTCGTTTGGACAGAGGACATAATTTTACCTCCCAGTACGACTGGACAGCAAAAGTACCGCAATTTCTGGACTATAAGTCGCACCAGCCAAAAAATGCATAATGAAGAAAAAAATATATATAAGTTGCACTTGAGTAAGAAATGTGTTTGCAAGTGTGAAAATAACAAATAATATCACATATAAGTATACAACTATAAATGTAAGTCGCAGCCCGGCCAAAACTCTGAAAAAAGGTGCGTGTGACTTATTGTCCGGAAAATACGATATTTTATTATTTATTTGATGTGGTTTTCTTTGTAAATCTCACCATTTTATATTAAATAATGTGGCAATGGTGAAAAAGTGAGAGTCTAAATAACGAGGGGCGTGAGCCTAAATGGCTTTGCAGGACAACCATAATAGTCTATCTGCATCTCTGTTTGGTTGTGTTTAATTATCCCTTTGTCTTACCAGGATTGTCCACCCCGGTCTGAATCACTTGGTCGATGGTGACGCCGCTGGAGGTCACGCGCTCCCTCAGGCTCGCGTACATCTCCTTGGTGAGCACTTTGGCCATGTAGTTGTTGTGCTTGGACAGATCAGGGAACTCGTCCTCCATCGCGAGCCGCTTCAGAATCAGCGTCAGCTCCGTAATGTTCTCCATGCTGCAAAAATCATGGAACTATATTAACTGGAAGAGCAACACAAGATGGCGCCGCATACATGTGTTTGCGGTGACGTCATACAGCCAGGACTTCCCCATAGCGGCCATTTTCAAAGGGGCACGCGATATATAAAAACCAACACGACTGCATCCTTTTCTACGGCATAATGAACTACGAATACTTTGATTCTTTAGACGATAACGGCAAACTAAGGTACACGACAAAGCTATAATTTCTTGGTCAGTCAACAGAGTAATGTCCTAACAGAACGCAGGTTTTTTGGCATTTTGGCCTCATATTTCCTGGATTGGTCTTCTTGCCACTGCACAAGTTCCCGGATGTGCGAACGCATGTATTGGTCACTATTGGCCGGCGCTCAGTGGGTGCATGTTGCATATTTTCGTATTGAAAATCTTACCCCAGTAATTTGGTTGCCGTGGCTATGGCTATATATTTTTTTGCTAAAAACGTATTTGAATTTTTTTTCAATCAAAGCAGGGAAATCCTGATTATTTGTCAAATGCTCTGCAACTGAGCAATACCCAAAACACTAACTCTCCCTCCCACTGTCCTTTCCTAATGAAGCCTACGGGGGAAAAAATCTGTCATATTAAAACCTGATATGACCAGAAAGATCAATAAAGCTAGTCAGTGTCCAAAGAAAATAGTTTCTTACCCTGATTGGTCAGTAAAGTAAAATAAAGTAAAATGAATTGATTTGATTTGATTAAAGATCCTTGATTTGCGAGACAGACTCCGCTTTTCACAAAAGCAGAAAAGACAATTTAAGGTTTTCTTCTTCTTGGGTGTTTTATGGCGATTGGTTCCAATTTGCAACAAACTCTTGAATGAGAGGACTTCTATCTAAAGCGTGTATGTAAAGCGATGTTCTGGAACCTTGGCTTTGATGACACTGAATCTTGACATCACGGTTACGGTTGCTATGCAAGGGAGTATTTGGTTTTGCTTGAAAATACCCTTTTTGTTTACCCAAACAGATATGGGGGTTTAAGTTTCAGGGTATTCTGATGCTAATCAGGTATACAGTGAAGAGAAAGTCAGTTTACGAGGCTGTCAGTAAGCAAAGAGACTATTTTCAAGTTGTTGTTGTTGTTGTTGTTTTATGGCGGTTGGCATCCGAGTGTTGCATTACCGCCAGACTTTATTCCTTAGACTGTTGTTGCTGTTGTTATTGTTTTATGGCAGTCGACAGCCGAGTGTCGCATTACCGCCAGACTTTATTCCCCAGACTTTGTCGTAGTCCTAAAAGTTGTTCTTCCAGTGCTTTGACTTCCAGTGCTTTGACAAAGCCCAAGAGGTCATGAGATGCCTTTGTCATTGGAGTCTCTGGCACCCGACAGTGACCACACAGACCGGTCGGATGACCTCATGGGCTTTGTAACACCAAACACCAAAGAAGAAGAAGAAGAAGAAGAAGAGCTAGTCTCCGGTCTGGAGAGACGGGAGATGCCGGAGGAGAGTGGATCGGTGGTCGAAGACGTTCTGGACGGCGTGGAGGAGCAGCCTTTTCTGGCTGCACGTGCCCGGAAACGTAAAAAGTCCCTTAGCTCGTCCGAGGGTTCTGGGAATGAGCAGCAGGATGAGGCTGAAGCTATTGATATCCGGAGTGAGAGCAGAGACTGTAAGGTGATCATAAAGCTTGCACAGGATAGTGCATCCTTTAAGGAGTGGAATTCAGTGGCATTGTCAAAGAGCCTAACTGTAGCTGTGGGAGTGATCAAGAGTGCGAGTGTCCTTAGAGATGGCTCGCTGCTGGTCGTGTGCAAGGACGCGGCTCAGCAACGGAAGGCGATTGGAACTAAACGTCTGGGTGGAAAGGACATTCTTGTGTCTGATGCTGAAAGAAACATGGTCAGAGGAGTTATCGTAGGCGTCCCTACGGCGACGTCTGTGGATGAAGTTAAGGAGAATTTGACTGGAGCTACGGTGGTGGACGCTAGGCGGTTGAAGGTGACCCGGTCTGGGGTAAGATGTGACAGCTTGTCGGTAATGGTAACACTTGAAGGGAGGTGCCTGCCTAGTAAGGTGTTCATTGGGTTCATGTGCCATGACGTTAGGCCATATGTTCCACCGCCCCTGCGTTGCTTTAAGTGCCAGCGCTTTGGGCATATTGCAGCGGTCTGTAGACGGAGGCAAAGATGTGGTAAATGTGCAGGAGATCACGAGTATGGGAGGTGTGACGTGGGAGCAAAACTGAAGTGCTGTAACTGTGGGGAAGAACATAGCTCTGCCTACGGGGGATGCAAGTTTAGCAAAAGAGCTGCTGAGGTGCATAAAATAAAGGTCTCTCAAGGTATATCCTGTGCAGATGCAGTCAAGAAAGTTTCAAGTAACGAGTTTAGAGTAAATACAGAGAGAGGAGCCAGCGCTGCTCCCAGCCAGGGCGAAATGAGAAAGGCCAGCGTGGCTCCCAAGAAGTGTGAAGGTTTCAAGAGTGGAGGTCCCAAGTGTGCAGGTTCCAGAATTACCCTGGTTGTGGATAGAGAGGATTTTGTACTCTTTATGGTGGATGTTGTAAACTGTGCTGCTCAGACTCAAAGCAGAACTGAAAGGATCAGGATCATTGCTAAAGCTGCAGGGAGATTCCTTGGAACAAAGGAGCTTGATTGGGCAGATATAGAAAACAGGCTAAAGGCGCTAAATGGGAGTCGGAGTGATGGGGGTCTGCTTTTGGGGAGTCAGAGTGATCAGAGTGACGAGATGGGGGTGGGGGTGGTCTCCTGTCCTCGTCCAGTCTCGTGGACGCACGGCTACCAAGCAGCGACATCAGTGGAAATATTAAAGCCTATAGAATGAAGCCTAAAGAATAAAGCTGTACGGTGGAAGCACCGAACGTCAAAGAAGGAGAGGAAGATGAAGAAGAGTCTCCCTGGAATAAAGC
This sequence comes from Eucyclogobius newberryi, assembly GCF_026437365.1. Taxonomy (NCBI): domain Eukaryota; kingdom Metazoa; phylum Chordata; class Actinopteri; order Gobiiformes; family Gobiidae; genus Eucyclogobius; species Eucyclogobius newberryi. The sequence continues at coordinate 26,812,994 of NW_027315779.1, forward strand.
CGGTTGGTCTCTGAAACAACAACAACAACTATTCTAGTCACAAAGACATATCATGACCTCATGGGCTTTGTAACACCAAAGCAATGGAAGGAGTACTTTTACAGACTACGACAGTCTGAGGACTACGAAAAGTCTGAGGAATAAAGTCTGGCGGTAATGCAACAATTGGATGCCAACCGCCATAACAACAACAACAACAACATTGTATCCTATAGAAGTTCCTCCTCCCCTCACTTTGTCGTAGTCCTTAAAAAATCTTTTTCCATTGCTTTGGAAGTACAAAGCCCATGAGGTCATGGGATGTCTTTGTTGTTTTACAAAGCCCATGAGGTCATGGGACGTCTTTGTCGTTTTATGCTTTAGAAGTCCTTCTTCCATCACTGTCGTTTCTAGGCCCATGAAGTCAAAGCGCGTTAGAACATCCTCTTGCTCCTCATCCTTGGCTCAGTCTCCAACACCCCCCACCTCTATAAACGTTTACCCAGCCCTGTGCTACATAAGTAAGCAACCGCAGCCTGACACAAACCCTGTGACTGGATCGCCAGAACGTTCCGCAGATTGAACTCCCGCACATTATTCCGAAACCACAAGGCCAACCCGGCCCTTTCTCTATCATAAGCCTCACAGCAAATCAGCACATGCTCGACAGTCTCTGGCACCCGACAGTGACAGTGATGTTTGCCTATCCTACTCAGTGACCAATTGAGTCCAGTATGGCCAATCCTCATGCGGGCGAAGGCCCTTTCCTCCCACGCGTTCCTGTCCATAGACCCGCAAGGACCCACACTACTCTGTATGTGATAGAGATGCCGTCCAGTAACACAGTGGCTCCAAAATTCCTGCCAAAGGCCGACCACATGACTCTTGATAACGGGCTTGATTTCAGATTTGCTTAACTCAACCGCCACATCAATTGATGGCCGCCTAAGGGAACGTTTAGCCAGTGTATCAGCCATTTCGTTACCATCCACCCCCACATGCGCAGGGACCCAAATGAAGGAAAACCTCACATCCGTCCTGGACAGGGAGAGCATCAGACAGAAGATGCCATTCAACACATCCTGTCTGCAATCCGATTTCCCAGATTTAATGCTTTGCAATGCAGAAAGGCTGTCAGAGGCCACCACAATGCCGCAACACTGCAAAGCAGATTCCGCCCATTCCAATGCCAACCGTATCGCTATGAGTTCCGACGTGAAAACAGAAAGGCGATCTGTCAACCTCTTCTTGACCGCCAGCTCCAGGTCAGGCACAAAATAAGCGGCGCCAGTACGCCCACTCTCAGGATCCCTAGACCCGTCGGTATAAATAAACACATCACCTGAGTGCTTATCGATGAGCGCTTGAACGGCAAACTGCGGTGCCCTCCCAGCAACTCCTCTAAGCTTGCCATGCAAGCTAACATCAACAGGAGCCGGGACAAACTTCCACGGAGCTATAGCAGACAAAGCCACCGACGGGCTCACACGCAGATCACCAACCCCCGCAAGCCGCGCCTTCGCATTTCCTACCTTGCTAAAAACCATACTGCCAGCCTCATTCTGCCCCCCATCAACCCTGAGAAAGTCCCTCACCGGGTGAGAGCTCGTATGACCTTGCACATTCACCCAGTAAGCCAACAGAAGTTCTAGCCTTCGGAGCCGTAACGGCAATTCCCCCAACTCAACCTGCAGCGCCGAGACAGGGGAGGTCCTAAAAGCCCTACAGCAGATGCGCAAGGCCTGGGCTTGCTCCACATCAAGCTTCTTTAAGTTAGTCTCAGCCGCAGACATGTAGGCTATACAGCCATAATCAATAGCCGCCCTCATGACGGCCCGATAAATACCCAGGAGCGACCTTCTGCTGGCCCCCCAGTCCTGGCCGGATAGACAACGAAGCAAGTTATTCACCCTTTTGCATTTACCACTGACCTCATCAATGTGCTGACGCCAACCAAGCCTCTCGTCAAAGGTGACCCCCAAGAACCTCACCTCCCTGACCTGTTCGAGCACCTGCCCATGCAGTCGAAGGGAGACGTCCCTATGCCCATTGAAGAAACAGATCACTTGAGACTTCCGTACGGACAGTTTAAACCCCCACTTCAGGGTCCACTGCTCCACCTGCTGTATTGCCCTTTGCAGTTTCGCCTCGTAAAACCGGAGATTCCTCCCTCTCACCCATAGAGCGCCATCATCAGCATAAAGGCTCCTCCCAACAGACCCATCCACGTCGTCAAAGATGTCCTTAATCATAACATTGAACAAGATAGGGCTGCACACACTCCCCTGCGGGATCCCATTCTCTACCTCATAGACCCCAGAGTAAGCAGCGCCCACTCTGGTTTGAATACGCCGGCCAGACAGAAAGCTCCGGACCCAGTTAAACAGTTTACCCTTCACACCACACTTCCGCAGCTTAATGGGGAGCCCATCCTTCCAAACCATATCGTACGCCTTCTCCACATCAAAGAGCACCGCAATAACCTTTTCTTTCTGAGCCCTGGCCAGCTGGATATCAGATTCCAAACACAACACGGAATCCATGGTGTTCCTGCCGCTACGGAAACCACTCTGGTGCGCGGGAAGCAACCCCTGACTCTCCAAGAAGTAATCCAACCGCTCGGTAACCATGCGCTCCATCGTTTTCCCGAGCTGCGACGTCAAGGCAATCGGCCTATAACTTGAAGGGTCAGACACTGGCCTACCCGGCTTCAGAACCGGCACCACCGTAGACTGCTTCCACGCAGATGGAACACAACCTGAATCCCAAACACGGTTGAAAAGACCCAGGACTAGCCCAAGCGTGTCATCAGTCAAATGAGAGAGCGTGTCATAGCACACCTCATCTTTACCCGGGGCTGTCTGTTTCGCCTTAGAAAGTGCTCTCCTTAGCTCAAACAAACTAATCTCTCATGGACTCAAGGTATATCATATGCAGAAAAACAACAGAAGATACACGCTGACGGTGGATTATTGAGCGTTGTTTGGATATTACGGCAACATAGAGGAACGCCTCGGTCCGTATGACGAGGAAGAGGAAGAGGAGGCGTGACCTGGTCGGTGACGATATGAACAGCAGGGAGGATTCCCCTGGAGCCACTGATCCTGTGCAGCGTAGGGCGTCTTCTTGCTCGTCTATGGAGGGCTCACTCAGTGAGGAGCAGGGCGGGGGGGTTGCAGATATCGGGGATGTGAGTTCAGAGTGTAAGGTGTTCATAAAGCTCGCGCAGGATAATGCGTCCTTTAAGGGGTGGGATCCGATGGCGTTGACAAGGAGCCTGACTGTAGCTGTGGGAGTGGTCAAGCATGCGAGTGTCCTTAGGGATGGCTCGCTGCTGTCGTGTGCAAGGACGTGGCTCAGCAAAGGAAGGCGATTGAAGCTAAGTGTCTGGGTGGGAAGGACATTCTTGTGTCTGATGCTGTAAGAGGCACGGTCAGGGGAGTTATCGTAGGCGTCCCTACGACGACATCTGTGGATGACATAAAGGAGAATTTGACTGGAGCTAAGGTGGTGGATGCTAGGCGGTTGAAGGTGACCCGGGATGGGGTAAGGTGTGACAGCCTGTCGATAATGATTAGATTTGAAGGTGAGATCCTGCCTCGTGTGGTGTGCGTTGGGTACATAAGCTATGGCGTACGCCCATATGTTCCGCCGCCCCTGCGTTGCTTCAAGTGCCAGCACTTTGGGCATATTGCCGCGGTCTGTAGAGGGAAGCAGAGGTGTGGTAAATGTGCAGGAGACCACGAGTATGGGAAGTGTGACGAAGGAGCAAAACTCAAGCGCTGTAACTGTGGGGGAGAGCATAGCTCTGCCTACGGGGGATGCGTGTTCAGCAAGAGGGCTGCTGAGGTGCAAAAAGTTAGAGCCTCTCAAGGCATATCCTACGCGGATGCGGTCAAGAAGGTGTCTGGTAGTCAGGTGAAGGTGGATGCAGTGCGGGCTCCCAGTGCTGCTGGTGACCTAGGCGACAGGGGAGGGGGCAGCGTTGCCCGCGGCCAGGGGGAGGTCCCCACTGGGATCCCTGTGAGTGTGGCTTCCATGGGCAGAGGCCCTGTGGGTGCAGAGGATGTACTGGTTGTGAAGAGGAAAGATTTCTTCCTCTTTATGCTGGAAGTGATTAACTGTACTGGTCAAACCAAGAAGAGATCCGAAAAGACTAGGATCATCGCTAAGGCTGCAGGGAAGTACTTTGGAGCTGGGGGTCCCGAGTGGACGGAGATAGAGGATGCGCTGCGGGAAGGCACCCTGCCCCATTCTGGCAGTGGGAGTGGGGGGGCGTCAGGTTCCGGGGGCTCATAATGGCGGTGGTTGTCTTGCAATGGAATGCTCGTAGTCTTCGTGCTAATGGCCAGGAATTTAAGCATTTTGTCTCTACCTTGTTGAACAAGCCTCACGTTATGTGCGTGCAGGAGACTTGGTTACAACCTAGGTGGGTTTTTGGGATACAAGGGTATATGTGTGTTAGGAATGATAGGGAGCAGGGTAGAGGCGGAAGTGTGGCTGTGTTTGTCCGAGATGACCTAAATTACGTTGTTGTCAGTGTGAGTAAAGCGCCGGAGGCTCTGGCGGTGAGGGTCTGGCTGGGTGGTGAAGCTGTTACTGTGGTTAACCTTTATAATCCGTGTGGTGAGTTAACGTTAGAGTCCTTACATAGTATCGGTAAGGATGTTCGGGGAAAGGCCATGTGGTGTGGAGATTTTAATGCGCATAGCGCTTTGTGGGGCGGTAGTGGTACCGATAGGTATGGGCAGGTGGTAGAGGGTTTTATCAATCAAAGGGAGTTGGTTTGTCTGAATGATGGGAGTGGGACCCGCTATGATATGGGGACCGGTACGGAAAGTGCAATAGATCTTACGCTTGTGTCCAAGGAGTTAGCTGGTGTTTGTAGTTGGGAGGTTCTTGGTAATCTTTCTTTTGGTAGCGATCACTATCTAGTCCGCACCGAGGTTGACTTTGGGAGCTGTGTGGTCAGGGGGACGAGGATCCAGAGGTGGCAGTTGGCAAGGGCGGACTGGGGGGCTTTCCTGAGGAAAGCTGATGATGGTTCTAGGGTTCTGCAGGAAGGAGGATTGACTCAGGTGGATGATCTCAATAGTGCAATTGTCTCGCTCATCACGCAGTCAGCGGTAGGCACGATTCCTAAGAGTGGTGGTGGTGGACATAGGAAGCGGGTGCCGTGGTGGAATGAAGCATGTGGTTATGCTGTTAGGGCGAGAAATGCGGCGTTTCGCCGGCTAAGGGTTACCCACACTGAGGGTGCCCTCATTGACTACAAGAGGGCCCGCGCTGTTGTGCGGAAAACTGTAAGAACGGCCAAGAGTGCCTGCTGGAGGCGGTATTGTTCCAAAATTGGGAGAGAAACGCATCTCGGGGATGTTTGGGGGATGATTAAGCGGATGCATGGGGTTGAGCGCCGTCACGGGACCCCGGTCCTAATACAGAATGGTGTTGAAGCAGTCAGCGACGTTGACAAAGCTGAACTGTTGGCCAGCACCTTTGTGTCGGTGCACAGCTCTGACAATCTCTCACCTGCGGAAAGGCACTACAGGGAGAGTACTTTGGCCCAGAATTCTGAGCTGATTGGGCACCAGCCTTCGACTCAAGATGACCTTGACCTTCCGTGAAACCAAATACTCCCTTTATTAGGAGGGCCCGCCCGGAGGGAAGAGGGCTTACCCAGAGTAGGATAAATATCTGAGTTCCCAGACATCCTGATTACTAGTCAAATACTCTGCCACTGAGCCATACCCAAAGCACTAACTTTATGATATGACCAGAAAGGTCATTTTGTTTAGATATGACCAGAAAGGTCATTTTGGTTGGAAATATACACAATAAACCTAGTCAGTGTCCAAAGAAAAGTTCCTTACCCTGATTGGTCAGTGAAGGTCCTTGATTCACAAAAGCTCAAAAGCAGAAAAGACAATTGAAGCTGACTTTTCACGACAGGTGATGATGATGTTGTGTCCAATGATGGTTGGGAGAAAAGATTCAAACTTCTTCTTTGGTGGAACACGCAAACCAGTAGTGAATGAGAGGACTTAATGTTGAGGCGCATATCTAAAGTGACAATCTAGAATCTTGGCTTTGATGACACTGGATCCTGACATCATGGTTACGGTTGTTATGCACGTTTCTTTTGTGTATGTGAATAAAGACTGAAGAATAAAGTCTGAAGAATGAAGTCTGAAGAATAAAGTCTGGCGGTAATGTAACACTTCTATAGTAGTCTCCGGTCTGGAGAGACGGGAGATGGCGGAGGAGAGTGGATCGGTGGTCGAAGACGTTCTGGACGGCGTGGAGGAGCAGCCTTTTCTGGCTGCACGTGCCCGGAAACGTAAAAAGTCCCTTAGCTCGTCCGTACCGGATACAGTTTAAAATTCTTGTTCTGACTTTTAGAGCTTTAAATGGTCAGGTCTCAACGTACATCAGCGATCTGATTAATCCGTACGCTCCCTCTCGCTCACTAAGGTCCTTGGATCAGAAAGTTTTTGGTTCCTCGCACCCGTTTTCGGACCAGAGGAGACCGATCCTTCCAGGCTGTTGCCCCCAGACTCTGGAACGATCTTCCGTTCTCCCTACGGTCACTGGACTCAGTTATTGCTTTTAAGGGTCAGCTTAAAACCTTTTTATTTAGTCAAGCCTTTTAATTGCATTTGTTTTAGGGACTGATTTTACTGCTTATTGTTGCATATGTATTGCTCACTGTAATTTTTTTGTGTTTTGATTGTTTTATTCTGTGTTTTGTGAAGCACTTTGTGACTTCTGTCTGTGAAAGGTGCTATACAAATAAAATACTTACTTACTTACTTACTTACCTAATCCTGCAGCATTTGACCCACGGGAAATCCTGTCCGCCACAGGTCTCTAGTCACAGCTAAGACAGGGGCTGACAGGGGCCAACGGGGGCCAGCGGTGCTGCTCGCCTCCTCTACAGCTCGGCCCACAGCGGCCCATTTACCTATAAGCCCACCGGAAAAATCCGGGTTCAGGTTGGATTTTTATTTTGTGTGCAGTGAAGATTTTCTGTGACCTTTGGAGCAGTGCGCAATTGCGCATGCGTGCAGCTTAGAGGGAACAGTGCTCCTTGGGCAATATCCTGATCAAGCCTAAAATTTTGTGAAAATCTTGAGGAGTGTGGCATCCAAAATTATCAAAAGTTTATGGACGTGCTATAGTGTCTGTGCGGCAAAGCCGCAAATTGACTGAGAATTTTGTTAATTTGCACTGGTGATGCACAGCTGTGGCGATGTCTAATGTGTTTGCATCTGTTTCGTTTTTTGTGAAGCTCAAATACACCACCAATCCTAAATAAAAAAAAGTACTGTTAGCGCCATCTAATGAAAATGGCAAGAGCGGAGTACAAAGCTCCGCGGACCATTTTTTCTTACAGGCAAAATTATATTCTTAATTTACAAAATATAATTTAGCCTATATGCACTTATTTCTTACTATTATTTGCTGTGCAATCATCAATCATCAATTATGTTCAAGAATGGAGTTATACAATATTTAATTATATTTAATGTTGTGTTATTGATTGTCTTCTTGGAGAACCCGCTCCACGCTCTGCCATTGGACTGGGCCTGGACAGGGTCCTGAGCAGATAGTTAGAGAAGAGAGGAATGACGGATGAATTCATTCTCCATCAGCCAGAGACTGCGCCAGTGTTTCAACAGCACCACAACCTCAGCCTCCACCAAAGGATTCAGCTCCAGCTGCTCCAAAATCACTTCCACCGTCTCCAGCGAAGAACTCATCAGCAGCAGCACCACAACAATTTTCACTGCGGCCGGCGCAGGAGTCATCAGTTTCCTCATCAAAGGCCTTGGACCCATCTGTGACAGGCCCAAGAACATCCCTGTCATCACCCCTGCTCTCAGAGCAGCCCTGGGTCCCCCCTGCAACATCTACATCCACTACAGAATCCTCACTCCCCTTTCCATCTCCACTCCCACCCAGGGGCCTTTCCAACCATCTTGAATGTCTGATCAAATCAGGCATTAAGATGGCTCCACTCACGCCAAATATAGCAAAATTAGTTCTGATGAGCCCCCGACTTTTGCTACACCAAAAAAAGCCGCCCCGGGCATTTCACCTGGTCAAAATAGAAATCAAACTAGCCCGGGGCCCTGTGTTAAAACAGCCTCACATAGATGGGAAAACAAAAGGTGAGTCAGGCGGCCCAATCTGAGAAATTGAATTCATATTCCCTGTGAAAAGATAACACCTAGTCCTACTGAAACTAGTGAACTTGCTGTGCTAAATGTCAGATCCTTATGTAACAAATAAATCTAAATTAATCATTTTATTAATTCTTATATTCTTGATTTTATGTTTTTAACTGAAACATGGCTTGACAAAAACACAGGAAATTTTCTTAGAATCTGCTCCACCTAACTTTAAGCTTGAATCTGAAACACAAGAAAACAAGGGTGGAGTTGTTTTAGAGATGAAAATGTAACCCAGGTTGTCCTTTTGGAGTGTTTTCATAATTATGAGTATGTATCCTTTAAAATGGAGCTAAAACGGTCTCCATCCATTCTCTTCATTGTTTTTTACAAGCCTCCCCAACACTGCCAATGTTTTATTGATGAATTTACTGAGATGCTTTCAGTCGTATGCACCGACTTTGATGGTTTGGTCATTACAGGTGATTTCAATGTGCATGTTGATAATATTTGTGACAGAAGCACTAGAACTTGATGCTGTCCTTGAACTTGTTTACTCTGCACATGAGTGGCCCCACCCACAGCAAAGGGCACACTCTAGATCTTCTAATTACAAAAGGGGTAAATATTTCAAACATCCATGTGGTCGATGTTGCTCTGTCTGATCATTTCTATGTCTTCTTTGACCTGTCAGTTTTCCCCAAACCACCGGCTGGTCCTGCAGTTGTTCGGGGGCGACACATAAATGATGGCACAGGTGCACTGTTTATGGAAATGAATGATACATTTTGAAAATGTTTCATGTTTAAATGTAAATGATTTGTTGAACTCTGTTACATCTAGTGTTTTGAATGTTCTTGACACCATTGCCCCTATGAAGGCTAAAATGGTTCAAAATAAAGAGGGAGAGGCATGCTACAAGTGACAACCAAACAAGATTAAAGCAAACAAATCCATAAAATCCACTAAAGTGAGCCCCAATCTTCCCCAGCAACCACAGGACCGACACAAATTACAGAACTATTAAATACAGATTAAAAAGGTTTAAAACAAGCTATATAACACAGTATAAAACAAACTATATACAAACTGTATAAAAACGGCAACCAGCACTGAGCCTTTAAAAACACTACACTGTTGAGACCCAGACACCATGTGCTCAGGGCTGCTCAGGAAGAGGATGTGAAACACTTTACTTCTGACCTTTACAGTCTGTCATGTGACTTACTCACATGACTGAGACCACCCTGCCACACCTATAAATCAAGTCAGAAATCTGGGGGGAATAGTGGACTCAGACCTGAACTTTAACAGACGTGGCTGTTAAAGACCTGGGTGCAACCTTACAGAAACCCTGCTCACCAGATGTGGCTGGTGTCAGGAGCTAGTTGGTGACAGGTATGGTCCTCTTAAGACTTGTGCTGGGCTGCAGTCCATGTTTTCCAACGGAGTATGTCGCCAGTGTAACATTGCCTTCCAGGGGTCACCGGCACCCCGTGCAGCTTTGCACAGGTGATTTTTTTGGTATTAGGTTAGATTAGGTGTCTGTAGTCGTACCCTTGGGTAAATTGGTTTGCAATGATTAAGAGACATCAAACATACAAGCACACAATATAAAAAAACATTTGAAAAAATAATAAGTTTGCCGAGTGAGCTTGTTTAAAAGGACAATAACTGCTGGGACGAAACTGTCTCTGTATCTTTTGGTCCTACATTTTGGCACGACCAGTCTTTGCCCTGATGGCAGGTACTGAAACAGCGTTCAGGGGGGTCACCCCTATCTTGGCTTTACAACAGTCTCAGCTGAAAGGAGGAGCCAGAAATCGAAATAGTGGTCGACCATGAGCAAGCAGTCATTTCACCCATGACTAAAGAGGTCCACACATCCGCCATGGCCTTGTTGGGAGTGAATGGGACAGAATAGTCTATTTTTTGCTGGTTGGGTGCGAATTCATTGCAGGTTGTACCGGTGCTAACTAAGTCCTTAATCTTTGCCTGCATGTTAGGCCAGTATATAGCTCACAGGCTAGCTGATAATACTCATCCCTCTATGTGACATGCATGTATTCCTGTAAGCATCTCTGGTTGAAGAAATTTGAGATCCCACCTTTGAATAAGATTTCATTCTGAGCACTGATTTCTTCTCAATAGGGCCAATATCCTCTAATAATAGGCTGGTCTTTGACATCCGTCTGCCATTATTGTGGATCTCAGCGCCTGAAAGCCCTCATCATTTGTTTGTTCCAGGTGTCGGCCTGTTACATTGAGATAATCAGCTTGGTTCACGTGCTCCAGGTCCTCCGACAGAAAACAGATTGTCTGTTTCTGATAACATTTCCCTTTTGCCTGTACACTCAGTTGTAGCCCTGCTGAGGTTGTCACTGATGAGACTGTAATTCTAAAGAGTGAAGAGCACACCGTGCAGCCTTTTAGGAGTGCTGAGCAGAGGCTGACCAAAAATAGAACTTGGGGACTTATGGTCCATTTCTGCAGTGATAGCGTCTCAGACATAAAAATAGTGATGAAACCTTAGACAAGCAAAAACTATGCTTCTTTCTCGATTTGTGCATGCGTCGCAGTGAGGGCTCCTGAAAAAAATACAATGGGCTGCCCTCTCTGCATTAGACAGCAGCCAAGCCCACTTTGACAGGCATCACTCTGAATAGGAACGTAGAACGGGCATTTACGTAGCCAGTGTCTTCTGTCTTATTGCAGCATCGTGTTTGGGTGGCCAGTGCCAGGTCTTTGTCCAGGAAACGTTGCAGCAGCTCACAGACACTTGAGATGCTTGCAAATCCCAAAAGGCGCTGAACAGCTTTTGGATTGGGTTAGGCTATTATCACCACACTCTCATTCACATTCACTGGTAAACTCAAGTCACCACATATGACACCATGTGTGTGTGTTACGACCACAGCCCCTGAAAAGGGGAATAAAACTTGAGCAAAGAAACAACAGCGGCCGTTCACGTCTTCAGTGGTTTAATGACCGCGACAGACCCACGCTCCCCCAGTGTCCACTTCACCCGGTGTGCTTAACCAAACAAAATCCATTCAAAATATAAACAGTAATCCAGTATAATTATATGTAATACTTGAATGAAACATGGCATTTACTCTTAAAAAATAATAACAATACACATTACTTTTATTACTTATTTATTATTTACCTTTGTAAGATTATAAAATAAATGCATTTAAATTAAAGAGCTTTTCTTAACCATTACATGTGTCTTTTTGGCAGATGTGATGTAAGAATAAAGATACAGGCATTCATTTTATGTTAGTACCACCAACGGTACAGCCTGAACTGCTCCTGGCAAACACAAAACATTAGACTCCGTATACAACATGCCAAGCAAATGGAAGACACATGCCTCTAGAGGACATGAACATGGGAACACGATTTGGATGACATGGATGCCTGACCAAGCTCAGACCAAGAATGTTTGCCTTGCCAAAGTCAGTTCCTCCAAAGTAAATTCCTATCATTTGGTTAGCACGGGGATAATTTACCAAGAATGTAGCCTTAGCCGATTTGCATAGTCATGGGTTTCAGAACAATGAGAAATTAGGACATGGATGAGGTATCCACCCATACCACATCTGATCCTTCTGAAGTCATGTTGCATCCCTGTGGACTGTGTCTGGTGTGGAGAATCTACCTGTCAATCAGTCAAAACTCAGAGGATACACACTTTCAGTATGAAAAAAGAAAATCACACATTTCATTTTGGAGTGTTTTATTGGACACATCCATTGCAGTATTCCCAGTAATAGGAAAAATGATGGCTTATTAAAAAAACAGTAACATTTTCATAAAGCTACACTTAATTTTCATAAAGCTTTGGAAATCCACAGGACTCAGACGTAAACAAAATAACTTGATTACTCATGTGAAAACCTGCACAGTAGAGGGCGCTGTGCACAATACTATATTCCATTCGTTGTTTAGAACTTTTTGGACTTGTCCTGGTTGTTTATGTATTTCTGGTAAACCACTCCCAGCGTGGTAAAGAAGTTTCCCATGAAGAGAACCAAATATGAGCAGCCGCACATCGCTACCTGTATCATACAACACAAATATGAAATCACATAAATCATTGTGGCGTGAAGAAATCTATAAGTTATGACTTGGAATCCCAATATATAAAGTCTCAAAGTACCAACCTGCCACTCTTTACAATTGGGCAACTGGGACATCTTGAAGAGAGTTATGCTGTTATAAAACTGCCAAAACTATAACAAATGAGAGGGAAAAAAATAATAATCAGGTTGTTTTGAAGCATCTAAAATAAATATGAATAGAAATGAGTTTATATTTTTTAAAACTGAAGTAAATAAATTACTTAATGAGTAGTCAACATAATGAGTGAAATGACATCTTTTTTTGTAATTAATTTGATCAGATATAATTGCCATACTTTTCAGATTTTAAGCCGCTACTTTCTTCCCACGGTTTGAACCCTGCGGCCCATACAACGGTGTAGTTCATTTATAGATTTTACTGGCAAACGGCCCCTGGGGGGCGCCTTAACAGGAGGCGGAAGCGTTGGACACACTGTAGAAGACATCACTGTCCAGGGGACACGTTGTGTTCTCTGTATTTTGAGCTTCAAAACACTGTATGTTTTATTACAATCAAACTCATATTCACAGAGAAAGGAGTCTAATGAGGAAGAGAATGTGGTGAAATGCAAAGACACACGTGGAGCGCTGTAATTTAGAACCTGCTGCACTGAAATGAGACTTTCTAAGCACAAGCTCAGGAGCAGATGAACCAGATGTGAAGACACACACACATGTAACACAGAGTCATCAAGGACAGAGGGGACAGCGTTCTTTGTATGTTAACCTTAAAAATGCTGTGTGTTTTAATGCCATATTGTGACATAGCATATTCATGGAGACAACCAGGTTAAAGGTCAGATCTGTGACCCGCTCACAAGAAAACGTTTTTTTTTTTTTTTTATGAATAAAAATATCTGTAATTGAACAAATGCAAGATAGACTAATTTAATTTCATGATGTGGAATATTGCAGTTACACAATTACTTTAAATATGAGTTTAAATTTAGGAGGGAAGGGAATCTTTCCCAATTTTGAGTGCAATTAAGAAAGTGAAGATGTTGTTCGCATTAGGTCTTTTTGTTTGTGTTTTTATGTTCAACTAAACTTACGTGACCAAAAAATAAGAAAGGAAGTAGAAAGGAGAGACCTCTCCACATCCAAGACTGGAATCCCTCTGAAACCAGAAAATAGATTAAATTAATACTTCATGTACAATACACACAGGAATGGGCCATACTGACAGATTCATATATTTTGTGGATTATCAGTGTTACATGTGTTTACTTGTCCTGACCTGCCAGGGATTAGATATAAACCAGAAAATGTACTAATTATGACATATTTACATTCTAGACTCATTATTATGCACTGTCCCTTTAAATAAATATATCTAAAATTGTATATTCAGATGATAATCAGGTAAATTTAAATAATAAATACAATTCACTTTGCAGAAAAATAACAACAGTGCATAACAACAAGCAAGTCGAGTTAAAGTTTAAGTGAGAGAAACGATGGCTCCGGTTATTTGTATACACAGCAGAACTGAAAAGGTTATTATTCCACGGTAGTGCACAATTCTGTAGCCGCAGCTGCATTCGAGCTGACTGGTGTAAATCTGCCTGACTGAAATGTGAAGTAGTCTGAGTTACAGCTGATTGTCTCTGTTTTACCTCCTCTTCATTCACATTTGTGCCCTTACCCACTGTCAGATCCATGTTGTGTCTTTCTCCGAGCGCCCGCAGTCTGTACAAGCAGCCGCTCTGATAGTAATACTGAAGGAACTGAACAAAGCCTAACAGAGATGAATACACAAATGAATACTTTAATAATATTTGACTTGGAAGAACTTAACGGGGGAGGTCTTACTTTGGTACATGCAATATGTGAGGAACTGGTTTCGGAAAATCTGGTAGAGAACGCCTTCAGGCCTGTCGAAGGAGAATCCAAATGATTTATGACATGATGACAGAATACTGCGCCTTGCTTTTCAATTAGTTTTGACAGTGAATTTAGAACACATTTCAAACATCACTGCAGTTCATTATCAGAGGTGGGTTCTTCCATTAAAGTGAAATATTGGGAGTTAGTCAATTGGAAATATTGATAGATTTTTCTCTCTAAAGCTGTTAGGTATATTTTTCTGTATATAGCCAAGCTCCAGACCGGCCTCCTGCTGGTGCCTAGAGTCAGGACTAAACATGGACCGGCCTCCTGCTGGTGCCAGTCAGGACTAAACATGGACCGGTCTCCTGCTGGTGCCAGAGTCAGGACTAAACATGGACCGGCCTCCTGCTGGTGCCAGAGTCAGGACTAAACATGGACCGGCCTCCTGCTGGTGCCAGAGTCAAGACTAAACATGGACCGGCCTCCTGCTGGTGCCAGAGTCAAGACTAAACATGGACCGGCCTCCTGCTGGTGCCAGAGTCAGGACTAAACATGGACCGGCCTCCTGCTGGTGCCAGAGTCAAGACTAAACATGGACCGGCCTCCTGCTGGTGCCAGAGTCAGGACTAAACATGGACCGGTCTCCTGCTGGTGCCCAGAGTCAGGACTAAACATGGACCGGCCTCCTGCTGGTGCCAGAGTCAGGACTAAACATGGACCGGCCTCCTGCTGGTGCCAGAGTCAGGACTAAACATGGACCGGCCTCCTGCTGGTGCCAGAGTCAAGACTAAACATGGACCGGCCTCCTGCTGGTGCCAGAGTCAGGACTAAACATGGACCGGTCTCCTGCTGGTGCCAGAGTCAGGACTAAACATGGACCGGTCTCCTGCTGGTGCCCAGAGTCAGGACTAAACATGGACCGGCCTCCTGCTGGTGCCAGAGTCAGGACTAAACATGGACCGGCCTCCTGCTGGTGCCAGAGTCAGGACTAAACATGGACCGGCCTGCTGCTGGTGCAAGAGTCAGGACTAAACATGGACCGGTCTCCTGCTGGTGCCAGAGTCAGGACTAAACATGGACCGGCCTCCTGCTGGTGCCCAGAGTCAGGACTAAACATGGACCGGCCTCCTGCTGGTGCCCAGAGTCAGGACTAAACATGGACCGACCTCCTACTGGTGCCAGAGTCAGGACTAAGCATGGACCGGCCTCCTGCTGGTGCCTAGAGTCAGGACTAAACATGGACCGGCCTCCTGCTGGTGCCAGAGTCAGGACTAAACATGGACCGGTCTCCTGCTGGTGCCAGAGTCAGGACTAAACATGGACCGGCCTCCTGCTGGTGCCAGAGTCAGGACTAAACATGGACCGGCCTCCTGCTGGTGCCAGAGTCAGGACTAAACATGGACCGGCCTCCTGCTGGTGCCAGAGTCAGGACTAAACATGGACCGTCCTCCTGTTGGTGCCTAGAGTCAGGACTAAACATGGACCGGCCTCCTGCTGGTGCCTAGAGTCAGGACTAAACATGGACCGGCCTCCTGCTGGTGCCAGAGTCAGGACTAAACATGGACCGGCCTCCTGCTGGTGCCAGAGTCAGGACTAAACATGGACCGTCCTCCTGCTGGTGCCAGAGTCAGGACTAAACATGGACCTGCCTCCTGCTGGTGCCAGAGTCAGGACTAAACATGGACCGGCCTCCTGCTGGTGCCAGAGTCAGGACTAAACATGGACCTGCCTCCTGCTGGTGCCTAGAGTCAGAACTAAACATGGACCGGCCTCCTGCTGGTGCCTAGAGTCAGGACTAAACATGGACCGGCCTCCTGCTGGTGCCCAGAGTCAGGACTAAACATGGACCGGCCTCCTGCTGGTGCCAGAGTCAGGACTAAACATGGATCGTCCTCCTGCTGGTGCCAGAGTCAGGACTAAACATGGACCGGCCTCCTGCTGGTGCCAGAGTCAGGACTAAACATGGACCGGCCTCCTGCTGGTGCCAGAGTCAGGACTAAACATGGACCGTCCTCCTGCTGGTGTGCCCAGAGTCAGGACTAAACATGGACCGGCCTCCTGCTGGTGCCCAGTCAGGACTAAACATGGACCGGCCTCCTGCTGGTGCCCAGTCAGGACTAAACATGGGCCGGCCTCCTGCTGGTGCCAGAGTCAGGACTAAACATGGACCGGTCTCCTGCTGGTGCCAGAGTCAGGACTAAACATGGACCGGTCTCCTGCTGGTGCCAGAGTCAGGACTAAACATGGACCGGCCTCCTGCTGGTGCCAGAGTCAGGACTAAACATGGACCGGCCTCCTGCTGGTGCCCAGTCAGGACTAAACATGGACCGGCCTCCTGCTGGTGCCCAGTCAGGACTAAACATGGACCGGCCTCCTGCTGGTGCCCAATCAGGACTAAACATGGACCGGCCTCCTGCTGGTGCCAGAGTCAGGACTAAACATGGACCGGCCTCCTGCTGGTGCCAGAGTCAGGACTAAACATGGACCGGCCTCCTGCTGGTGCCAGAGTCAGGACTAAACATGGACCGGCCTCCTGCTGGTGCCAGAGTCAGGACTAAACATGGACCGGCCTCCTGCTGGTGCCAGAGTCAGGACTAAACATGGGGAATCAGCATTTCACTTCCTGAAGATGTTTGTTTGTATTTTACAGATGTTACGTCCAGAGAGAAGATTTATGGAAGTTTGTTTTAGACTTTGAAGTTAAAATCCTGATAAATTTATATTATCCTGAATTTTCACCAAGAAAAAAAAAAGTTTGATTTGTTCTATGGGTGAATTTCATCTTATGAATTTGGCAGTATACATTTTCTGTTTCATCTTCCAGTTCAAAACTTGAAAATCTATGCAATTAATATTCTAAAGGTGAATTTTTTTAGATTTTTAAAAAAACTGATATGAAACTGAAATTAAAAATATAAAAAAGTGAGAAATTCTACTAAATGAAAAAAATAAACAATGGGCCAAATTTTGATCATTTACACTTATTTGACAGACTTTGGACAGCCATGATGTATTTAATTTCATAAATTGTATGTTACTTGTGTAAATCAGAATACCACCTCTGCATAAATGTCAAAATGCAGCTCACGCCAAAACAGAATTTAACAACAAATAACACGCTAACTACATAACAATAATCCCTTACCACGTGAGCATGACTCCGGAGAGGAAAGTAGACACGTAGTGATGGAACATCCACCAGCCTTTGATTCTAAAAAAAGAACGAATATCGTAATCTCTATTTTAAAACGATAGCGGTGCCATTTTCAAACCTGGAGCCGTTGTTGACAAGTATACTCTCTCTGATGGTCAGTGTGCAGTAATACCACACCAGCAGGAAGTTAAACATGGCATCTAACGCTCTGGAGAAAAGAAATACCAATGTTATCCATAAATACAGTCCATTTCCACAGGCTCTGCAGTGGGTGGAGCGCACTTTCTTTTTATTTTTTACCTGTAGCTGAATAAAAAGCGACAGGTGAAGGAGAAGAAGAGGAGGATGACTGTGAGGATGAGCTTGAACTTCTCATACTCGTCTTTGTAGGCAAATCTGAACAGGAACATTGACAAGATTATTTGAGTCATAACTGAACTTGTGATTTGTTGAGAAATGCATGCATGTTTTTCAGAATAATTACAGTAGAACCACCGATCTATGGCGCCTCTAGTGATTGAGTTAATATGAATACCGTATTTTCTGGATTATAAATTGCCCTTTTTTTTTACACAGTTGGGGGGGTGCGACTTATACTCCGGAGCGATTTATATGTGATATTATTTGTCATTTTTCACACTGACAACCAGAAGAGGGCGCTCTAGGCTCTAAGTGACGCAGAAGAAGAATCAACACTTCCTCTACCTCTGGAGTTTGTGGAGTTGTTTAGAAGTGACACAGAGGAAGAAGAATTCAATGGATTTAGTGATTTGGGGTAAAACTGATGCTTTGGTAAACTTGTTAGCATGTTCTTTATGCTATAGTTATCTGAATAACTGTTAATATGTTACGTTAACTTACCAGACACTCAGTGTTGTACCTGAACGCGTTCATTGAACGAAGGTTCATGAACGCGTTCATAATTTTGGTGAACGTGAACTGAACGAACGGTATTACTGCTGAAGAACGAAACTGTGAACGCGTTCATTCTGGTGTCTGTGAACGGCAAAATTCGTTCTTTTTATTTTCGTTCAATAAAGTGTCATTTTTCGACGCGACAGCAACGTGTAGTCAACAGAACAGCAGGAGTCGCCCTACGACCAGTTACGTGAGTTTTATGATAAGTTCGGTGAGGATGGGAACAATCTAACATTTCTGTGTAAACTTTGCCTAGCAAGTTTTTGAGAATATACTGTGGGGCTGAATACGTGTGAGCTGAATGGACAGCAACCCATGAGAAAGTCTGTCCCTTCAATGTGAATGTAAAACCTGGTTGTGTAACGATCAAAAATTGGATATGAAGATGAAATCTCCTATTTTCAGCAATAAACTAATACAATAATTGCTGCCTGTGGTTGTATTTGGGCTGTGGAAATAATTTAGAACAATTATTGCATAATATTGAAAAAAATAACTGAACTAGTTCATTTTTTGGAGCTGTGAACTTAGTTCAAAATTTTGAATTATGAACTATGAACTGAACTAGTTCATTTTAAAATGTATGAACTATGAACTGAACTAGTTCATGTAGAAAGTGAACTTTCCCAACACTGCAGACACTTACCACAGTTTGTTGTCTGTGCGTCATGTAGCTGAAGGTGTTAGCGTTAGCGTTAGCATACGTACACCTATTCACCATGTTCTAAGATAAGATAAGATAAGATATTCCTTTATTGTCCCACATGGGGAAATTTCATTGGTGCAACGCAGGTAGATACAGAGGTAGATACAGAAGAACAGATCACTTATAGGAAGTTTGAAAAACACTTTCAGTAGAAGATCTCCTATAAATAAATAAAAACTCCCATAGACAAATAAATAAATAAATACCATTGCATGTGATCACGACAGTAATTGCACATGAATATGTGCAATTATCTCTCATCTGTTATTATTTTAAATTGCATTTCAAGATGAAATGTCTGTTCTTGGTCTTGGATTTGATCAAATACATTTCTCCAAAAAATGCAGCTCATATTCCAGTGCAACTTATATATGTTTTTCTTCTCTATTATGCATTTTTTGGCTGGTGCGATTTATACTCTGGAAAATAAGGTAAACATTGTAAAGTAAATATTGCAAAAAGAAAACTGGAAAAATCTTAACGCTGCATTAAACCATAAACGACTCTCTGAAAGCCGGTTTTACAACTGTGAAAGGAGGAAATAGATACTGAAAACAGCCTTGGGAGGAATGGAAGACGACCTGGTGAACTTTTAACAAGAAACGTTTCCGTGACTGTCAATCCTTGCAAAAGATCATTTAAGGGGACGTAAAAAAAAATAATAATAATAATAATAACACCTGGGGCGGTCCAAACACAGCCACTAATTTGTAACACGTCTCTCTCCAATGTGGAAGAAATCTCCTCTGAACATTCTCGTAACAAAATAGACTCAAAAACAGTATATTTTGATGGTGAGAGCAAAGGCGCTTAAAAATGTTTAATAAAAAAAGTGAATAACAGTTGGACTTTATTTGAAAAATGACCTTTTTTGAAAGACTAGATGTGACTTATTTGCTGTGCCGTCGTTTTCGTTTTATTCAAAGGATGTCTTGATTTTGTTTTATTTTGCTCTCTGTGTCATGTTCGGAATTTTTTTGAATTGAAAAACATAAATAAATATGTAAATAGAACTAAAACGAGTGCCACACGCTCTTAAATGCGTGAAAAGATCCATCCATGAGATCTGATGATGAACTTACTTTGTCTGTTTGTTGAGGAGTGTGACGTTGACATTTCCTAAAACAAGACTTAGATACAACCTAAAAGACAAAGTACACGACTCAGCATTTACCACTACACACTTCTGCATGTGAAATGACAAGAAACAAACCCATTTTTCTTTGGCAGGAAAGCTTCCATCTCGAGGAAGGCCCCGCTCCGCTCGCTGATGCAGTCCTGGATCTCACTGATGCTGAGGACGTCATCGGGACTCAGCTGGGACGGGGGAGGGTTCCCTTTACACCTACAGTAAAGACACGAGCAATCCACGGCAGTTTTAAGACATTTTAATAGTCACGGCAAGAAATTTAACAAAAAAATTAGAAATGACATCATAACATACAAAATAATTCATTCTTCTTGTGCTCCTTGGATTGATTATTCTTTTATTCTTCTTTTTTCGTCACCTGAATGAAAATACATCTAAAGATACAACTAATTAAACAACTATTGCCACTTGAGGCCTAAATGTAAAGAAATGTCCATTTATGGCCTTTAAGATAACAATGCAAAGTGTTTTTTTAAAATTGCATTTTTAGTTAGTTTTAGAGGATTGTAAAGTAAAAAAATAGTTAGATTTTTGCACAACAACAAAACAACATTTTCTATTCTCTATTTATTCAGCATGAACAAAACCATCATTGTGTTCACTGGTGCTGAATAATGCAAGTATTTAGTTAGTAAGATTGAATTAAACTGAAAAAGTAGCAAAAACACAACTGTCAGAATAAAACACATGTATCTATTGAAGTTTTTATTTTGAGATGAATCTATATTGAAATTCTATGAAACTTTGCCTCTAAAGTTTGTGTGTTTGGGAAATGTGTGTGAACTAAAGCGGAAGTGTAAATCAGGCTAAAACAATGTGTGGAGGCCCTGAAATAATCTGATTAAAACTGTAAGTATGTGGACTTTAAAAACATGAGAAGTCGGGGAAGGATTTATGACAAACGCTTCATGCCACAATTTTGTCCAAATCCCAAATATAATTCTCTTTACAAATCAAACATACGTACAGTACTTCTACATAATGCATCTATCTGCTTCAGGTGATTGGTTAAATCTACCTGTCAGCCACTCAGAATGCTCAAAATATAAGTCCTCATAACTGGTTTGTCCAATAGGAATAACAGCAAAAATGTGAGAATGTTTATGTCAGTGTTCTATAGCTGTGCAATTAATAACAATTTAACTGAGATAAAAATTCATCATAATTTCTAATTGTTTGGTCTTTTTTTAAAATTGAGAGGTCAAAAAACAATCTTTTGTCAGTAAAAGCGTGTAGTTTGGAGCAGAGTTCAGATTTGGGGGGAATAATTTGTGACACTATGTGTGTGTTAAACATGTCAATGAAAAAAAATCAAGTGTGTTTATAGTGATATTTAAAAATTAAAATCGTAATACACAAATTTGAAAATAAATAAATACATGTTGTTTCAGAGTTATTTTTTATATTTAATCAGTTTTATTCCGATGTATTAATATTATTTTGCTGGATTTCATTTTTGTTTGAGTTTTGTGCGTGCATGTCAGTAGTTTTTTTTTGTTCTGTGATTGTATTGTTGTTATATTTTATTGTCTTGATGAATCCTTCAATAGGCCGTTCCGCCCTCCTGTGTTCAGTTGTGGAGTTGCTCTGACAAAAGTGAAAGTAACACGTACTCCTCTAGTGAAACCGTGAGCTCCTGGATCTTCTTCCTCTGGCGAGCGATGACGGTGGAGCAGCTGTTCTGAAGTTTGGTCACCTCCTCCAGCTTCTGCTTGTACAGCCGGTGGATCTCCTGCACGTCAAAGTGAACACGCAAATAAGCCGGGATATGGAAACTCCAAATGCCGCAATCTATTTTAGACACAAAGCTATGCGAATGGTATGCTACACGTTTTAGACAAAGGTCAGTGAAGTGATCTAGTGTTCTTCAAGGCGGTTTCAGTCATTTACACTTGTACTGCTACTTTTCCAACGCAGTACAGTCAACATCACACTATCGTTAATGGATTATCAGGACGATTAGGGTTGTAACGACTAATCTACTACCGTATTTTCCAGAGTATAAGTCGCACCAGCCAAAAAATGCATAATAGAGAAGAAAAAAACATGTATAAGTTGCACTGGAGTATGAAATGCGGTTGCAAGAGTGAAAATAACAAATAATATCACTTATAAGTCGCTCCGGAGTATAAGTATATAAGTATAAATATAAGTATAAGTGCCACCCCGGCCAAAACTATGAAAAAAGGTGTGACTTATAGTCCAGAAAATATGGTAATCGTGATTAGTCGAATACGAAAAATTATCATATTTTGATCATTGGAATAGTTTTCTGGACTGCACAGACTCAAAAACACATATGAACAGGTATTTATATCACAAAGAAAGCAGCAATATTTAGTGAAAAATGTAAAAAAAAAAAAGAATAAACTATGTCTGTTTATATTTATACATTTTCTCTAGCTAAAAGCCTTCAGTCGCCATATTTCAACATGATGGAATTGTATTTAAGATGTGTGAAATACAAATATGTGCTTCAGTTTATGGAACACAATTATAGAACAGTTTGCCAGTGGCATTAAAAAGTATAAATATAAAGAAATTAAAATAATAATAATAATAATAAAGTAAAATAAAATGTAGGAAATGACGGAATGAAGGAAAATATTGTGCATTAAATTTCTAGTAATGAATATGAGGTTAAAAAACATGAATTGATTGTAAATATAATTAATTAAATTTGTATTTTTTTTAATCAAATTGTAAGGAAACGGAAGGTATAAAATATGATTTATTGAAAAATGAGGAATGACGGGTGGGATTAAATAAGTTTTTTATTTTTCAAATAGATATTATTATTTGTTATGAAGAAATTATGTTATTGATTTTCTTCTTCTTTTCTTTAATTCCAACTGTTTAACACGTTACCATTCCTCAATTTTGGACCTGCTTTACAAAATCAAACTATCTGTATTGTCAAATAAAGTTAATGACACAAAGTAGACAGATAAAAAGTACTTTACATTTAGGGCTTTTTTTGCATAATCACACAGGGGTATTCCGTAATAGAACCAGCTCAACTTCCTGTTTTTGAAAATGTCATCACAACGTGCAACTTCACTGATGTCAAACTATGAAATATTGACCACAGGCTCTAAACCACCAAACAAAAGAGTCTGCAAAATAGGCTTTCATTTTGCTTTTAAAATGGTTAACAGTATTATTTTTAGTTCGTATTGTGACTTGAATAATCACGATGATTGATTAGCTGAATAATCTTAACATTCCTAATTACAACTACTTCAATACAAGAGACTACAAAGCAAGTAAAGGTGTAGCATTAGACTTTGTTTTGGCTACTGTAATAGTTAAAATTATGTGTTGTTGTTATGTCATAGACAAGTTATTACATGACCATAACTAAACTGATTTTAAACTGATAAATAGTAGATGTGCCGTTTGTAAGTCATGGTCTTTATTCTATAAACCCCTTAAAATACTATGTTTTAAGAATATTCAAAATTGCGGAATGGAGGCAACAGGAGACAAAATGAGGTACAAGGATATATAATAAGCCCTTGCCGTAAAAGTGCAGATCTTCACTTCTCGTTCCATTCGTTATCTGTGGGAATTAGCGATGTTTTGCTAAAATAAATACAAATAAAAAAGACTTTACAGCACAGAGCGAGTTACAGATGGATAATCCCTGGCATTATATCAAGACTTGCGTACAACACCTTATGTATAAAACAGAAAAACGTTTTAATTAACTCTTTAAAGTATTTAATACATTTATTGTAAGTTGGCATTAGTTTAGAGACAAGATAGGCAGATATTTACACCAGATTAACTAAGATCAGACATTGTGTTGTCTTTAGAACAATAAATTAGTCAAAAAAATGATTTGTTGTTCGTTTCCTTGTCAATGACAAAATAAAATTAAAAATAAATACATTCAAATAAAATGGAAACAAATTGGGGTGAACTATTGTGAAGTAAAACATCAAAATCTACTGTTCTCCTTCATAAAAAACAGTTTTAAAAGTGTGATATTATCAGCGTTGAGTAGCATTACTTTAAACAGTAACTCATCTTTGTTATAAAAGTAACGGGTTAGAGTACCCTTGCTTTACCAATAATCAACATTATTGTATAACCTATATTGTTTGCCGACAATCACTTGGCATTTGCACCGTTATTTATCTTTTATGTTGACAGTTGACCACAATACAAAGCCATACAATAAGCACGTGTAGGTCTGTCCTCAAGCAATGACAAACATCCAAGATTGAAGCGCACTAATGCACAACAATAGAACACGCTTGTTTTAACACTGTCGTTTATTTAAATCAAACTCATCACATCGCAGTTACTCTACATTTACTCCTCAGATACAAAATAGGGGTTATAACGTTTTGTTTTGTTTTAAACGTGCATCTGAAAGTTTCTTTCTCTTGAGGACAAGAGTCACCAGTGGCACAGTGTACATGCTCACAACACGGTGGCTCTCTCTCCTCTGCAGCTGGGAAACAACCCTGGCTCTGGGATTGCGGTGAGGAGTAACTTGGAGAATACTAGATTACATAAGGTGTTATGTTCCTCGTTACTGTAAAAAAAATAGTATAGTATATATATGAGTACTATAACTGTTACCCCGACTCTAGCTATAATCGAATCAAAATATATAATAATAATAATAATAATAGTAATACTAATAATAATAATAATAATAGTAATAATACAAATAATAATACATGTAATATGTAAAATATAATTGAAAATTGGATTAAATGATTTAAAATGATGAGTCCCATCTGTCAAAACTATGTGAATTTTTCACATTTTATTTTATTCTGAGGCTAATTCCAGTTGCCCCAGTGTAATCACATTATGTTCCACCTCACTCTTGCTTTCAGTCGCCCCCGGTGCAACATTCAGAACGTAAGATATGTGTTTAAAACTCAGTGGTCAGAGTCAGTGGTTATGAATGTACAGATAGAGGATCACAACAGCTGCTGCCGCGGTGCCCCCGCCCTGCCCCAGCGATCCCCGAGTCCAGTCGTCCCTGCTCGGCCTCGGAGCTCCGCGATGAGCCGCTCACTGACCTGGAGGTGCTGATAGTCCTTGTCCAGATCGCCCCATTCCTGCAGACATTCCGTAAACCCGCTGGGAGAGGACAACATTGGAGCGGCTCAGTTCCGTTCCGCTGCTCAACAGTTCGTTTGGGTCGTTCAGAAAGCGACTTCCACTTCCGCTCTGGGAACACTAGACGTCAAAATAAAGGTCCAGCTATTTAGATTGAGATTTCCCGAAAAGTTCTGAATCTTCTCAGACAACCTGATGCGTACAAATGTTCATAAAACTGCTTGAACTTTTTATTGAAAAGGTTATTATTTCTCTAAGAGTCTTCCTCTTTTAAATATATAGTATATGGTTTAACAACTCTTTTAACAATTGATATAAGCGTTTACCTGATTTATTTGAGGAAACATAATACATTTTATTTCATTAAAAAGAAAATGTTTTTAAAATATTTATTTGATAAAATACCAAAACATAAAGAAAAGAATATTTGAAACGTTTAAAGTAACCAAATAACTCTTATTCCTCATAGTTGGCCGATGAAAGGTGAGCTGAGGATACTCCGCTTGAATCTTTGACTTGAGCTGGTCACTCCTGTCATTAAAAAGTATCAGTAAGTGTGATGTACAATAATTCCGTGGAATGCTGGTGAATGAGATTTCAAAGAAAAAAACATATATTGACTTCAGATAATTGCCAGGTCAAGGCCCACTCAAGGACCTTTCATCGGCCACTATGAGGAATAAGAGTGAACTTGTGTTTGTTGAAACACTTTCAACTGGGACTGTTTTAGATGATTTAGACTCTGCATCAGAAAGTGACTTAGGATCTTCAGGAACAGACAATGTCCCTTTAAGCCCAGAGCATGTGACTTCAGGACTAGACAAGGAGAGACCTCCTCCACACACTGTACTCTGCTGTTAAACAAAAGCCAGGTGTTCAGTGGGCGTGGCCTCCTACTTCTGAGGAGTTTAATGTCACCAATATGTGCCTCAAGAACTTTTTAACCTCCTTGCCTGGATAGTGGGTGCATCAGAAGATCCTACTTTGGACGAATTACAAGAAGTGTCAGACCAGATTGAACTCAAGCTTCTGTCCATATGCAGAGATATAGTCTATCTTGCTTCTGATGGCTATAAACAAACACCAAAATCACTGGCCCTTGGACTAACAGTTCGACATCTCACAGGTTCATCTCATGTACTGAAGATACTGAATAATCTTGGTCACATTGCATCATTTGACAGTATCATGAAATTTGAAAGTAGTCTGGCCCAACTGCAGGTACAGCAGGAAAATGTAATTCCTAAGGGCTTCAGTCCTGAAGTTCCCACTGTCTTCATCTCAATAACATCGATTTTGCTGAGGAAACCATCTCCTTGATCACAATTTGTCCAGATACAGTTTTTATTTGATAGTATGATGGTTATCCAAAATTAAACTATTTTCTGCTAGTGGCCTATTGTGGAGCTCGTGATATTAACTGTTTGATTATTGAATTTGTGTACATTGGGATATTTTTTATTATTAAAGAATTTTGAACTTATCATGAAGAATTT
The DNA here is from genome assembly GCF_026437365.1 of Eucyclogobius newberryi. NCBI lineage: Eukaryota > Metazoa > Chordata > Actinopteri > Gobiiformes > Gobiidae > Eucyclogobius > Eucyclogobius newberryi. Next base: position 26,839,610 of record NW_027315779.1, read on the forward strand.
TGAACTTATTTTAACATTTTGTTATCAGTATCAGTTAAGGGGCCTAATGAAGTAGAATCTGAAATGCAGTATGTGAAAAATTGGTGAGTCAAAAAACCCATGGTGAGTAGGGCTGGGTATTGCCAAGACCCTTGCGATACGATACGTATCCCGATACAGATACAATATGTATCCCAATACTTGTATATTCTGATACAATTCCCTCATTACGATATGTATCTTGATACATTTTTGAAAAAAGGGTCTTCAAAATGTACCAAATGGGTAATGGTTTTACTCTGGATACAAAAATGTATGAAATTTCATGTTTATCCACAAAGCACTTATTTATAAATCCATTCTGCTCTAATAACTTCATACATCCAACCAACTGATCCAAATAGAAATATAAGGAACACATTATAGTAAAGTATTGCATGTTTCTTGCCAAACAATTATCATGGTCTGAACAAGCTGCAGCAGCATCTTCTGCACAGATCAGCTTCTGATCAGGTGTCATGAGGTCCACAGCTCCTTCTCACCTCGACCGAGAGGAGCACAGCACAAACAGCATAATAAAATAACTATTCCACCTCGTTTAAAGCCTACGGGCCACAAAACTTCTAAAAAAATAAAAATAAATAAAAACTTGTTTTTTCTTTTTTTAAACAAAAAAAAATATTGATACTGTGACTCAGTATGGCCTAATAATTTGGGACATCCCGGGCCATTCGGGACGGTTGGCAACCCTAGTGCTCATCGTCGTCCATGAAGAGGCCGATGATGGCAGAGTCGTCAGAGAACTTCTGCAGGACACAGCTGTCCGTGTCATGTCTGAAGTCTGCAGTGTAGAGGGTGAAGAGAAAGGGCGCAAGGACAGTGCCCTGTGGCGCCCCCACACTGCAGGTCAGAGTGTCAGACACACAGGCCCGGGCTCTCACAAACTGGGGTCGGTCTGTGAGGTAGTCCAGGATCCACTCTGCCAGGTCGTACTCCACACCAGCCGTCTCCAGCTTGTCCCTCAGGAGCAGCGGCTGGATGGTGTTGAAGGTGCTGGAAAGATCAAAGAACAGGATCCTCACAGAGCAGCCAGGCTTCTCCAGGGGAGAGAGAGAGCGGTGCAGCAGGGAGATGACGGCGTCCTCCACTCCGATGCCAGGCCGGTATGCAAACTGCAGCGGGGCCATGGCTGAGCTCACGGTGGAGCGGAGGTGGTCCAGGACCAGCCGCTCCAGTGTTTTCATCAGATTGGACGTGAGAGCCACTGGCCTGAAGCTGTTGAGGTCTTTGGGGCGCGGTGTCTTAGGCACCGGTACCAGACAGGAGGTCTTCCAGACCTGTGGTACCACCCTCAGCTTCAGGCTCATGTTGAAGACATGCGCCATAACTCCACACAGTTAATCTACGTAGGACTGAAGGGGGTTACAGATTGCGGCGTCCAAAGTGTCCAGTTTACATTCAAATTCTATGTAAACGCGCATTGAACGCCTTCTGCGTTTTCCGCGGTGCGATTTCTGCGTTTTTGCGGAGCGATTCCTGGGTTTTCGCTGCTCTCGACGCTTTGGATGCGCGCCCAAGGGTCCAAAGGGTCCGCCGCCGACATGTTCAGCTTTGTCCAACTTTCTGCGGCATATGCGCCGCAGCAGCCAATCAGAGATGACGCTCCAGTGACGTGCTATGCACGACCCGGAAGAAGACCCAAAACAAACCCTGCAAGATAAAAAAAAATCCTTAAGACTCAGCTTGGAGCAAATAAAGATATTGAGTAAACTCTGCTCACCTCTGAATTATATGCCATTGCCTCCGCTTTTGGACTTTGTAAAGTTAGATTTTTATGAGAGATTTTATGAGCTTGTACTGTTTCAATACCTTTTTTTTTTAATACCAATACCCTTTGATTGATGGGTTCAGGCGGATAGCTGCTGCCAATGGTTGAATAAAATGGTGAATAGAGATGGAGAGTGGACATCCTTGCCTTGTCCCCCTGTGAAGTGTGAAGCTTTGTGATGTTAGTCCATTGGTTGTGACTGTGGCAGATGGCGATGTGTGTAATTGACTTTCCAAAGCCAAATTTTTGTAGTGTGGTGAAAATAAATTTCCAGTTGACCCTATCGAAAGCTTTTTCTGCGTCTTATGTGGCTATGAGTGTGTCTTTATGTTGAAGCGATGAGTTATACATTCAATTATATAATCTGTGGGTGTTATTGGATGCGTGTCTTCGTTTTATAAAGCCGGTCTGATCTGGATAAAAGATAAGTGGTATATTTTTTTCAGTTCTATGAGATAATGTTTTACTGATCATTTTGAACCAACACCTTAACGTGGTGGAGGGGTTTGAGCGCCCGAATGATCCCAGGAGCTATGTTGTCGGGGGCTTCTAGCCCCTGGTAGGGTCTCCCAAGGCAAACAGGTCCTAGGTGACGGGTGATTGGTTCAAAAGCCCTTTATGATGACAACAATAACAAGGCCAGTTACGTCGCCCGGATTGGCGTCACCGGGGCCCCATCCTGGAGCCAGGCCTAGGATGGGTGCTCGACGGCGAGCGCCTGGTGGCCGGGTCTTTTGGTGGGCCAACCACCCGCGGGAGGATCCATAAGGGGCCGGTGCAGAGAGCTCTGGGCGGCAGTCGACGGCAGGGGCCCCGACGACCAGATCTCCAGACACAGAGACTAACTCTGGGGACATGGAACGTCACCTCGCTGGGGGGGAAAGAGCCTGAGCTTGTGCGGGAGGCTGAGCGATATCGACTAGATATAGTCGGCCTCACCTCCACGGACAGTTTGGGCTCTGGAACCCATCTCCTCGAGAGGGGCTGGACGCTCCACTTCTCTGGTGTTGCCCGCGGGGAGAGGCCACCGCGGGCTGGAGTGGGCTTGCTTATAGCCCCTCAGCTCAGCCGCCACGTGTTGGAGTTCACCCCGGTGGACGAGAGGGTCCCGTCCCTACGCCTTCGGGTGGGGGACAGGTCTCTCACTCAGCAGTGCAGAGTACCTGGCCTTCTTGGAGTCCTTGGGAGGGGTACTGGACAGTGCACCGACCGGGGACTCCGTTGTTCTACTGGGGACTTCAACGCCCACATGGGCAATGACAGTGACACCTGGGGAGGGGTGATCGGGAAGAAGGGCTTCCCCAATCTGAACCCGAGCGGTGTTCAGTTATTGGACTTCTGTGCTAGCCACGGATTGTCCATAACGAACACCATGTTCAAGCACAAGGGTGTCCATCAGTGCACGTGGCACCAGGACACCCTAGGCCGGAGGTCAATGATCGACTTTGTTGTCGTGTCATCTGACCTCCGGCCGCGTGTCTTGGACACTCGGGTGTGGAGAGGGGCAGAGCAGTCAACTGATCACCACCTGGTGGTGAGTTGGATCCGCTGGCGGAGGAGGAAGCCGGACAGACTTGGAAGACCCAAGCGCATTGCGAGGGTCTGTTGGGATCGTCTTGCGGAGCCCTCTGTCAGTAGGGTATTCAACTCGCACCTCCGGGAGAGCTTCTCCCATATCCCGGGGGAGGTTGGGGACATTGAGTCCGAGTGGACCATGTTCTCCGCCTCCATTGTTGATGGGGCTGCTCGGAGCTTTGGTCGCAAGGTCTGTGGTGCCCCGAACCCGGTGGTGGACACCGGAAGTAAGGGATGTCGTCAGACTGAAGAAGGAGGCCTTTTTCAGGCCACTCTGGCTTGTAGGTCTCCTGAGGTCATTGGCAGGTATCGGCAGGCCAAGCGGGCCGCAGCTCGTGCTGTTGCAGAGGCAAAAACCCGGGCCATGGAGGAGGACTATCGGTCGGCCCCAAAGAAATTCTGGCAAACCGTCCGGCGCCTCAGGAGGGGGAAGCAGTGCTTTACCAACACCGTTTACGGTGCGGGTGGAGACCTGCTGACCTCAACTGGGGATGTCGTCGGACGGTGGAAGGAATACTTTGAGGACCTCCTTAATCCCACCGTCACGTCTTCCGAAGAGGAAGCAGAGACCGGGGACTCAGAGGCTGGCTCGTCCATCACCCAAGCTGAAGTCACTGAGGTTGTTCGCAAACCCCTCAGTGGCAGGGCTCCGGGGGCGTATGAGATCTGCCCTGAGTACCTAAGGTCTCTGGATGTTGTAGGACTGTCTTGGCTGACACGTCTCTGCAACATTTCGTGGTTGCGGGGACAGTGTCTCTGGACTGGCAGACCGGGGTGGTCCCTCTGTTTATTGTTCATTGTCGATTCCAAGGTACTGGAGAGGAGAATCCGACCGATAGTCGAACCTCGGATTCAGGAGGAGCAGAGTGTTTTTTGTCCTGATCGTGGAACACTGGACCAGCTCTATACTCTCCATCGGGTGCTCAAGGGTTCATGGAAGTTTGCCCAACCAGTCTCCATGTGCTTTGTGGATCTGGAGAAGGCTTTTGACCGTGTCCCTCGGGGTGTCCTTTGGGGGTGCTCCAGGAGTACGGGGTCCGGGGCCCTTTGCTCAGGGCTGTCCGGTCCCTATATGACCGGAGCAGGAGCTGTGTTCGCATTGCCGGCAGTAAGTCAGACCTGTTCCCAGTGCATGTTGGACTCCGCCAGGGCCGCCCTTTGTCACCGGTTCTGTTCATAGTTTTTATGGACAGAATTTCTAGGCAGAGTCAAGGGTCGGAGGGTGTCCGGTTTGGGGACCACAGGATCTCATCTCTGCTGTTTGCAGACAATGTTGTCCTGATGGCTCCATCAAACCTGGACCTGCAGCACTGGGACGGTTTGCAGCCGAGTGTGAAGCGGCTGGGATGAGAATCAGCACCTCCAAATCCGAGGCCATGGTTCTCGACCGGAAAAAGGAGGCTTGCCCTCGCCAGGTGAGTGGGGTGTCCTTGCCCAAAGTGGAGGAGTTCAAGTATCTCGGGGTCTTGTTCACGAGTGAGGGAAGGATCGAAAGTGAGATCGACAGGCGGATTGGATATGTATATATATGTCGGCTGCACCGATACATATATATATATATATATATATATATATATGTGTATATATATGTGTATATATATATATATATATATATATATATATATATATATATATATATATATATATATATATATATACATATTATATAATATTATATATATACAATAAATTATTGTAACTAACTGAATGGCCTCCTTTTTTATCAAATTGGATGAACCTGTGGGCTTTATTGTGCTGCGTATGTTGGGTATGTTATAAGCCCTGGCGTTGTTGGTCTTGTATAATGTATCTGATAAGAGGTGGCTAACCGCCCGATATGCCACATTAACTTTAAGAGTATGTCAATATGTTGTTGTGAAACAAGTAGTCTTACCTGTAGTTAACATATTATGCCTCAGAATATTTGACCACAGACAAACAATATCTGTTCTGTGTTCATAAATCATTGTTTGGACAGAACATGAAACACAACATTGATTTCATTTTTATTTACAGTATATTGATTGATTACCTGTATTTAGGACATGACAATTCAGTAAAACATTTCAATAAAATGCAGAATATAAGAGAAGAAAAATGTAAACCTGTTGAGTGAAAACCCATTAAATCTTACCCTTAGGTTTCTCACTGTGTGTGTTCTCATATGTTTTGCAAGATACGTGAGATCTCTCCAGAACAAGACAGCGGAGCTGGTGGGACTCATGTGATCCCAGCAGGAGTACAGGGACAGCAGCGTCATGCTTTTTACGGAGACGTGGTTAACCCCAGAAATGCTGGACTCTATTATGGCTTTGGACCACTTTCATCTGCTGCGTGCTGATAGAACGAAGGAGAGCAGGAAGAGGAGAGGAGGTGGCCTGGCTGTGTTTGCGAACGAGTAGTGGTGCAAACCTGGACACTACACAGTGAAGGAGCAGCTATGTAACAAAGACATTGAACTGAGGCCATATTACCTGCCCCGGGAGTTCTCACATGTTATTGTGATTGCTGTGTATGTGGCTCCCTATGCTAATGCTGACAATGCTTGTGAAGCACTGCTCTCCTGCACCAGCAGGTTACAGACCCAGTACCCACAGGCTCTCTTCCTTGTCTCCGTTGTCTCTGGTGACTTCAACCACGCTTCTCCCTCATCTCTTCTGCCAACATATGCCCAGTATGTTACATGCCCCACCAGAGACAATAAAACACTGGACTTGTTCTTAGCAAACACCAAGGAGGCTTATTTTTCTTTCCTCCTCCCTCCCCTGGCTAACTCTGACCACAACCTTGTACATCTGCAGCCTGTGTATAAACCCATTGTGTACAGGCAGTCTGTGGTGTGGTGAAGAGGTGGACTGCTGAGAGCGAGGAGGCTCTGAGGGACTGAGCTTAAGACCCAAATGGGGAGGACATCAACACCATCACAGAGTGCATCACGGACTACATAAAGTTCTGTTTTGTACTGTTTTGTTTTTTAAAACACTGTACCCTCCCGGACGGTGCTGTGTTTTCTTAATAACAAGCAGCTTCCTGAGATTTGATCAATCACCCACCCCTCCCCCTGCACAGCTGTTTGCTCTCACTTCCAAAGCTGGACAATGGCCCACCCTCTTCACAACTCTGCTTTTGCCAATCAGTTCACCACTTCACCTGGACTCACCCATTCCCCCTGCCAACCACTGACTGTCACAGCAGTACAGGTGAGGAGAGTGCTGAAGATGATTAAAATAAGGAAGGCAGCAGGACTAGACGGCATCAGCTCCAGGCTCCTTAAATCCTGTGCAGATGAACTGTGTGGAGTTATGAAGCATGTCTTCAACATGAGCCTGACGCTGAGGGTGGAAGACCTCCTGTGTGGTACCAGTGCCCAAGACACTGTGGGCCAAAGACCTCAACAGCTTCAGGTCAGTGGCTCTCACGTCCAATCTGATACCGGATACTGGACCTGCTACAGTTTGCATACCGACCTGGCATTGGAGTGGAGGATGCCGTCATCTCCTTGCTGCACCGCTCTCTCTCTCACCTGGAGAAGCCTGGCAGTGCTTTGAGAATTCTGTTCTTTGATCTCACCAGTTCCGTCAACACCATCCAGCCGCTGCTCCTGGAGACGGCTCGTGTGGACTGTGACCTGGCAGAGTGGATCTTGGACTACCTCACAAACCGCAGTTTGTGAGAGCCCTGGTGTGTCTGACACTCAAACCCGCAGTGTGGGGGTGCCCAAGGGCACCATCCTCATGGCTTTCTCTTCACGCTCTGCAGACTTCAGACATTATATAGACAGCTGTGTCCTGCAGAAGTTCTCTGATGACTCTGCCATCATCGGACTCATCTACGTGTCATTCAGCTTCATAATCATGTGCAATACTGTGACATAATGGTGCAAGAGAATGTTATTTTTATTAAGAGTGTGAGAGGTTTTTCTACAAGAGTGTTTTCATAAGTTAACAATTTTCTTTTTATATTTACTTCTGTGCCAATTCTGTTTCTGTACCTAATCTGTGTTGCAACACTGGAATTGTCCTATTTTGGGATAAATAAAGGTTATCTCATCGTATAACCCTTCCAGGCAATAGTTTTATTACAGATTGAACAGCTGAAAGGTTTTTCATCTGTGTATATTGTCATGTGATCTGCGAGATAGCCCTTTGTGGCAAATGCTTTCTTACAGATTGAACACCTGAAAGGTTTCTCACCTGTGTGTATTTTTGTGTGCCTTACAATGTGACCCTTACGGGCAAAGTTTTTATTACAGATTGAACAGCTGAAAGGTTTCTTACCTGTGTGTGTTCTTGTGTGTACTACTACTTCACTATTTTTGGCAAAAGGTTTGTTACAGATTGAGCAGCTGAAATGTTTCTTGCTCGTGTATGCTCTCATGTGTCTTGCAAAAAAACCCTTATGGGCAAATGTTTTGTTACAGATTGAACAGCTAAAAGATTGTTGGCCTGTGTGTGCTCTTAGGTGTTTTGCAAGATAATCGTTCCGGGCAATTGTTTTGTTACAGATTGAACAGCTGAAGGGTTGTTCACATGTGTGTGTTCTCTCATGAATTTTGAGACTATTGGAATGAGCAAAGGCTTTGTTACAGCTTGTACATCTGAATGTGTTTTCTCCTGTATGTGTTCCCATATGGTCTTTGAGATTTTGGAACTTAATGAAGTCTTTCTTACATATTGAACAGCTGAAAGGCCTCTCTCCTGTGTGTTTTCTTGTATGGTATTTCAAACCATTTGAAGCCGTAAAATCTTTCTTACAGATTGAACAGCTGAAAGGCCGCTCTCCTGTGTGTGTACTCATATGACATTTTAAACCATCTGAAGTAGTAAAATCTTTCTTACAGATTGAACAGCTGAAAGGCCGCTCTCCTGTGTGTGTACTCATATGACATTTTAAACCATCTGAAGTAGTAAAATCTTTCTTACAGATTAAACAGCTGAATGTTTTTTTCTCCTGTGTGAACTCTAATGTGTCTGTGCAAATTCTGTTTAGTTCCAAATCTCTTTTTACAAACAGAGCACTGGTGTTTCTTTCCCTTAGCTCCTTCGGCTGTTCCTGACATGTCTCCATTGTTCACACTGGTCCCTGGTGCAGACTTGTATTTGGGGGATTGACCCGAGTTTTGTACAGCTGTGCTTGAGTCTCTGATCTGGATTTGGTTGTGTTCTCCATCAGCCTCTGTCTCCTTCTGTGGAGCTGAACCTCTGAGTGGAGCTCTCCAGTCTTCATCATTGTCAGTGTCAGAAGAGTGCTCTGTGTCTCCCTCAGTCTCTGAGTGGAAATCTGGCTCTGAGCTGATGTCCTCTCCCTGTGTTTCCTCTTCTTTGGGGTCAGTTTTTGTTTGTTGGAGCAGTGAGGATTCTTCCGTCTTCACACAGACGGCACTGGACTCAGGGACAGAACTGAAAAGAAATAAGATTACAAGGTTTCTGCAGGGGTGATCAAGTCAAAATGTAAAACTTATTATTTTGCAATGTTGTTTATATTTCAGAGGATTTCTTCAAAGACATACATTCAGAATGTATTAAGTTTAAATATAATCACATGCTAACACAGGCAAAATATGCCGCAGCAAAGCATTTAACACCTATTACATCAACCAAATTACAGTAGAAGAAATTAAACAATTGTGTTTACCATTAAGAGTAAGTTTATGATTTAAGTTAACAATGTCCTTGGTGTTTTGTTTGAGAGGTGATGGTGTATTGAAGCTTTCACAAATATTCTCCAATGAGTTTTTTAACCACAGATGTCAGATAAACAGAACTAAATGAGCCATATGTGCACTGCGGTGGGGGATCAGGTATGTTGTGGGCAATATGGTAATTGAATCATGAAGCTCATCCGTTTGACGATGTGCTATTTTGGTGAAATTGTCACATTGGGATTTTCCCCTTTCTTTCAGCTATCTGTTCCAACACAGATACTTTTTCCTAATCCAGTCTGCCCATTGGTCAGCCACAGTGAAGTGTGAAGAAGCTTTAATCAAAATAGTGATAATATTTGGCCATGTGGCCCCCCTTTTCTGAGTTCATATTGCACCAAATCGCCTACACACACACACCCTTTAAAAAAAGTCTTACTATTCATCATACAGATGCAAACACAAGAGGGGAGTTGCAGTAATGATTTCAAACCGTACAGCTTTTGAATTAAATTTTGAATGTTAGGACCAAAATGGCAGATATGGCACAGTCAGTGTGTTGAAGCTTAAATACAGTGAGCAATTGTCCACGGACGTCTTCTTCTACAGTGTGTCAAATGCTTGCACTTCCTGCTAGAGTGCTCCCCGGTGGTCATTAGCCAGTAAAAATCTACAAATTAACTGCAGCTTTGTAATGACCGCAGGGTTCAAAGTGTGGGAAAAAAGTATCGGCATAAAATCCAAAAAGTATGTCATGTGTATATATATATATATATATATATATATATATATATATATGTATATATATATATATATATATATATATATATATATATGTGCACGCACGCACGCGCGCACGCACACACACACACGCAGATATTAAAATATTTAAAATGGCCACTGGACATTAACATTAAAGTGTTTGAGACACATTTGCAGCTGTTCTTCCTCCTGTTTGATGCTCTGTTCTTCTGGCTCCTCTTTAGTCAGTAGAGTCTCTGGGATTTCCTTCAGATCAGGACCAGGAATCAGAAAGGGGAGCTGGACACCTGCAAGACACAATGAAGGAATAAATGTGTTACTCGTCCATTGGGCTGGGCGATTTGAATAAATAAAATATAGATTTATTTTTTTTGCATACTTTTATGATTACAATTTTAGATCAAAGTCATTGAAGGCTGATGCTCTTTAAAATATAACTAGGATTGTAATATACTGTATAAAGCCTATGGGCCTATAGTGCATTTTATTGTAAATTGTTTTAATATGGTAAAAGCATACAATCAATTCAACATGTGTTGGTGTTTTTCCATCAAAGCTTTTGTCTTTCTATAAATCCTCTGTATACCCAACTATTGTACTACATACTGAGCTCCATTTAGGAGAGTGAACTTGATTTAGACTTGATCTAGACTAGGGCCGTACTTTATACCTGGAGGTAGCGTAAACAGGGGCCTTTTCCAGGGGGCGGGGCCAGGGGGCCATTTTGTTTCCTTGCCGACCTCAACGCTGGCGTAAAGAGGCTGGACTTGGCCGTTGGAGGCTGGAGTGGGATGGTGCCAGTCCATATATGGAGATAGTGTTTGATCCAATGACTGATAACTGTGGCATTCAAAAGCACCTCATGTGGTAGATGTTTGTCATGGCCTCATATACAATAAAAACGAAAGGAGAGAGGATTTCACAATTTTCAAGGTTTTCTTAAAATTGACAAACAAGAATTAAATATATAAATAAATAAAAATAAAATCTTGAAATGCAGCTTCGGAGCGTTGTTTCTTTATTCAATTCACCACTTCTGAGAACCTTCTACGACTCTGTGGTGGCATCAGCCCTCCTGTACGGTGTGGTCTGCTGGAGCAGCAGCATCACTGAGAGGGAGAGGAAGAAGCTGGACAAAGTCATCAAGAAGTCCAGCTCCGTCCTGGGCTGCGCTCTAGACTTGGTGCAGGAGGTGGGGACAGAAGGGTCCTGGCTAAACTCACGTCTATGCTGTACCTTGAGTGTCGCCCCCTGCAGGACACTCTGCAGGGGGCAGCTTCAGTGACAGACTGATCCACCATCGCTGTGTGAAGGAGACGTTTCACAGTCAGCACTAGATCATACACTCATAACTCACAGAAGTGACAAATTCGGTCCTGTTGATATAGCTCAGGCAATACTTTTGCATGAACTTTTTGTTTTGTGCTTGAATGTTGAGCGCTTTTTGTTTTTGACCAAACCACAATAAAAAAAAGTAAAAAAAAATAGGGTTAACCCCTAACCCCTAAACCTAACCTCTAACCCTACGTTTTTGTAGGAGTTAGGAGATGAGGGGGAAAAAAAATAACAAACTAGACCGTGCAATGTAGAAGTTCAAAAATGTAAACACGAAAAAAATTAAGGGTCGGAGCGAGAGTCGAACCCAAAATCTACAGCATGGCACGCAGTGATTCAAACCGGAAATAATCTGGAAATGTTCTGCTGCAAGACAGAAAATATACCTCGCATGTGATTTGCCACGAGGGCCGCCATATTGGATTTTGTAACCTCCAAATTCCTCACTTCCGGGACCAAATTCGTCACTTCCCTGAGTTATGAGTGTATGATCTAGTGCTGACCGTTTCACAGGTCTTTCCTTCCTGCTGCTGTCAGACTCTACAACAAACACTGTTAGCCCTGAACATGTGTCATTCAGCCTCATAATCATGTGCAAAACTGTGACATAATGTTAATCATCCTTGTGCAATATTTTCTGCAATTTCCTCATTGAGGGACAAATAAAGGTTATAAAGGTTATCTTTAATCTAATTCATAACTCACTTTGCATTGTCTTCATATGGTGAAATGGAGGAGACTCATGTGGGCAGATTTCTGCTCCAGGTGTGAGCCAGGAAAAAAATTGTTTTCACACGCTTTGAACTGAATCTCAATCTCCAACATTGTGATTTATATTGGCAAAGAACAAATCAATTTGTTTTTCATTCATTTTGTATGTCTTCTTTCATAGTCCTAGCACATGCAGGTGAAGGCCCATGAAGCCGGCTCTCTTGCTCTCCTTGTGGGCCTGCTCAACCTGGTCTAGTCTATTGTGGGCATCTTTTGTACTGCATTCTCCTCCTGAAAGGCGGTCACTATCATCTTCAAGGTGTGTACTTGCCTATAGGTCCCTAATAATAATAATGCATGTAAATTCAGGCTGTACTTGAATAATGGTAAAAAATACAACAGCAGGCATAAGTGACGGTGTGCGTGTTTACATGAATGGCCAATATTATGCAAAAAAGGCATCTGGAAAAGCACCTGGTGCTCACAACTGATTATCATGTTAAGTTTCACATTTGTTTTGCGCTGCACAGCATGTGCTTATGCTTTTACTACACGTTCATAGAGGATGATTGTGGCAGATTGGATAATATTTTCGTTTTGGCTGAACTTCACCCTGGATTTTAATCAGGCCACGTTTACTTGTGGTTTTAGGAGGATGATTACATTAAGTATTGATCATGTCTGTTTTGGCTTCAACGCGGACAACAGACTGTGATGTGGATTTATGCACAGCGTGCAGGCTTTATGTTCTCGTGTGGCTATAAGGACAACTCTGTACCTTCAGTTCTTCTTTATCAGTAAGCTGATACACTGTGCTTAGTTTGTGTCAGTGTAGTAGTGCTTATGTTAAACATTGTGCCGTTTGTGCAGAATGCTCAGTTGTGCTCGTCTGTGCTGTTTATTTATTGACTCATTGACGAGATTAATTTAAAGCCAAGACAAAAGAGTCTGTTGGCAGAACATTGTGAAAGTTTCCTTAAGAGACAGAAGATGTGAAAACAGTTCATCGTTAATAGTAACAGTTAAATTATACCAGACACAACTTCATTAAAATGTAAAATGCCGTTACCACGTCACTTTAGCCCTTTGGCAGTTTTAGGGTTCATAGGGCAATATTGAGGTTATCGCAACAGCCCAACTTTTTATGTCACTTCTTTTCATTGCTTTCCCGCGCCGTCCAGTGACAGCGAAGATCACTCGAGGGTTTTTCACTGCAGTATCAAAGGACTGGACACTAGTGCAACTCACGACAGGTTTAAGATAACAACATCCTATGTGTTTATTAGATCGATGAGTCCAACTCACAACAGACACGCAAGCATTACAGCAATCCATATTTTTGAATAGATTGGTGTCTAGGATGGGAGTGTCTACAGAGCCGCGGCGCCTGAAACTGCTGGGCTATTTGACCGCGCCGCGTAGCCACGGCCCGTCTAGGATACAGAAGACTTCATGCAGCTCATCAGAAAAGGTTTGTTGTTAATGAACAGGATTGAAATACTAGGACCTTAGTTTGGTGCAACATACAACAATGAATAATAATAATAATAGTAGCTAAATATATATTTAAAAAAGAGCATGCAGAAAAGAGTTGAATTGAAAAATTAGACTTGGTCTGAATATATACACAATTTACAGTAGGTCAGAATAGTGCAAAACAATAGCAGTGCAATGAATGGATGATGGTTTGAATAATAGTTAAAGTGGCAGTGTTCAAAAGTGTTCATGAGTCCTATGGCAGAGGGAAAGAGTTCTGGTCCGGATGGACCGTAGCCTCCTACCTGAGGGGAGTGACCTCCTGCCTGATGGGAGTTGCCTCCTGGTTAGCACTAGATCATACACACGGAAGTGACGAATTTGGAAGTTACAAAATCCAATATGGCGGCCCTCGTGGCGGGGTACGACTGATTATATAATACATCCATGAGTACGACAGAGTTTAAGGGCCAACTAAAAAAAAGAAAGAATGCGGGGCACTACAAGAATAAAGTCATTAATTAATGACTTATTTCTCATTAAATAACGAGAAAAAACTTGTTAATTAACGAGAATAATGTAATTCATTAATTACTTTATTCTGGCAAAGTGCCCACATAGAAAAACAACTTAGAAGAGCAGAGAACGTGTGAATATAACAGAGGCGGCTCCTTCTGTGGCTGTGGCACGGAGCACGGCTGCTGTTTGAGCCCATGGTGCACACTTTCCATTTATTGTGGTTTGGTAAAAAAAAAAAAGCGCTCAACATTCAAGCACAAAACAAAATATACTACGTGTGAAGTGGAACAGTCTCTAATGCAATGAAAAAAAGCTTTTTAGGGAAAAAATTATTGCCTGAGCTGTATCGGCAGGACTGAATTCGTTACTTCCGTGAGTTATGAGTATATGATCTAGCGCTGACCGTTGCCGGGAGTGACTCTAATAGTGTCCAAGGTGAGAAGGGTCAGCTGTGATCTGACCTGCTCGTCCCAGAGTCCCAGGAAGTCTACAGCAGAGTCACAATGTCTCTCTTTAGTCTGTTTTGCCCCTGGCTGAGTTTGACAAACCTGGTCTAAGGACAGGGGATGCTGGGACATTTGCTAACTTCATATGAACACTGTTGAATTTGTTTTTCACCGTTGCCCTTTGAGACAACTGCTTTTCTGATTTTGGACATTACAACAATGTTATTTAAATGATCAATGCAGTGGTTTTGCTGTCAAACACAACTATGTTCTGTGTGGTTCTTTATGGGGGGAAAAAACCTTTGGAATCTTAAAATATTAGTGTTAACTGAACCCAACAGTCTACACTATTTCCCCTTCATCCACTGCCATGAACAAGTCCTTCCAGTACAATTCTCTCCAATCCCTCTCCGGTCATATTCCCTACAGCTAAAATATTTTTGTCGGATTTATCTAGCACCGCCACAGAAGCATCTACAATCACAACAGCAAAAAAAGTAAGGACATTCTACTTAAATCACCAGAAACAAGATAAGATAACCTTTATTTGTCCCACAATGGGAAAATTTCCAGTGTTGCAACACAGATTGGGTACAAAAACAGATTAGGCACTGAGGTATGATAATTAAAAAAAAAATCTTATTAAAATACCTATTATACTATTAATTATTAGCAAAACTAAATTTGAAAAATGCACCTCTGTAGGTTTATATGAGAAGGGACTCACGTCCTAATCTGGACAGGAGCAGACGTTTGGATTACCTCTTTCCCCTCTTCTCCAGACCTGAGCAGGTCATCTGCTTAATGTTAATGATTGTGATAATGTTAATGTTGAAAAGGCACCAATTAAATATAACACCCCAAGCTTCAAACAGGGACAATGTCGTAATTCAACCATTCACAAATCAACCATTAATTTCACATGAAGTCTCAGTTTGTTACTGTGAAAGAAAGATGTAAAAAAGACTTTGTGGCTGTGCAATATCAGAAAGTATATACACAATACAGACTGAGCTGTGTTTTTTATTGTACTTAGTTGTAACAGTCAACATGTACATTATTTATAATGACTTATTTACTAAGATTTTGAACTTAAGAGTACAATGAAAAAATTAATCATCATCCATTAGTCATTTCAGTGACAGGTGATTATATAGTGTGATGAACACTTTATATTCACCTTTCATTGAAAATCCAGCCCAACGAATGAGGGAAACTGTTCTTGTGGCGGGAGGTTCTGGTCCCGATCGGCCGTAGCCTCCTGCCTGAGGGGAGTGGCCTCCTGCCTGAGGGGAGTGGCCTCTTGCCTGGGGGGAGTGGCCTCCTGCCTGAGGGGAGTGGTTCAAATAGTCCATGTCCAGGGTGAGAAGGGTCAGTTACGATCCGACCTGCTCGTCCTGGAGACAGACAGGTCCTGCAGAGATGGAAGTTTGCAGCACCTCAGCAGCTGTAGCCTCTCTGTACATTCATGCCATTATGTTTGAGTTAACTTTACCAATATAATGCACTTGGTAATTATTAATTATATAATTTTATTTTTTGTAAATTTAATTGTGCATTGGTTTCAATTATGGTGTAATTATTATGTGCAAATCTGCTTTTGAGATCATACTCCAGAAACGCCAGATGAGCTCTGGTTCCTGCTCAGCCCAGCAGAGGATGTACTTCCTGTGGCAGCTGAGGAAAGCCAAGCTGCATTGATAAATTACCTTTTACCTCTTCCCATAATATTACCAAATGTTTTTTTTTTTAGAACAAATAAATAAATGCTAGTTTTATTCTCCGGCCTTTACTACTACTATTGTTTTGTAATAAGATGGACCCATGGAATTTTTTCATCCTAATTAGGATCATCCTAATCCTTAAATTTCAAATTTTCTATTACTCAAGACAGAGAACTTCATGTTTCTCAAATTAGCCTATGGCAATGTGGCAAAAGGGTTTTGAATTGATCAATCACAATGTTTGATTCAAATAGATTTATTAAAAACAAAACAAAAAATATTTTTAATAGTGCGAATTTATTCCTCCAGGTCTGAACAAGGACCTTATTTCGATTAAACTTTTATTGCGTGTACATTTGAGTTATTCAAAAAATATACAATACAAAGAAAATCTTAAATCCACTGGCTGTAGAAAATGCTGCGTGGTTGGTCGGTGGGTTGATTGCTTTAGGTGCTGGTGGTAACATATTTACAGTGGGGAAGAATGTGTGCTTTCAATTTCAATTTATTTTTTTAACGCCCAAAATCATAACGACAGTTGCTAGTTGTACAGGGGCTGCAGGGGGGCTGGAATATGTGGGAGTCACTGTGTTGGCCTTTTTTCTCTTCGACCTCCCAAAGTTGTCGTTAGCTGACCACCCAGGGTACTTGGCTTCATGCTCCCTCTTGGCCAGCCGCGACTTGTCGAAGTACGGGGCTTGGTCCTCCGCCGAAAGCCGACTCCATCGCTCCCCGATAATTTTGTTGACTTCTGCTGAGTTTCTGATATTGAATTCTGACATGATTGTCTCCCTTTGCTCCTTTTTGTAAACCATGAAGGCATTTGGAGGTTTTTTGACATATGGCTTGTCAGCATCTTGCTTTTTCATCCTATAAATGGAAAAATAAAGACAAGTAGGTAAGTACCGGCATGTTACAAAACACTGACAAAAGACACAACATCAGGAATTTCCAGTTTGGATAGATACAGACCGAAAGGCTGCACAATATAATGCACCTGAAGTTTATATTTGGACACACTAGACTAGTAAAATTTACCTATACAGGTGCAGTGTTCTTGCTGGGCTGTGGTTGAAAGATGGCACTTGCGAAAAGTACTTAAAAGTACCACGGCACCTGCTCGTGCGGAGCGGGCGAGCAGCGCCGCAGCACCCTAAGATCACCGTGTGATTGCCGCGGTGCCTTTTGCTTGCGCTGCCCGCGGTTATCTTAATACCTGCCTTCTTTTGAGCATGGCGGGGGCCCGCCGGAGCATGGCAGCCCACCATGCCAAAACCCCTCAGCGAGAACACTGTATCTGTGCAAGTACTGAATATAGACTGTTCTGCTTGACGCAGGAGAAGTGCAGCCCAGTCGGAAGCTGCGTACAGCCAGTAAAGTTGAACAATTATTCATCAAAACTGTTTTATCATTGTTAACAGAAATTAAAGGTTGACCTGTTGCACACAAGTTGTTGCCTCCTACATCACGTGTGTTACATTATATTTAACCAAACCAGAAATTCCCATGTCTAATGTTATGGATTAGACATGGGAAGAAGAAAAAAAAGGTCCAATGTCGGGATACAATTGAACGTATGGAAGGATGAGATATGTATGTGTATATGTCTATATCGTACTTTTTGGACTATACAACGCTCCTGCATAAAAGCTGCTTCAATGAAATTTACATAGAAACTAGTCCATATACAGGCAGCACCTGTCAATAAGGCGCAGGTGCCCACATTGCAACGTGAGATTTTTACACATATAGTACACGGTAGTGATGCGTCTTTTGAACCGGGGGTATAGCGGCACACCCTAATTAGACTAATTTTTCAGTGAATATGAGTTGGATTGTAATAAAACACAGCATTGTGAAGTTTAACAAACAGAAAACACATCACTACTATCCCTACTGTCCCCTCTGTCCTTGATGAATCTGTGTGAGCTGATTTACCCGTGTCTGTGTCTTCACATCTGGTTAATCTGCTCCTGAGCTTGTGCTTAGCGAGAGTAACGTGGTAACATGAGATATTCAAATAAAAATATGGTCCACAGTAGTGATGCAGGGGTCAGGTCTGGCCAAGAAAGTCTCATTTCAATACGCCAGGTTCTAAACTACAGACCCGTACATTGCATGTCCGTGCTCCACTTTATGGTTTTGTCACATCTAGATTCACTTCCTCATTAGACTCATTTCTCCATGAATACAAGTCTGATTGTAATAAAACACACAGTGTCCATCCATCCATCCATTTTCTTCCGCTTTATCCGGGCCCGGGGCGCGGGGGCAGCAGTCTAACCAGGGACTCCCAGACTTCCTCCCCCCCAGACACTTCCTCCAACTCCTCCGGGGGGATCCCGAGGCGTTCCCAGGCCAGCCGAGAGACATAGTCTCTCCTCTCCAGTACTTTGAAATGGACCTTACCGGGGAGGCTGAGGACTGTGATCCCTCTGTAGTTGGAACAAACCCTCCGGTCCCCCTTCTTGAACAGAGGGACCACCACCCGGGTCTGCCAGTCCAGAGTTACTGTCCCTGACAACCATGCGATGTTGCAGAGACGTGTCAGCCAAGACAGTCCTACAACATCCAGAGACTTCTCCAGGTGTCACCGTCATTGCCCACGTGGGCGTTGAAGTCCCCCAGCAGAACAACGGAGTCCCCGGACACACAGTGTGTTGAAGATTAAATACAGTGGCCGCTGTCCACGGACGTCTTCTTCTACAGTTTGTCAGATGCTTGCACTTCCTGCTAGAGTGCCCCACATTGGCCATTAGCCAGTAAAAATCTACAAATTAACTGCACCGTTGTAATGACTGCAGGGTTCAAAGCGTGGGAAAAAAGTAGGCATAAAATCCAAAAAGTACAGTATGTGTATATATGTATAAAAACACACACAAACAAACACAGATAAAAGACTTCTTTAAAATTGCCTCTGGACATTAACATTAAAATGTTTGAGACTTACACTTGCTGCTGCTCTTGCTTTTGCTGCTGCTCTTCCTCCTGTTTGATGCTTTGTTCTTCCTCCTGTTTGATGCTTTGTTCTTCCTCCTGTTTGATGCTTTGTTCTTCCTCCTGTTTGATGCTTTGTTCTTCCTCCTGTTTGATGCTCCGTTCTTCTGGCTCCTCTTTAATCAGTAGAGTCTCTGGGATTTCCTGTTTCAGATCAAGACCAGGACTTCGAGAGGGGAACTGGACACCTGCAGGACACAGGAAATAAATGTGTTAACTCTTTACGCAGACTCGTCCATTGGGCCGGGCGATTTGAATCTTGATTTCTTTTTTTGCATACTTTTATGATTACGATTTTAGATCAAAGTCATTGAAGGCTGATGCTCTTTAAAATATAACTAGGATTGTAATATGCCTTATAAAGCCTATGCGCCTATAGTGTACTATAGTGTACTAAATTGTTTTAATATGGTAAAAGCATCCATTCAATTTAAAATGTGTTAGTGTTTTTTCATCTTGATTCAAAGGCTTTGTCTTTCTATAAATCCTCTGTATACCCAACTATTGTCTAAATCTAGTTCATACTGAGCTCCATTTAGGAGAGTGAACTTGATTTAGACTTTTAGGGCCATACTTTATACCTGGAGGTAGCGTAAATAGGGGCCTTTTCCAGGGGGCGGGGCCAGGGGGCCATTTTGCCATCTTGCCGACCTCAACGCTGGCGTAAAGAGGCTGGACTTGGCCGTTGGAGGCTGAAGTGGGATGGTGCCAGTCCATATATGGAGATAGTGTTTGATCCAATGACTGATAACTGTGGCATTCAAAAGCACCTCCTGTGGGAGATGTTTGTCATGGCCTCATATACAGGAAATGAAAGAAGAGAGGATTTCCAGTCTTTCAATGTTTCTTTTTTTTAATGAAAATAAATACATTTAAATAAAATATTGAAACGAAGCCTCGGAGCAGTTTCTTTATTTAATTCACCTTTATTTATTTTTGCTTAATGCGCAAAAGAGCTGCCCTTCACCCCCGGGACTAAATCAAGACAAAACCACACATCTCTGCTTATAAACTCGACTTGTGTTCCAGAAATGGAGGGAGGCAGCAGCAGAGCCACGGGAGCGAGTGATCCTGAAGTGATGATCAACCACATTAATGCCAATTTATACTTCATAAGCAGACATTTTTTCATGCACCTCAGACTGGAAGAACAAAATAACATGATGTAAATTTGGTCTCACAGCCTTTGTTGGTCAGTTCTCTCAGCTGGTTCTTGACTTCTGATCAGCTGAGCAGATCTTTGGTGGCAGGGCTGTCCTTCAATAGCCTCTGATTGGCTAAACCATTGGTTGTCAAACTTACACCTGTAACACCATCTTATTCTCTAAACCGTTAATGCTGAAAGTCTTTTTGAATGACGAGACCAGACACCGCTCTTTGCACACACGCTCTAAGACCAGTGCTCAAGACACTGCACGCCAAAGACAGCAGCTTCAGGCCGGTGGCTCTCACGTCCCATCTGATGAAGACACAAGAGCGGCTGGTCCTGGACCACCTCCGCTCCACCGTGAGCTCAGCCATGGATCTGATGCAGTTTGCATACCGGCCTGGCATCGGAGTGTAGGACGCTGTCATCTCCCTGCTGCACCGCTCTCTCTCTCTCACCTGGAGAAGCCTGGCAGCGCTGTGAGGATTTTTTTTTTTTTTTTTTTTTATCATCTCCCCAATGCCTTCAACACCATCCAGCCACTGCTCCTGAGGGACAAGCTGGAGACGACTGGTGTGGAGTACAACCTGGCAGAGTGGATCCTGGACTACCTCACAGATCGACCCCAGTTTTTGAGAGCCCGGGACTGTGTGTCTGACACTCGAAACTGCAGTGTGGGGGCGCCACAGGGCACTGTCCTCGTGGCTTTCTCCTCACCCTCTACACTGTAGACCTCAGACATGACACGGACAGTACTGCAGAGTACAGAGGACTAGCGCAGGACTTTGTGGACTGGTGTCAGAAGAACCACCTCCTCATCAACGCGGGGAAGACCAAGGAGATGGTGGTGGACTTCCACAGACGCTGCTGCCCCCTCACCAATGAACATCCAAGGAAGGGACATTGAGAGAGTGGACTCATACAAGTACCTGGGTGTTCATCTGAACCACAAACTGGACTGGACTCATAACACAGACGCACTGTACAGGAAGAGCCAGAGTCGGCTCCACCTCCTGAGGAGACTCAGGTCTTTTGGAGTAAGAGGGCCAAGAGAACCTTGCTTTGGACTTTTCAGTATCTCATATGAAAACACTCTTTTAAGGCAAGCAGACTGTTCATACCGAGCTAGGTGCCCTTACGGTGTCTCACACAGAAACAGCAAACATGCTCATGACTTGGGCTAAACAAAACACCTGAAACACCTGAATCTCATGGATCTATTATATTAACGTGGATCTCACTCAATACATTACTTTTGACACCAGTTTGAAATGTTTGTTCTAATGATATATAACTGTATTGTAGGTTTGGAAATATCAAATGTGTTTTTTCTTAAAAGTATAATATATACTGCTCATCTTATCCATTAATTATGTTTTATATATACTAATTATAGGTAATTAACTCATCATACTCAAAATTATTCCTATTTACTTACCTAAATATGTCCAAACGGTTTAGTCTGTGCCTCAAGCTGGACTGTAAATGTGAGCAGTGAAGAGAGGGGGCGCTGCAAACCAATTACTGGTCAAAGGTTTTTGTGGATGTCACTTAATAATTAGTGGTAGAAGTCTGTCACAGCTATATTCAGGCGTTTTTAAAAACAAACAGATAAACTATTAAGCTGTGTTTAAAAAATGTGAAAATACTATACATCTAATATTGCCTTAATACTCAATGAAACGTGATTATTTACAGTACATTGCAATTTCTGGTGTATTTGCATCATAATCCTCAAACGGAGCATATTATACAGGGACGAGCTGCCGAGCTGAGCCGTAATGAGACTCGGGCACTGCTGTCTTACAGATTGTCTGTTTGGAGTGAGTAAACATCCTAATGGGCTTTGTGAGTGTGGGAATCCTGAAACTATATCATGTTATGTTGTCATGCAGCAAATACAGCAAACAGAGAAGGCAGCTCTTTAAGGAGTCCATGTTTTTTTCATGTAAGTTGAAAAAGCCGTTCTCTTTTCTTGACAGTTCTGGCTTTTATGCAATAATCTGACAGTATCTATTCTTACCGGAAGAGGGCAGCATCGCGCCTCGTAGCTACAAACTCCCGGAAATAATTAGCGTCAGCTGCGCGCTGGTCCCCCAAAGTCTGCACTTTTTACGTTCTTGAGTATTTAGAGAAGTCTTGGTCGCTTGTTTTGGTCCGTTTTTCAAAGTATTGGCCACTTGTTGCTCTCTGAAACTCTACAGCTTTTCACTGCAGTATCAAAGGACTGGCCACTAGTCCAACTCATGACAGGTTTAAGCTAACAACATCCTATGTGTTTATTTGAATAGATCCATGTAATACAACCATTACAGCAATTCATATATTTGAATAGATTGGTGTATAGAATACAGAAGACTTACATCCACTTAGGCTCATAAACTAGACTCACCGTGTCTGTTCAGCACGACCCTCGGGCTCAGAGCTTTCAGAGCCGAGTCCAGCAGCTCCTGTTTCCTCTGGTTCTCCTGTTTAGAGTCACACAGTTCCTCCTCATTCTCCACTATCGTTATTTCTGCAGTCGCAGTCAGCCACGCAGTCACCAAAGTTCTCCGCGTTTGTTCTTTGGACATTTTCACAAAGGTTTCTGTGAGTAGCACAATGTTTGCTACTGGCTGCTAAAGGCGAAGAAGGTTCTTCTTCGTTTAATTTCATAGCAAGCTACAAAGCAGGGAAAATGTTTACGCTGCCACCTACTGTATTCAAGCGATACTACCACATGTTCAGCTGTTTATTAGAATCATGGATCTATTATCTGGATAGGGTATGGCTCGCCGCAGCATGTCGTTACAACCCCCAGTGGCGACTCTATTGGTACTGCAGCGAAAGAAATCTTGCGGCCCAGAAAGCTTTTTTTCCCTTGAGCGCAATGTAATGAAAAACTGCTCGTGTTTGGCTGACAAGGCGCTTAGAGCTTTTAAAAATGTTGGATATTGCTACAATTCTTACTTTTTTTGGGTCATTGACTTTTTTTAATATTAAAATTGTTCAGTTGTCTTTAAAACGCGTTTTAAGCTGTTAGCTTTGGCTGCGCTTTAGCGCGCCGCTCTAGCCCAGCTCGTGACCGTCTAGACCAATCAGAGCGCGTGTAGGTGAAGTGAACGGGCCGAGATGCCTTGAAATAGCCCAAATGCCACGAATGAGCTACAGGCGTAAAAATATGGATCTATGAGGTTAATAACTGAACAAATTATGGAACTAATGACCACCACGGACCTGAGGGCCGTGGATTTACTGCTCAGAAGCTATGTCTTCAAATTATTTTTGCCTAAAAAACTGAAAGAGCGTGAGAAATGCTACGGAAAGAAAGCGAGGAAATGGAATGTTTTGCCGATGTTTTGCCAGGTATAAACTAATGGATGTTACGTTTCGTGTCCATCAGTGTTGTTATTTGTATTACACATATACAAGCAGCATAAATACTGACTTAATTATGACTTTAGCATAAATACTGACAAGCAAGTTTTGTGATAGATAAACATGTGAATACATTTGACTTGTAGAATGATTGGAATTTGGCAGATAAAAAAATCCGCAATTTAAGAAATCAATTTACGATAATACATTCCATGTACTTATAAGAATCAGAATTATTTCCATTGTCAGTGAAAAAGTTTACAAACTAGACATTTTTTATGGTTTTATATTTTTATTTGCAATAAACCACAAACCACTGAATAATAACACTAAAATACTGAGTCATGACAATACATAGATTTTGTTAAATACATACACAAAATGTACAGTTTTGCACTATGTTTATAATATAATAAAATTGACGTGTAAAAAACAAATTGCATTAATGAGCAAATGTTCTGATATAAAAGTGAAGAAGCAGCACAACAGCATTAGACCATGAGCTGGACTTAAGATGAAGCTCATATTTTAACAGATCCATGAGTGAAAACGGCTTGATTTTATGATGACGCAGTGACCGCTGCTCTCTGCTCGCCTCGTGCTCCGTGCTCTCTCCTCGCCTCGTGTTCGGGTCGACCTTTTCCGGTTCAAAATCCTTCAGTTTTCTTAAAACCAGTAGTTTAATACTTCGCTTTATCTCACGCTGGGCTCTGCACTGCTCTTGAAACTCTCTCTGATTGGTCAGCGCAATCACATGGTATGGAAACCTGGGCCGCGTTGCTGGAGAGCTAAAGGCTAACTGGTGACATGCGCCAATGAGCAGCTCCCATTGACTTGAATGGGCGGCCATCTTGGCTGCTGGGGGCTTGATCAGAATCAGAAAAGGTTTGTTGTCAATGAACAGGATTGAAATACTAGGACCTTAGTTTGGTGCAACATACAATAATGAATAATAATAATATTAGCTAAATATATATATTTAAAAATAGCATGCAAAAAAACGTTGAATTGAAAAATTAGACTTGGTTTGAATATATACACAATTTATAGTAGGTCAGAATAGTGCAAAACAATAGCAGTGCAATGAATGGATAATGGTTTGAATAATAGTTAAAGTGGCAGTGTTCAAAAGTGTTCATGAGTCCTATGGCAGAGGGAAAGAGTTCTGGTCCGGATGGACCGTAGCCTCCTACCTGAGGGGAGTGACCTCCTGCCTGATGGGAGTTGCCTCCTGGTTAGCACTAGATCATACACACGGAAGTGACGAATTTGGAAGTTACAAAATCCAATATGGCGGCCCTCGTGGCGGGGTACGACTGATTATATAATACATCCATGAGTACGACAGAGTTTAAGGGCCAACTAAAAAAAAGAAAGAATGCGGGGCACTACAAGAATAAAGTCATTAATTAATGACTTATTTCTCATTAAATAACGAGAAAAAACTTGTTAATTAACGAGAATAATGTAATTCATTAATTACTTTATTCTGGCAAAGTGCCCACATAGAAAAACAACTTAGAAGAGCAGAGAACGTGTGAATATAACAGAGGCGGCTCCTTCTGTGGCTGTGGCACGGAGCACGGCTGCTGTTTGAGCCCATGGTGCACACTTTCCATTTATTGTGGTTTGGTAAAAAAAAAAAAGCGCTCAACATTCAAGCACAAAACAAAATATACTACGTGTGAAGTGGAACAGTCTCTAATGCAATGAAAAAAAGCTTTTTAGGGAAAAAATTATTGCCTGAGCTGTATCGGCAGGACTGAATTCGTTACTTCCGTGAGTTATGAGTATATGATCTAGCGCTGACCGTTGCCGGGAGTGACTCTAATAGTGTCCAAGGTGAGAAGGGTCAGCTGTGATCTGACCTGCTCGTCCCAGAGTCCCAGGAAGTCTACAGCAGAGTCACAATGTCTCTCTTTAGTCTGTTTTGCCCCTGGCTGAGTTTGACAAACCTGGTCTAAGGACAGGGGATGCTGGGACATTTGCTAACTTCATATGAACACTGTTGAATTTGTTTTTCACCGTTGCCCTTTGAGACAACTGCTTTTCTGATTTTGGACATTACAACAATGTTATTTAAATGATCAATGCAGTGGTTTTGCTGTCAAACACAACTATGTTCTGTGTGGTTCTTTATGGGGGGAAAAAACCTTTGGAATCTTAAAATATTAGTGTTAACTGAACCCAACAGTCTACACTATTTCCCCTTCATCCACTGCCATGAACAAGTCCTTCCAGTACAATTCTCTCCAATCCCTCTCCGGTCATATTCCCTACAGCTAAAATATTTTTGTCGGATTTATCTAGCACCGCCACAGAAGCATCTACAATCACAACAGCAAAAAAAGTAAGGACATTCTACTTAAATCACCAGAAATAAGATAAGATAACCTTTATTTGTCCCACAATGGGGAAATTTCAGTGTTGCAACACAGATTAGGTACAAAAACAGATTAGGCACAGAAGTGTAATAATAAAAAATATGTCTTTTTTCTTCTTCTTGTACTCTTAATAAACATAACACTTTTATTTACAGCTGTTATATGGACAGAAAATATTGCACCAGGATGATTGACATTTTCTCTTCACCCTCTACACTGCAGACTTCAGACATGACACGGACAGCTGTGTCCTGCAGAAGTTCTCTGATGACTCTGCCATCATCGGACTCATCACGGACGACGATGACGCGGAGTACAGAGGACTGGCGCAGGACTTTGTGGACTCGTGTCACCTCCTCATCAACGCGGGGAAGACCAAGGAGATGGTGGTGGATTTCCGCAGACGCCACCCCACTGCCCCCTCACCAGTGAACATCCAGGGACGGGACACTCATACAAGTACCTGGGTGTTCATCTGAACCACAAACTGGCTCTTCCTGTACAGTGCGTCTGTGTTGTGAGTCCAGTCCAGAGTTGGCTCTACCTCCTGAGGAGATTCAAGCCTTTTGGAGTAAGAGGGCCACTCTTCTACAACTCTGTGGTGGCATCGGCTCCTGTACGGTGTGGTCCGCTGGAGCAGCAGCATCACTGAGAGGGAGAGGAAGAAGCTGGACAAAAATATCAAGAAGTCCAGCTCCGCCCTGGGCTGTGCTCTAGACTCTTCAGTGACAGACTGATCCACCCTTGCTGTGTGAATGAAACGTTTGGCAGGTCTTTCCTTCCTGCTGCTGTCAGACTGTATAACACACACTGTTAGCCCTGAACACGTGTCATTCATCTTCAAAATCATGTAGTACTGTTATACTCATGTGCAATACTGTGACATAATGTCAATCATCCTGGTGCAATATTTTCTATCCATATAACAGCTGTAAATAAGATTGTTATATTGTGTTATTATTGTTATTATTATTTCTTATTTTATTAAGAGCATAAGAGTTTTTCTTCAAGAGTGTTTTTAAGTTATCTTTTTTTTTATACTGGAATTTCCCCATTGTGTGACAAATAAAGGCTTATCTTATCTTATGTCACAGTATTGCACATGATTATGAGGATGAATGACACATGTTCAGGGCTAACAGTGTTTGTGGTAGAGTCTGACAGCAGCAGAAGGAAAGACCTGCCAAACCTCTCCTTCACGAGGGTGGATCAGTCTGTCACTGAAGCTGCTCTCCAGAGCGGACAGAGTGTCCTGCAGGGGGCGACACTCATGGTCCATTATAGACGTGAGCCTAGCCAGGACCCTTCTGTCCCCCACCTCCTGCACCAAGTCCAAATTGTGAACCACACCAAGATATTCTCATGCATCTTGTATCATGTAACATATTTATCATATGGGGCACAATAATCTGTTACAGTGTACATCCTCAAACTGGTACAAATAATCTTAAAATTGACATGACATTACATCAGACCCAAATAACAGCTAAA
This sequence comes from Eucyclogobius newberryi, assembly GCF_026437365.1. Lineage (NCBI taxonomy): Eukaryota > Metazoa > Chordata > Actinopteri > Gobiiformes > Gobiidae > Eucyclogobius > Eucyclogobius newberryi. The sequence continues at coordinate 26,866,982 of NW_027315779.1, forward strand.
CTATAGTTAATATGTAGGAAGACGGATGTTGAAGTTTAGTCTATGATACACTGCGAGGAGGCGGCGAGGATCATTCAAAGTCTTTGTTTGATGTTTACATTGAAAATATGCAAAATAGTACAGTTTGTTGTATTGTTTACTTCCAATTTAACTGTAGTTTAAATATTTATTTGGCTCTGATGTAATGGCATGATGTCAGCTTCAGACCGTTTGTACCAGTTCACAGATAATGATGAAGTACACATTATTGTGTCCTGAGTTGGGGGTAGCGCGTTAGAGTACTCACGTTACTTTTGTGCGCCCATGTAATCTAGTACTTCTCAAGTTCTGCATCGCAAAGGGATTGTTATCATCCAAAATCAGACGTTTCTGTTGATTTTGTTTTATATAATAGAACATGTCACGTATACTTTATCTCTGGAACTGTGCCCAAAAAGCTAGGAAGAAAACTTGTATCATTGTATCATGAATCATGTTAAACACAGCTCCACGTTGCCCTTATCTATCGCCACGGCAATTATTACTGTAAGCAAACCACCAACAGGCTTTAACATGTGACGGTGGAACTGTGAGGAACTGTGACGGTGAAACTGTGAGGACATGTGACGGTGAGGACATGTGACGGTGAAACTGTGAGGACATGTGACTGTGGGACTGTGAGGACATGTGACGGTGAGGACATGTGACGGTGAAACTGTGAGGACATGTGACTGTGGGACTGTGAGGACATGTGACTGTGGAACTGTGAGGACATGTGACCGTGGGACTGTGAGGACATGTGACGGTGAGGACATGTGACTGTGAGGACATGTGACGATGAAACTGTGAGGACATGTGACGGTGAGGACATGTGACGGTGGAACTGTGAGGACATGTGACGGTGGAACTGTGCGGACATGTGACTGTGAGGACATGTGACGGTGGAACTGTGAGGACATGTGACTGTGAGGACATGTGACGATGAAACTGTGAGGACATGTGACGGTGAGGACATGTGACGGTGGAACTGTGAGGACATGTGACGGTGGAACTGTGCGGACATGTGACTGTGAGGACATGTGACGGTGGAACTGTGAGGACATGTGACTGTGAGGACATGTGACGGTGGAACTGTGAGGACATGTGACTGTGAGGACATGTGACGGTGGAACTGTGAGGACATGTGACTGTGAGGACATGTGACGGTGGAACTGTGCGGACATGTGACGGTGGAACTGTGAGGACATGTGACTGTGGGACTGTGAGGACATGTGACTGTGGAACTGTGAGGACATGTGACCGTGGGACTGTGAGGACATGTGACTGTGAGGACATGTGACGGTGGAACTGTGAGGACATGTGACCGTGGGACTGTGAGGACATGTGACTGTGGAACTGTGAGGACATGTGACCGTGGGACTGTGAGGACATGTGACTGTGAGGACATGTGACGGTGGAACTGTGAGGACATGTGACTGTGGGACTGTGAGGACATGTGACGGTGGAACTGTGAGGACATGTGACTGTGAGGACATGTGACTGTGGGACTGTGAGGACATGTGACTGTGGAACTGTGAGGACATGTGACCGTGGGACTGTGAGGACATGTGACTGTGAGGACATGTGACAGTGGAACTGTGCGGACATGTGACGGTGGAACTGTGAGGACATGTGACTGTGGGACTGTGAGGACATGTGACTGTGGAACTATGAGGACATGTGACCGTGGGACTGTGAGGACATGTGACTGTGAGGACATGTGACGGTGGAACTGTGAGGACATGTGACTGTGAGGACATGTGACGGTGGAACTGTGAGGACATGTGAATGTGAGGACATGTGACGGTGGAACTGTGCGGACATGTGACGGTGGAACTGTGAGGACATGTGACTGTGGGACTGTGAGGACATGTGACCGTGGGACTGGGAGGACATGTGACGGTGGAACTGTGAGGACATGTGACTGTGAGGACATGTGACGGTGGAACTGTGAGGACATGTGACTGTGCGGACATGTGACGGTGGAACTGTGAGGACATGTGACTGTGGGACTGTGAGGACATGTGACTGTGAGGACATGTGACGGTGGAACTGTGAGGACATGTGACTGTGAGGACATGTGACGGTGGAACTGTGAGGACAGGTGACTGTGAGGACATGTGACGGTGGAACTGTGAGGACATGTGACTGTGGGACTGTGAGGACATGTGACTGTGAGGACATGTGACGGTGGAACTGTGAGGACATGTGACTGTGAGGACATGTGACGGTGGAACTGTGAGGACATGTGACTGTGAGGACATGTGACGGTGGAACTGTGAGGACAGGTGACTGTGAGGACATGTGACGGTGGAACTGTGAGGACATGTGACTGTGAGGACATGTGACGGTGGAACTGTGAGGACATGTGACTGTGAGGACATGTGACGGTGGAACTGTGAGGACATGTGACTGTGAGGACATGTGACGGTGGAACTGTGAGGACATGTGACTGTGAGGACATGTGACTGTGGAACTGTGAGGACATGTGACTGTGAGGACATGTGACGGTGGAACTGTGAGGACATGTGACTGTGAGGACATGTGACGGTGGAACTGTGAGGACATGTGACTGTGAGGACATGTGACGGTGGAACTGTGAGGACATGTGACTGTGAGGACATGTGACGGTGGAACTGTGAGGACATGTGACTGTGAGGACATGTGACTGTGGAACTGTGAGGACATGTGACTGTGAGGACATGTGACTGTGGAACTGTGAGGACATGTGACTGTGAGGACATGTGACGGTGGAACTGTGAGGACATGTGACTGTGAGGACATGTGACGGTGGAACTGTGAGGACATGTGACTGTGAGGACATGTGACTGTGGAACTGTGAGAGAGTGTTCAAACTTTTACCCAAGCCCCCGATGTCTTTGTCCACAACTACAATCGAGAAAATACCTCAAATCTGATGATTTGACTGTTTATTAGCTCCATGTAGCTTTGCTCCATTCGCGGTGTTGTGTTTTCTGCACACTGCGTGGCCACCGCACCCGGAAGTGACGTCATCGCGACCGCTACAATTATGAATAATGTTGATTAGTGGTAATGCACGAGTACTCTAACGCGTTACTTTTATAACACAGTAGCGCAGTAAAGTAACGCATTAGTCCCCCTTCTACTTTTGAAGAAACTTTAAAACATTACACATTTAAAAGACTTTTGGAAAAGAAAAAAACAAATCCATTTAAAAGCAAATTTTTTCCTCACTGATAAGATGACAGAAAAGCACAGAGCGAATCTGCTGATGATTTATGGACTTAAAAACAGCAGAGAATATTCTCAGAGTGACGTCTGAGATACGTCAGTTGTCGGAGTAAACATCAGTAATGGTCGAGTTTCTGAATGGACTGTTTAGGAGGAATCTCTACCCAGGATTCCTTAAACTAGCGCAAATGAAGCTAAATGCTTCTCAATGTATGTTTTTGACGAGAGAACAATGTTAGAACAAGGTTAAAAGCTTCAAAATCAATTTAGCATAATATGTCCCCTTTGATGTCTTCAGTAGAAATAGATTTAGATATTTAGTCATATCAAGTTTCAGATATTATAACAACATCCACACCCGTTGTTTTAACCCAGATTCTGACCATGTCCATCTTTGGTAGTAAGTTAGGCTCATTCAGATGAACATATTTGAGACCAGACACCAATTTAAAATCAGAAGGTGTCAGAGCAGCTCAGGGCCAGGGTCTGATTGTACATTTCAGACAAAAGCAGAAGAAGGACAAACAACAATCTCTGTTTCTCCCCTCCACACATACTGATGATTTTTAGATTTAATTGCAGTAAATCTTGTAAATACACCGTAAGAGCTGGGAAACACAAAGACAGGGCGTAAATGCTAAATGCCATGATCTTACACCTTAGCAAAACAACCGTAAAGTTAGCTTGATATGACATCGTAATAGATACACATCAATTAACTGTGTTTAGCACCAAAATAAAATAACATGGGCTTTGGTTACACATCCATCCATCCATCTTCTATCGCTTTATCCGGGGCCGGGTCGCGGGGGCAGCAGTTTGAGCAGGGACTCCCAGACTTCCTTTCTCCCCAGACACTTCCTCCAACTCCTCCGGGAGGATCCCGAGGCGTTCCCAGGCCAGCCGAGAGACATAGTCTCTCCAGCGTGTCCTGGATCTTCCCCGGGGCTTCTTCCCGGTGGGACATGCCCCTCCCCAGGGAGGCGCCCAGGAGGCATCCGGAACAGATGGCATCCGGAACAGATGCCAGAGCCACCTCAGCTGGCTCCTCTCGACGTGGAGGAACAAGAGGCTCTACTCCGAGCTCCCCCCATGTGGCCGAGCTCCTCACCTTATCTCTAAGGGAGCGCCCAGCCACCCGGCGGAGGAAACTCATTTCGACCGCTTGTAACCGCGATCTTGTCCTTTCGGTCACTACCCAAAGCTCATGACCATAGGTGAGGGTAGGAACGTAGACCGACCGGTAAATTGAGAGCTTTGCCTTTCGACTCAGCTCCCTCTTTACCACAACAGTCCGATGCAGCGACTGCATCACTGCAGCCGCTGCACCGATCCGTCTGTCGATCTCACGCTCCATCCTTCCCTCACTCGTGAACAAGACCCCGAGATACTTGAACTCCTCCACTTGGGGCAAGGACACCCCACCCACCTGAAGAGGGCAAGCCACCTTTTTCCGGTCGAGAACCACGGCCTCGGATTTGGAGGTGCTGATTCTCATCCCAGCTATCAGGACAACATCGTCTGCAAACAGCAGAGATGAGATCCTGTGGTCCCCAAACCGGACACACTCCGACCCCTGACTGCACCTTCTGTCATAAAAACTATGAACAGAACCGGTGACAAAGGGCAGCCCTGGCGGATACCAACATGCACTGGGAACAGGTTTTAGTTATACAAAATACAACAATTGTGCTTTAGTGCAACGTCAAACGTACGTTGTGCCTCTTCAGAGGGGCAGCTAATGCAAAAAAAGTGTCGATTCTGCTCCGTGATAACTTTTCTGATTCTGTTTTAGCCTCTTTTCTGTCAAGCTAATTCCGCCAAAAATACATGGACGTTTCAGCTCTGGGCAGAGCTGGTTAACTTTAGACTCAGAGTGTTTAAGCAATATCAGTAGTGAGTTCATAAATAACTGTTTGGACAGAACATGAAACACACTTTTCATTTACAGTATACTGATTAATTACCTTTATTTGGAGATAACAGAACACATTACAAACATGTGTGCGCGTGTGTTTCATGGACCAAAGGCTCAAAGCCACAGGTCACTGTGTGGAAGAAACAACAGTAAGGCAGCAGTGAACTATCATTAGTATCACGACCCAAGCGCTGATTCCACATCATGCAGCTCCGCTCCTCTGCGCTGTGCCACAAATTAAAAACAAAATAACCATTTATTCTAAAGCTGGAGTGAAGATAACTCTGGTGAATTCTGGGATCGCTCTACAGCCCACGTCACATCAGTTTACACACGTTTTTTTCTGAGGCTGAGCATGATGCAAGTGGCATGAGCGCAGCGCGGTCTGTGAATGAGTGTCAAATATTTGGCACTTGGTTAAATGCTAACTGTATACTAATAAAAACCCAGTACACTGGAATAGCCCTTACCGGGAAGGCCGAGGAGTGTGATCCTTCTTTAGTTGGAAAACACCCTCCCATCCCCCTTCTTGACAAAGGGACCACCACCCCGGTGACAGTCCTACAACATCCAGAGACTTAAGGTACTCAGTACAGATCTCATCCACCCCCGGAGCCCTGCCACTGAGGAGTTTGCAAACAACCTCAGTGACTTCAGCTTGGGTGATGAACGAGTCAGTCTCAGTCTCTGCTTCCTCTTTGGAAAACGTGACAGTGTGATTGAGGAAGTCGTCTTATTCCCCAGTCCACGTCAACAAGTCTCCACAACACCCCCCTGAGGCACCGGCAATGTTATCTCCCAAAAAGCCCTGACAAGTCTCTCCATGGCCTAGCACCAAAGTGCAGACTCGGACTCTGAGGACCTCAGGGACCGGGGCCGGGTCGCGGGGGCCTCCTGCCGGTGCCAGAGTCAGGACTAAACAATCTGCGTTTCAGTTTTATGCAGCTAAAATCTGGAACAGTCTTCCTGAAGATGTGAGACAGACAATGTTCAAATCTAAGCTAAAAATAGTTTTGTTTAGCTGTGCATATGACTGAAAGGATCTTTCTTTGCACTCTTCTTTTTTATTTCTTAAACTGTTTTGTGATTTCTGTCATTTCTTTGTGATTTGAATGCATTTTTTCTTGTGTGAAGCACTTTAAATTGCATTGTGTATGAAATGTGCTCTACAAATAAACTTGCCTTGCCTAAAGCGCTATGTTAAATAACATAGTTTATCAAGATATTTTAATGGCAATATATTGTCTGTCAAAAATAATAATATACATTTAAGTCTATAATGGTTTTCCTGCAAACATTTCCCGCATATGAACATAAAAGGAAAGTAGCGAATAACATGGGCCTTACATACGAGTTACAGTTTCTCAATGTGATTTACTCGCTCTCATGTGTTTTGCAAGATAACCCTTTGTGGCAAATGTTTTATTACAGATTGTACAGCTGAAAGGTTTCTCATATGCGTGTATTGTAAAGTGTTCTGCAAGATAACGCTTTTGGGCAAATGTTTTATTACAGACTGAGCAATTGAAAGGTTTCCCACCAGTGTGTACTTTCAAGTGTCGTGCAAAATTACGCTTTCGGGCAAATGCTGTATTGCAGATTGAACAGCTGAAAGGTTTCTCGCCTGTGTGTGTTCTCATGTGCTCTTCAAGATGAGCCTTCCAGACAAATGTTTTATTGCAAAATGAACAGCTGAAAGGTTTCCTGACATGTCCTTGAAGTGAACCCCTCTGGGCAAATGTTTTATTATGGATTAAAAAGCTGAAAGGTGTCTCGACTGTGTGTATTGTCATGTGTTCTACAAGATTATGCTTGTGAGCAAATTTTTTATTACATACTAAACAGCTGAAAGGTTTAGTGTCTGCGTGTATTGTCGTGTGTTTTGCAAGATGATGCTTCGCGGCAAATGTTTTATCACAGACTGCACAGCTGAAAGGTTTTTCACCTGTGTGTATTCTCAAGTGTCGTGTAAAATTACTCTTTCGGTCAAATGCTGAATTGCAGATTGAACAGCTGAAAGGTTTCTCACCTGTGTGCCTTGTCATATGTTCTGCAAGAATACGCTTCACGGCAAATGCTTTATTACACACTAAACAGCTGAAAGGTCTAGTGTCTGCGTGTATCGTCATGTGCTTTGCAAGATGTTGCTTTGCGGCAAATGTTTTATTACAAATTGTACAGCGGAAAGGTTTCTCACCTGTGTGTATTCTAATGTGTTCTGCAAGATTACGCCTACTTGCCAAGTTATTCTTACATATTGAACAGCTGAAAGGTTTAGTGTATGTGTGAACTCTCATGTGTCTTTGCAAATTTCCTTTACAAACAAATCTCTTTTTACAAACAGAGCACTGGTGTTTCTTCCCCTCAGTGCCTTCACCTGTTCCTGACATGTCTCCATTGTTTACACTGGTCCCTGGTGCAGACTTGTATTTGGGGTATTGACCAGAGTTTTGTACAGCTGTGCTTGTGCTTCTGATCTGGATTTGGTTGTAGTGTTCTCCATCAGCCTCTGTCTCCTCCTGTACAGCTGAACCTCTGAGTGGAGCTCTCCAGTCTTCATCACTGTCAATGTCAGAAGAGTGCTCTGTGTCTCCCTCAGTCTCTGAGTGGAAATGTGGCTCTGAGCTGACGTCGTCTCCCTGTGTTTCCTCTTCTTTTGGCTCAATTTGTGTTTGTTGGTGCAGGGAGGGTTCTTCAGTCTTCACACAGACGGCACTGGACTCAGGGACAGAGCTGAAAAGAAATAAGATTAAGGTTTCTGCAGGGGTGAACAAGTCAAATTTAAGACTCATTATTTTGCAATTTTGGTTATTTTTAAGAGGATTTCTTAAAAGACATACATTCAGATTCTATTAAGGAATTTGAGCTCCATGAGGACTTTTTTCACAAAATGACAGTCCTGAAATTAAGCAAAAATAAAGTCTGGGCTAAAGTATGTATTCAGAGTGTCTTTCTTTGGTTTGTGCTTTGAAGATATGAAGAAATGGCACAACACAAATATATGAGCCACTGAGTGCACAACAAATTACCACACAACATCCAATGATTTGGTTAGAGAGTAGAGTGTGTCCCAATGTCCCAGGCTAAACCAATGAAATGTTGCCAAACTGATTCTACTTGTGATCACGTTTACTGTACTGTCATCATTCCTCTCGGCCAATCAACCTCTGCAACTGCAGCATAAAACACATCTTGTTTCTGCATCATGGATTCAATTCCAGCACTTGACCATTTGTTGGTTGTCTGCACCCTCTATCACTCTCTCTAGACATGGTATATTAACACGCACGTACGCAAATCACCTTCTATATAAATGATATGAACCTGATTGCAAACCACTCTGAGGGAACCCTAATTTGTGGGGGGGAATTCAACCCACATTAGATGTATCAAACTGAAAGTGCACTGGAGGAGCAATAAATAACTCTTCGGAGTCTGGAGCTTTTTTGGCCGTTTTTGGGTACCTTCAATTTTGCCCTGATCTACTAAATAAAGAAATGTTTACAAGACCAATGTTGGGTATCTTTTTTTTCAGCACAACCTCGCCTATATGATCTGTTAGTAAGTTTTTCACTTCGATAGAAAACACACAGAAAACACCAAGTTTGTTTAGAAAAATTATGTTTTTTTTTAATTGTAAAACCCTCAAACATGCTCAACCAAGCATTCAAAAAGCTTCAAATTGAACCACAAGGTGCAAATATGAACATATAAAAGTCTTCTTGTAATATATACAAGCAATAAACAACTATTTACAATAAAAAGTAGGTATAGCCACTGGCGCTTTTTCTTCTATTAAAACCCTAACCCTATTTGTGCCACTCCTCAAAACAGTTTCTGTCCAAAATGACACAGAGAGGCACATCACAAGCCTTGCACTTCCATGGAGTGACCCTCCTTCTCTTGTCAACTTGATGACAGCGTACACAAGTCTTGCGGCCTGCTGTGGCTTTGTCTTTGGCCTCTGCAACATAGGAAATGGCAACAGGAACATGGTTGGTGCTCCTTTGAACTGGAACCCCTGCCTGGTTCACTCCGCATAGCTGGGACATAAGTTCTGACAGGAAGTTCTTGTGTGTCATGGGTCCAACGACCTGTTGGGTTGCGCTGATGTCACAGTGCAGGATGCATGCATTGGTTGTTGTTGTGGGGGTGGGGGTTGTTGATGGCCCAGGCTGCTCGTCGTCACTGTACAAAACACGTAAACAGATTCAAGATTATTCAAAGTTCAAGATGTTCATTGGCATTTGAACTACAGTGAAGTAGAATAGAATAATATAATAAGATAAACGAAAGCAATAAAACACAAAGTCCGTTAGAAAATGTTTGTCTTTCTTACCTCACGTTTCCTCAATCTCATTGTCGTCACTCTCATTATCCGACGACAAACTTTCCAAAGTTTCTTCGTCGCTCATTTGAAATGACAATAAAGTGCAAGTAACAAGTCAACGGCTTGATCAACATGAAGTGTGCGCCTTATTTTGCTTCACAACAACTATACTACTGACAATAAAATACTTGAAATACTAAAACTCTCCAAAACTACTCAAAAAACAGCACTGATTCCTCTCGTTCGTTCTTTCGCAATGGCTATTTGTCATGGGACTGAATGTTTATATACTCGTGTGCATCCTGAAGATCCGGGTTAGCACAAGCATATGTTTTTTTCCGTTCCTGTATCACAAAAGACGACACAGTTATTATAATAAATAATGCATAAAAGAGCGCATATTTTTACACACTTTATTTATGGAATTGAAATTTAAAAATGTATAATATAAAATCATTTATAAAATCATAACTTTGGTTTTATTTGGTGGATTTACATGAAACAGTCACTCAAATGTAGCTTCGGGTCTCCACTTTGACATGAAATCGACGGCAGCCATCCACGTGACTTGTTTTTTATGCTGCGCGGTCCTAAAGCCGACCCAGTGTGCAATCACGCCGGCGTGATCGCCGACTCTAAACAAATCTGTAAGAATATAGGACTGATTGGCATCTAGAGGGAGATGAAACCCCAGTGCAATCTACTCCAGAATAGACAATTTCTTTATCTTCAATAAAGACGGATCAAAAATCCCTGAGGCATATACAGACACAATAGACCTAAGTGACCATGCTCCTATCTACATTTGTGTAGAATTGGAGGAAAGATGAAAAATTACACTTTGGAAGTTCAATGCCAGCCTTAATGACCCTCTGTTTAAGGAAAAAATGTCAAACGACGTTTGACTTATCTGGCGAATGGTAACACTTCTCCGCCCATCCTCTGGGATGCTGCTAAAGCAGTTTTAAGAGGGAAATTATTGCCATGGCCTTCGCAAAAAAGAAACAAAAGAAAAAAAGCTAAATGAACTTCAAGAAAAGCTAAAATAGCTGGATGTAAATTGAATAGACAAGAGGAGAAGTTAATTACCTGACCTTAGGAAATAGTTAAGAAAATGCTCCTTACCAAACAAAGATATGCGAGAGAGTCAAAATTGTCTAAATTATTAGCTGAAAGAACAAATTTTAAACTAATAGACAAGCCAATTAATGCAATCTTAACCAAACAAGACCAATTTCAATCATCATTGGAATATGATAGAACTATATCTTTGAGAAGGAAGACAACGTTAGAAGAAATAAGAAGTTTTAGAGACCATCCATATCTTTAACCCCGGTGGAATACGGGGGAGAAACGACAAAGAGGAACAGGCTTCCAGTTCACACACTGGACAGCCCACCACTCTGAGCGCTCTGCCGGTCTCCCGCGTCCACCTTCCTACTACTTACACATTAACCAGCTTCCCCTAAGTGGAAAAGGTCACTGGTCACATACAGGACAGCTGGCCCACACTTTTAATACATCCCAGCACTTTACACTATTGACATAGACGGTTGGTAATGAAGCTAACAAGTTAGTTAGTCCTGTCGTTGCGAAGCAAGTAAGGTATTTCCATCTGTTTTCAGCTTTCATGAGAAACTGCTCCGTCTGCAAACAGCTCACGCACTTAGAATCACTTCTTAGACTTTTAAGCAAACTAAATGTTAAGCAAAATACATGATACTTTAGTAAGATAAAATGTATAAATCCAACAGAATATTTCAATAAAAATGCCTAGAGATGCCAGGAGATAAAGATGATGAAATAAATTCCTTTCTGGACACCCTCAATTTGCCTGTTATGACAGAAGAACAAAATAAAAAAATAGGAGCTGAAATAATTGTTGGAAATAAAAGGTGCAATCAAGAGACAGCAAATCCCTGGAGAGTGACGGGTTCACCTCAGACTGGTATAAAGCTCTAGAAGAAACACTTATTCCTTTGCGTCCAACAATGTTTACTGGGCACTTAAAAACTCAGAGCCGTCCAAGTTGGAAAGAAGCCATGGTATCTCGAATACCGACTTGACTATGCTTCATATAAACACATTTCTATTCTGAATGTGGACTATCGTATATACACCTCAATTGTGTCCAAAAGAATGGAACAAATACTCCCAAATTTAATCTACAAAGATCAGTCAGGATTTATTTAACAGACGACAGATGCAAGATAACATGTGATGATCCCTCCACATAATGAACCAGATACAAAAATAACAAAACAAAGCTGCGATCTTAAGTTTGAACAATGAGAAAGCATTTGATTCTGTTATCTGGCCTTATTTATTTAAAGTGCTAAACACATTTTCAATATTCAACTTCATTGTAAAAAATCATTGGCGATGGTCCAACATCAAGAATTCAAATCAACAGTCACCTGACTGCGCCTGGTCCCCTCTCCTGTTTGCTTTGTACTTGGAACCATTGGCCTAATATATTAGACAATCAAAAATAATCCACGGCGTCACAGTTGTTGGAACATAAAATTGCATGGCATGTAGATGACTATTATATATTTGACCAAACCAGAAAAAAAAGAAGACGTTTATGTTTTACAATTAAACATATGGATGTGTATGCTGTACTTTTCAAACTATTCAACACTCCTGAATAAAAGCCGCTCCAATGAAATTTACAAAGAAACAAGAACTTGTCCATATACCTGAACTACCTGTCAATAAGGCGCACCTGTCAATAAGGTGCAGGTGCCCACATTGTAATGTGAGATTTTTACACATACAGTACACGGTAAGTCTTTTGAACTGAGGGTATCACGGCACATCCACGGTCCAATGAGCCGCGGGTCTAATTAGACTAATTTCTCAGTGAATATGAGTTGGATTGTAATGAAGCCTGGGTAAATTCAGCCTGGAAGACCTAACTCTACCTATCTTCATCCATTGCTACACCAGGACCACCAGCTCCCCAGCCTCTATCAACGCACCCATGTCGGGCGTCCGCCTGTCCCTCTGTGAGAGTGAGACAGGGGACTCCCGGGACATCGTCCCTCGCACCTGCTCCCCATCCTCAATCAAAGCACCCAAGTTACTCCTCCCTGTAGCACGGCGCACCTCCTCTGCTCCCAATCAGCACACAGCCGATCCCATTTAAACCGTCATGCAGTCCGCTCGGTCGCTTCAGACCGCACTGCGACCCACCACCTCCCCTCCCCTCCTCTGCATCCCTCTCATCCTAATCATCCTCTCTACCTTCTCTCCACATCTACCACCACCAGTCTCCAGGCCCTGGGGGGATAAAAAATAACCCACGTAATAAATCTTGCTAAACGCTCCTTTGTGTGTTTGTCTGAGTGAGTCTCTCCAGGGTGAAATTAAACACGCAGCATTTTGAAGTTTAACAAACAAAAAACACATTACAGCTGTCCCAACTGTCCCCTCTGTCCTTGATTACTCTATGTGAGCTGATTTACCTGTGTCTGTGTCTTCATATCTGGTTCATCTGCTCCTGAGCTTGTGCTTAGCGAGAGTAACGTGGTAACATGAGATATTCAAATAAAAATATGGTCCACAGTAGTGATGCAGGGGTCAGGTCTGGCCAAGAAAGTCTCATTTCAATACGCCAGGTTCTAAACTACAGACCCGTACATCGCATGTCCGTGCTCCACTTTATGGTTTTGTCACATCTAGATTTACTTCCTCAATTGACTCATTTCTCCATGAATATGAGTCTGATTGTAATAAAACACACAAGTGTGTTGAAGATTAAATACAGGGACCACTGTCGACAGACGTCTTCTTCTACAGTGTGTCAAATGCTAGCACTTCTTGCTAGAGTGCCCCCCATTGGCCATTAGCCAGTAAAAATCTACAAATTAACCGCAGCGTTGTAATGACCGCAGGGTTCAAAGCGTGGGAAAAAAGTAGCAGCATAAAGTCCAAAAAGTACAGTATGTGTATATATGTATAAACACACACAAACACAGAGATTAAAAACTTCTCTAAAATGGCCACCGGACATTAACTTGATTTGGAATATAAATAAAATGTTTGATACTCACATTTGCCACTGTTCTTCCTCCTGTTTGATGCGCTGTTCTTCAGGCTCCTCTTTAATCAGAAGAGTCTCTGGGATTTCCTGTTTCAGATCAGGACCAGGACTCCGAGAGGGGAGCTGGACACCTGCAGGACACAGGAAATAAATGTGTTAACTCTTTACGCAGACTCGTCCATTGGGCCGGGCGATTTGAATAAATAAAATCTTGATTTCTTTTTGGCACACTTTTACGATTTTAGATCAAAGTCAATGAAGACTGATGCTCTTTAAATATAACTAGGATTGTAATATGCCTTATAAAGCCTATGGGCCTATAGTGCACTTTATTGTAAATTGTTTTACAAACAATTTACAATAAATAGTTTTTGCGCAATTTAACTAACACAATGTTAAATTGTGCCACAATTCAACATGTGTTTGTGTTTTTCCATCAAGGCTTTTGTCCTTCTACAAATCCTCTGTATACCTAACTATTGTCTAAATCTAGTTCATACTGAGCTCCATTTAGGAGAGTGAACTTGATTTAGACTTTTAGGGCCGTACTTTATACCTGGAGGTAGCGTAAACAGGGGCCTTTTCCAGGGGGCGGGGCTAAGGAGCTATTTTGCCATCTTGCTGACATTAACGCTGGCGTAAAGAGGCTGGACTTGGCCGTTGGAGGCTGAAGTGGGATGGTGCCAGTCCATATATGGAGATAGTGTTTGATCCAATGACTGATAACTGTGGCATTCAAAAGCACCTCCTGTGGGAGATGTTTGTCATGGCCTCATATACAGGAAATGAAAGAAGTGAGGATTTCCAGTCTTTCAATGCTTTTATAAAATTTAAAAAAAATTAAATCAAAATAAAATATTGAAAAGAAGCCTCAGAGCATATTTTCTTGATTAAATTCATCTTCAATTGTTTTTGCTTAATGCGCAAAGAGCTGCCCTTCACCCCCGGGACTAAATCAAGACAAAACCACACATCTCTGCTTATAAACTCGACTTGTGTTCCAGAAATGGAGGGAGGCAGCAGCAGAGCCACGGGAGCGAGTGATCCTGAAGTGATGGTCAACCACATTAATGCCAATTTATACTTCATAAGCAGACATTTTTTCATGCACCTCAGACTGGAAGAACAAAATAACATGATGTAAATTTGGTCTCACAGCCTTTGTTGGTCAGTTCTCTCAGCTGGTTCTTGACTTCTGATCAGCTGAGCAGATCTTTGGTGGCAGGGCTGTCCTTCAATAGCCTCTGATTGGCTAAACCATTGGTTGTCAAACTTACACCTGTAACACCATCTTATTCTCAAAATCGTTAATGCTGAAAGTCTTTTTGAGTGATGAGACCAGACACCGCTCTTTGTCCTCACGCTCTTAAGACCAGTGCTCAAGACACTGCACGCCAAAGACAGCAGCTTCAGGCCGGTGGCTCTCACGTCCCATCTGATGAAGACACAAGAGCGGCTGGTCCTGGACCACCTCCGCTCCACCGTGAGCTCAGCCATGGATCTGCTGCAGTTTGCATACCAGTCTGGCATCGGAGTGTATGACGTCGTCATCTCCCTGCTGCACCGCTCTCCCTCTCACCTGGAGAAGCCTGGCAGCGCTGTGAGGATTCTATTTTTGGATCCGTCCAGTGCCTTCAACACCATCCAGCCACTGCTCCTGAGGGACAAGTTGGAGATGGCTGGTGTGGACTGTGACCTGGCAGAGTGGATCTTGGATTACCTCACAAACAGACCCCAGTTTTTGAGAGCCCGGGGCTGTGTCTGACACTCGGAACTGCAGTGTGGGGGCGCCCTAGGGCACTGTCCTCGTGGCTTTCTCCTCACCCTCTACACTGTAGACCTCAGACATGACACGGACAGTACTGCAGAGTACAGAGGACTAGCGCAGGACTTTATGGACTGGTGTCAGAAGAACCACCTCCTCATCAACGCGGGGAAGACCAAGGAGATGGTGGTGGACTTCCACAGACGCTGCTGCCCCCTCACCAATGAACATCCAAGGAAGGGACATTGAGAGAGTGGACTCATACAAGTACCTGGGTGTTCATCTGAACCACAAACTGGACTGGACTCATAACACAGACGCACTGTACAGGAAGAGCCAGAGTCGGCTCCACCTCCTGAGGAGACTCAGGTCTTTTGGAGTAAGAGGGCCAAGAGAACCTTGCTTTGGACTTTTCAGTATCTCATATGAAAACCCTCTTTTAAGGCAAGCAGACTGTTCATACCGAGCTAGGTGCCCTTACGGTGTCTCACACAGAAACAGCAAACATGCTCATGACTTGGGCTAAACAAATACCTGAAACACCTGAATCTCATGGATCTATTATATTAACGTGGATCTCACTCAATACATTACTTTTGACTTTTAATTTTTTTGTTCTAATGATATACAACTGTATTGTAGGTTTGGAAATATCAAATGTGTTTTTTTCTTAAAAGTGAATTATATTAGTATAATATATACTGCTCTTCTTATCCATTAACATGTTTTATACAGTATATGCTATCCTAATTATTGGTAATTAACTAATCAACGTGTCCACTATTTTATACTAAAAAATATTCCTATTTACTTTAGGCTTGTTTTAAAACATAATCCTAAATTTGTCTAAAAAGTTCTGTCTGTGCCTCAAGCTGGACTGTAAATGTGAGCAGTGAAGAGAGGGGGCGCTGCAAACCAAGTACTGGTCAAAGATTGTTGTGGATGTCACTTAATAATTAGTGGTAAAAGTCTGTCACAGCTATATTTAGGCATTTTTAAAAACAAACATGCAAATAAACTATTAAGCTGTGTTTAAAAAAATATGAAAATCCCATAAATCTAATATTACATAAATATTGAGTGAAACTTGGTTATTTTCAGTACTTTGCCATTTCTGGTGCAATTTCCCAGCCGTGATGAGACTCAGGCACTGCTGTCTTACAGATTGTCTGTTTGGAGTGAGCAAACATCCTAATGGGCTTTGTGAGTGTGGGAATCCTGAAACTATATCATGTTATGTTGTCATGCAGCAAATACAGCAGACAGAGAAGGCAGCTCTTTAAGGAGCTCCCTGACCTCGGAGTCAATGTTTTTTTCATGTAAGTTGAAAAAGCCGTTCACTTTTCTTGACAGTTCTGGCTTTTATTCAATAATCTGACGGTGTCTATTCTTACCGGAAGAGGGCAGCATCGCGCCTCGTAGCTACAACCTCCCGGAAATAATAATAAATATAGCCGCAAGCGGCAATGATCGGCCCTCGCTACGCCGCCGCCACGCCGCAAGAGGAGGTGGCGCTAACGCGCCCCAATTGTCCTTTTATTACGCCTACTGCTGAATCTGTGACGCTGTCACATCTTCTCCCCTTTGTTTTACCATCAAAAAGCTATTTTATTTTGAATTCTTGGCAAAATGTGCGGCTTTGCCGCACAGACACCGTGACTCTTTGAATAAAAATGTGGATAACTTTTGATGGTCCACCCCTGAAGATGAGTCTCACCAAATTTCAGGTTAATATGTCTAACGCCCTAAGAGGAGTTTGTGAAAGTCTAAAGTGTAAACATGTTCTGGCGATTTCCCCATTGGAATAACATGGAAGGTTTCGGTCATCGTTACGGCAAAGCCATAACAATTATGACATGGGTCTCATTGACTTTTTTGATGGGGCCAAAATTGAATTGTGTGTCAAATTTCATATAATTTCGCAAAACTAAATATTTAACCTCCATATAAAATCTTTAGGGGGCGCTGTGGCTCCAAATTAATTTATTTCACTTCAAGTAGGTTTAGGGCAAAGAGTTTAACAACTGATTCTAATTTGACGCAATTCGGACTTTATCTGCGCAAACGGCAGAAATGTTAAATTTGGGAGATTTCTGAAATTCTTGCTACAGTTTGCGGCTTTGCCGCACAGAGACCGTGACAGGTATCAATGTAATTTGGATAACTTTTGATGTCCCACTCCTCAGTAGCATTTTCACCAAATTTCAGCTTTTTAGGGCCAACGGCCTGGGAGGAGTTCGTAAAAGTACGACGTTTGGAAAAACTCCGAAGTCATGTTTAGCCATTTTTGAAGCAATATGGCCGACATTTGGTTGGGCGGACGGCGTTGCCGTAATAATATTTTTTACTTCTCTTGTCACCATCTACCTCTGCGCCAAATTTCATGATTCTACGATCAAATTTTTTTTGGGTCATTTCCCATCTCTCAATGCATTTTTGGTACATTTGGGGGCGCTGACGCGCCAATTTTTTTTATTTTAGAAAAGGGAAATAGCCAGAATGTAGAGAGGCACGATTTTTAGAGGTGTGCAAATTTTTGTGACTTTTCGTCAATGTTCACTGGGTGAAAAATAGGGGGGTTGGTCCCGAGAAGAAGAAAGAAAGAATAATATTCCGATACGAAAACAATGTTTCCCATTTTCCAAATATCATAAACTATACATTTTCGGAAAGCGCTCGCGCTTTCCTACCTCATGGTGTGGGTCCCTGGTCACTGACGGGTACTTTCGTTAATTTTGAGTGGGCTCCGCCCACTTTGTGTTTTTGGCCCTCTATACAGTAATAATGTTCATTTTTTGCATTACATGCTTATATGCACGGAACATGCAAGAGATGGGGAACGTATTCGTGAGGTACTTCGCGCAAATGAGTGCTTTATATGGGGATGACGACCGCGAAGCGGTCGTCATCTCAATGTAAAGTGCTCGTTTAGTGCGCACTTTTGCACGGGCTTCGCCCGTTTACAACGGTAATGTTCCATTTTCCTACTACTAATTAGTATGCACGGGTGTGCATGAGTGGAGGAGTGCGTTAGTGAGTGTTTGGAAGTGGGCGAGCGCTTCGCGCTCGATTTCGTGCGCACTACGTGCGCACTTTCGCAGCCGTGCTTCGCACGGCCTTACGAGATTAATAGGCCTCTCGCCAGCTTGTGGCGCTCGGGCCTAATAAGAAGAAGAGCTGAGACGCGGCTACAAACAGCTCATTAGCATCAAGCACGGCCTGCGTGCTGGTCCCCCAAAGTCAACACTTTTTACGTTCTTGAGTGTTTGGAGAAGTCTTGGTCGCTTGTTGCTCTGAAACTCTAAAGTGAAGCGATCGCTCGAGGGTTTTTCACTGCAGTATCAAAGGACTGGCCACTAGTCCAACTCACGACAGGTTTAAGCTAACAACATCCCATGTGTTTATTTGAATAGATCCATGCAATACAAAGATTACAGCAATCCATATATTTGAATAGATTGGTGTCTAGGATACAGAAGACTTCATGCAGCTCATAAGACTTAGGCTCATAAACAAGACTCACCGTGTCTGTTCAGCACGACCCTCGGGCTCAGAGCTTTCAGAGCCGAGTCCAGCAGCTCCTGTTTCCTCTGGTTCTCCTGTTTAGAGTCACACAGTTCCTCCTCATTCTCCACTATCGTTCTTTCTGCAGTCGCAGTCAGCCACCCAGTCACAAAAGTTCTCAGCATTTGATCTTTGGACATTTTCACAGAGGTTTCTGTGAGTAGCACGATGTTTGCTACTGCTGCTAAAGAATTTTCTTCAGAGTTTATTTCCGGGAGTGAAGAAGGTTAAAGTGAACACTTCCGCCACCTTCTGGAGAGGAGTGTGAATCAAAATTTAACTTTTAAACAATTACCTAAAAATAACATTCCCAGAATCTAAACCTAGAACTTTATTAATTGCATTTGTATTATTGGTCTCTGACTTTGATAAAATTCCAGCCAGTCATTTTAATGTATTCCTTTTTGTCCACCATCTGATAAAAGGAAACTATCAAGCTGCTGGGCATGTTAAACATAACACTTTTATATGGATTCCAAAGTCCCTAAAACTCGAAATTGTCAAACCCCAACAAATGATCAAACTAGTATCACTCCGGCCCTGCCTCCAGACACTGCTTTTCATATTTGGAATATCTAGGCGGAATTACAAATCAGATATTTGTCTGTGAAGAGCTTGTTCACACTTATAATTAGAGTAACTCAGACATCAGAGGCCAAACCTACAGAGGCTTCAAAAGGAGTCCAGATTGTCTAAACTAATAACATCACAAACAAAAGAGAAGAGTGCAAAGAAAAAAATCCTTTCAGTCATATGTGCAGCTAAACAAAACTGGTTTTAGCTTAGATTTGAACATTGTCAGAGTAGAAGCCTGTCTCACATCTTCAGGAAGACTGTTCCAGATTTTAGCTGCATAAAACTGAAATGCAGATTCCCCATGTTTTGTCCTGACTCTGGGCACCAGCAGGAGGCCGGTCCCTGAGGTCCTCAGAGTCCGAGATGGTTCATATGGCACTAAAATATCCAAGATGTACTTTGGTGCTAGGCCATGGAGAGACTTGTACACAAGTAGAGCTGCTTTAAAGTCTATTCTCTGAGCCACAGGGAGCCAGTGCAGAGACCTGAGAACAGGACTAATGTGATGGTACTTCCTGGTTCTAGTCAGGACCCGAGCAGCAGCATTCTGGATGTACTGCAGCTGTTTTACAACTCGTTTGGAGAGGCCAGTGAGCAGGCCGTTACAGTAGTCTAATCTACTGGAGACAAACGCATGGATAAGTCTCTCTAAATCTGGTTTTGACACTATATTTTTGATTTTGGCATTGTTTTTTAGATGGTAAAAAGCTGCTGATGTTATTGATTTGACGTGGCTATTAAAGTTCAAGTCTGAGTCCATTATTACCCCCAGATTTTTAACTTGGTTTGTAGGTTTTAGCAAGACTCTGGAGGTGACCGCAAACACTTTCTCTTTGTTTCTGTGGGCCAAAAACGATTATTTCAGTCTTGTCTGAGTTCAGCTGGAGAAAGTTGTTTTGCATCCACAAACTGATCTGTTGGATGCAGTGACAGAGTGAATCTACTGGTCCATATTCACCTGCCGACAGTGAAACATAGATCTGAGTGTCGTCTGCATAATTGTGATAGGACACATTTTCACTGCGTATCAACTGACCTAACGGCAGCATGTAGAGGTTGAACAGAAGGGGACCCCGGACTGACCCTTGGGGCACTCCACAGGTCAAGGTCATGTGGTCTGAGACACAGCTACCAATTTCAACAAAGTACTTCCTGTCTTCCAGATAGGACCTTAACCAGTTTAGGGCAGTGCCAGTGATGCCCACCCAGTCCTCTAGTGTCTGTAAGAGGATCCCATGATCAACAGTGTCAAAAGCAGCACTCAGATCTAACAGAATTAAGACTGAAGCTTTGCCCGTGTCAGTGTTCAGGCGGATGTCATTTGTCACCTTGACAAGAGCAGTCTCAGTGCTGGGATGAGGTCTAAAACCTTCTGGCCCTCAGAGGCAACTGTTGTTGTGATTTTGGGCCTTACAAAAATAAATTGATTTGATTTGATTTGATTTAAAACCTGACTGAAAAACATCAAATGAGTTGTTTATTAATGTATACATTAATTAATTATGTATACATACATGCATGTATGTATGTATGTATGCATGCATGTATGTATGCATGTTACTTTGTATGTATGTACAGGTATGTATGCATGTATGCATGCATGCATGCATGTATGTATGTATGTATGTATGTACGTATGCATGTATGTATGCACGTATGTATGCATGTATGCATGCATATATGTATGTATGTATGTATGTATGTATGTATGCATGTATGTATGTATGTATGCATGTATGTATGTATGTAAGGCAAGGCAAGTTTATTTGAAGAGCACATTTCATACACAAGGCAATTCAAAGTGCTTCACACAGCAGGAAAAATGCATTAAAATCACAAAGAAATTACAGAAACAGAAATACAATAAAATTAACTAATTAAAAACAATTTATGTCATAAAAGAGAAGAGTGCAAAGAAAAATCCTTTCAGTCATATGCACAGCTAAACAACACTGTTTTTAGCTTAGATTTGAACATTGTCAGAATAGAACCTGTTTCACATCTTCAGGAAGACTGTTCCAGATTTTAGCTGCATAAAACTGAAACGCAAATTCCCCGTGTTTAGTTCTGACTCTGGCACCAGTAGGAGGCCGACCCATGTTTAGTCCTGACTCTGGCACCAGTAGGAGGCCGACCCATGTTTAGTCCTGACTCTGGCACCAGCAGGAGGCCGACCCATGTTTAGTCCTGACTCTAGCACCAGCAGGAGGCCGGTCCCTGAGTCCTCAGAGAGAGGCCATGGAGAGACTTATACACAAGCAGAGACCTGAGAACAGGACTAATGTTATCGTACTTCCTGGTTCTAGTCAGGACCCGAGCAGCAGCGTTCTTGATGTACTGCAGCTGTTTTACAGCTCGTTTGGAGAGGCCAGTGAGCAGGCCGTTACAGTAGTCTAATCTACTGGAGACAAACACTTGGTCACAAGTCTCTCCAAATCTGGTTTAGACATTATATTTTTGATTTTGGCAATGTTTTTTAGATGGTAAAAAGCTGCTGATGTTATTGATTTGTAGGTTTTAGAGAGAGACTCTGGAAGTGACGCTAACACTTTCTCTTTGTTTCTGTGAACAAAAACGATGATTTCTGTCTTTTCTGAGTTCAGCTGGAGAAAGTTATTTTGCATCCACAAACTGATCTGTTGGGTGCAGTGACAGAATGAATCCACGGGTCCATATTCACTGGCAGTGAAACATAGCTCTGACTCGTCTGCATAATTGTGATAGGACACATTTTCACTGCGTATAAACTAACGGCAACATGTGAAGGTTGAACAGAAGGGGACCCAGGACTGACCCTTGGGGCACACCACAGGTCAGGGTCATGTGGTCTGAGACACAGCTACCAATTTCAACAAAGTACTTCCTGTCTTCCAGATAGGACTTTAACCAGTTTAGAGCAGTGCCATTGATGCCCACCCAGTCCTCTAGTCTCTGTAAGAGGATCCCATGATCGACAGTATCAAAAGCAGCACTCAGATCTAACAGAATTAAGACTGAGGCTTCGCCTGTGTCAGTGTTCGGGCGGATGTCATTTGTCACCTTGACAAGAGCAGTCGCAGTGCTTGTGATGAGGTCTAAAACTGAAAAACATCAAATGAGTTGTTTATTAAGAGGAAATCTCTGAGCTGTTGGTAAACAATCTTTTCAAGGGCTTTTCCCCAAAATGGCAGATTAGAGATGAGCTAGTAATTACTCTGCGGCATCAAGACTGCTCTTCTTAAGGAGAGGCTTTATGACCGCAGTTTTCAAAGACATTGGGAATGTTCCAGATTGAAGCAACATATTAACTATGTGAGTGAGTGGTGCTAACAAACTGTTCAGCACAGACTTTAGAAATCTGGTGGGTAACACATCGAGGCAGCATGTAGATGAACTCAGACTGGTGATGATCTCCTGGACAGTTTTGTCAGTTACAGGTGCAAAGTGCACAAGCTCTAAGTGTCTAGGTGGTTTTAGGGTAATTTTTTGCATTGTGGGATTTATAGCATTTTTAATGCCCTGAACTTTGTCATTAAAGAATAATGCAAACTCATTACACTTGGATGTGGAAATTAGTTCCAACGGCAGCTGAGCTGGAGGGTTTGTTAATCTGTTTACCGGACAGAGCAGCATCGACCACATGGATGTTTGAAATATTTACCCCCTTTGTAATTATGAGATCTCGAGTGTGCCCTCTGCTGTGGGTGGGGCCTCTCACATGCTGAGTAAGACTGAAGGTTTCAAGGACAGCATCAAGCTCTTTAGCATTTCTGTCACAAATATTGTCAACATGCACATTGAAATCACCTATAATGACCAAACCATCAAAGTCTGTGCATACAACTGAAAGCATCTCAGTAAAATCATCAATACAACTTTGGCAGTGTTGGGGAGGCTTGTATAAAACAATGAAGAGAATGGATGGAGACCGTTTTAGCTCCATTTTAAAGGATACATACTCAAATGATGAAAACATCCCAAAAGACAACCTGCGGGTCATTATTTCATCCCTAAAGATAGGACAGACTCCAGCCCCTTTTTTATTTTCTCGTGTTTCAGATTCAAACTTAAAGTTAGGCGGGGCAGATTCTATCAGAACTACATTTCCTGTGTTTTTGTCAAGCCATGTTTCAGTTAAAAACATAAAATCAAGATTATGATAAGAAATTAAATTATTAATTAAGAGTGATTTGTTACATAAGGATCCGACATTTATCTTTTCACAGGGAATATGAATCAAATTTTCCAGATTGGGCCGCCTGACTCGCATTTTGTTTTCCCATCTGTATGATGTGACTAAAGAAATAGCACTAGGGGGGGCTATTTTTACATAGGGCCCAGGGTTGGTTTGATTCTTAATATGACAATAAGTCCTGGCAACGCTGAGACCCAGTGTATCCTATCTATGGGAGATACCAGGTGAAAGGCGAGGGGGATGGGTGGTGAAGCCTTTGTTGGTGTTGTCGGCTTGTGCGGGGAAGAGTTGTTAAGTATTAAGTTAAGCGTGAGTGGAGCCATCTTAATGCCTGATTTGATCGGACATTCAAAATGGTTGGGAAGGCCCATGGGTGCGGGTGGAGATGAGAAGGAGAATGAGGAATCTGTGGTGGGAGTAGATGTTGCAGGGGGAACCCAGGGCTGGTCTGAAGGCAGGGGCGATGATAGGGATGTTGTTGGGCCTGTCACAGATGGGTCCAAGGCCTTTGAAGATTGTTGTGGTGCTGTTGCTGATGAGTCCTTTGCTGGAGGCGGTGGAGGTGAATGTGGAGCAGCTGGAGCTGAATACTTTTCTGGTGGTGGTGGTGGTGGTGGTGGTGGAGCGGCTGCTGATGAATCCTTTGGTGGAGGCTGTGGTTGTGGTGCTGAAGCAGTGATGTTGAAACATTGGCTCGGTCTCTGGCTGATGGAGCAGGAATTTTTCTCTCATTCCTCTCTTCTCTAACTATCTGCTCAGGGACCTGTCCAGGCCCAGTCCAATGCCTCAGAGCGTGGAGCAGGTTCTCTGTCAGCACCCTCACTCCACCTCTGCATAGGTGGGGGCCATTTCTCTTAAACAGGTCCTCTCGTTTCCAGAATAGATAGAAGTTCTCAATGTAGTGTAGTCCTCTAGGTACACACTCTTTGGACAGCCATGTGTTCAGCTGAAGAAGCCGACTAAACTTGTTTTTCCTCTTGTCGATGTTTGGAAGAGGTCCACTTATGAATGTTTTGATTTCCACTTTATCAAGCACGTCGAATAACTTCAAGAAGTCTCTTTTCAAAATTTCAGTCTGTTCCCGTCGTATATATCCACTGCACCCACGTGCACAATCAGCTGATTGTTCCTCCATGCTTAGCCAAAACATTTGGAAGGAGTGACGTTATCTCACTCACTGTGGCGCTTGGAAAACAGTGTGTGTTGATCTTTTCATGCGTCACACGACTTATCGCGCCGTCTCCAATCAGGACAGATGTACAATCAGTGACCTTGACGCTTGGCACAGATCGTCCCTGCTGCATTTTCGCCACGTCATGTATTACATGTTTTCTCTGTTCATTTAATTCCGTCTCTGAAAGTGGTAAAAATTTGTTTGTAAGCTGTATTTTAGGTGACTTTACGTTATCTTTGTATCGTTTAGGCTTTGCCCCAAGATATAACCTGGTCTTTCCGGTTTTTAGACAGTTTTGTAAACGACACAAAGTCACTGCGATTTAGGTTGAAAGTAGCAGTTTTTCTTGTAAAAAGTGTGCTCTCCTTACCACCGGCAGACACAGGAATGGTATCGTGAAGAACGTTTTCAGATTCCAAAACAAATATCCGTGTTTTCAGCTCATTCATTTCTTGTTGATATTTCCGACAGCGTTCACACGTCTTTTTTTCCTTCTTCTCCCGGACATGACGCTGGTGTCAGATATGTCGTTAAAACTGTAAAAAATTTCTTAAAATCCTTGGTTTACTTGAAAAAGTCATAAGCAAAATAAATAAGGAAAGCAGCGATAGAAAGCTGGAGCGAGCATGAAAACGTGTGCACTTCGGAAGCAGGAAGTCAAGGGGTGCATGTATGTATGTATGTGTGTATGTATGTAAGTCAGTAGGTCAGTGCATGCTCAACACTTTCTTGGGTCTGAACAAATGGTTGTTTGCAAATTATTTAATCCAGTTTGACAAAATCTTGATAGGGTGTCCTTCCTTATTCCTTCCTCTTATTTTTCTGTTGCTGTTACTCCAATACATGAGGCTAGAGCTGATGATAAAGTACTTTCCCTTAAGCCCTTTACACAGAAGTACCGGTATTAAATATGTTGCTCTCTATAGATCCAAAAAAGTCCACTGGAGCTAACAACCTCGAACCAAGGGTACTTTTGTTATCAGCACCACTAATGGTAAATTATTTAACTCGGCCCTTTGCACAAATGTGTCAATAATGTCAATAATTTCTGTCCAACCTCAAAACTATCCTGCCTAGCAAAACTTTTGGAGAAGCTAATAAGTACCAGGTGCATGCTTTTAAATAGCTACCAGTCTGGATTTAGTCCACGGTATGACACTATCACAGCTGCAACCAAAGTTAGAAATGATACCGCTAATGCATCGGACAATCATGAAGAATGTGCTGCTGTTTTTGCTGATTTGTCAATGGCTTTTGATTCAGTGGATCACTGTATTCTCTTGGAACATCTGGATGCTATTGGGTTTGATTCAAATTCTAAAAAATGGTTTGCAGATTACCTCACAAATAGAGCTCAAGCTGTTTCTGCTGGGGTCTAATTAGGTTAATTTCTAAAACACACAGTATTTTGAAGCACACACAAACACATCACAGCTGTCCCTACTGTCCCCTCTGTCCTTGATGACTCTGTGTGAGCTGATTTACCTGTGTCTGTATCTTCACATCTGGTTCACCTTTTCCTGAGCTTGTACAGATCGAGTGAGTGTTACGTTCTAACTTTTATGATATTTACACAGAAAGATGTCAGATCTCATTTCAATACCCAGGTTCTAAACTACAGATCCGTACATCACATGCTCCACTTGTGGTTTCTAGATTCACTTCCTCATTAGACTCATTTCTCCATGAATATTAGTTAGTTGAATATGATTTACCTAAACATGAGCCGATAATCAGTGGATTTAATTGAGACAGATGGGACAGAGAGGGAGGAGCAGCCACTGCACGCGGCAGCAGTCACATCAAAGGATTTATGACAAAAAGTGATTGTAACGACTCACGCCTCTCAAATTCACAATTAAAACTTCAGAATAAATTGTGTTTTAGTCGCCAACACTTAATACTGTTTAGACAGAAGGCTATTTTGTTTTGATGTTGCCCTGTTCACGCACATTAATAGTGCACTAAGAGGAGTGACACGGATGCCTTTTCTGACAGAGCGAAAGCAGTAGGAGCGATATGGATGGATCAGCACCAGAGGGACAAACACTTTTGCTGCAGAAAGAACAAAAAAACAAAAGCATGTGATGCATGAAGCTCTTATTCTGCAAGAAAAACTGCATGTGGAACGTGAAAACGTTGTGAGCGTGCACGTCTGAGTCTGGCACAGACATTATTTCAGTTTTATAAACGGACCCTTAAGAAGAAGCTGTCACTGGGATAAATGTCACGCATAAAGACAAATTAACGTGTTGGATCTGCGGCCTGCTCCAGCTCTTCATTAAACCAAACCTGCACATGTGCTCCGTCTGAGGGACTTTTCTCAGGTCCAATCACAGTTTCATAAATGCATTCGCAGATTCAGAGGATCTTCTCTGTTACAGACACAGACTGATGCGGTCACAGTGGTCTGAGAGAGCACTGCACGACTTCTCATGTGTCTTGAATGAGTGAAATAAACAGCCCTTCTCCTGCTTCAGTTTAAATGTGATCATCTCTCTGAATTCAATTATTTTAGGCTAAAAGATGTATTTGCTGATGATTTCCTGACTCAAACACTTCCTCAAACTTATTTCTGCTACACTCCACGAGTAGGAGGGTCTCAGTTTGTGTGGAGATAAGCAAAGTCCTGCGCTTAGTGGAGTGATAAATGTGCAAGCTTTATAAATGAGGCTCCTAAAGTTAGTTACTCAGGTTGCATTGGTTTGGTTTTGTCAACTCAGAAGTTACTCCAAAACTCTGTGGCCTGTTGCTAGAATCCAGGTGAACTTACTCAGAGGAGAAGCCCCAGCGGCATTGAAGGATGGGACAAATTCAGGGGACAATAAAGTGCACCTTAACTTTAAGAGTATGTTAATATGTTGTAGTGAAGTGAGTCTAACCTGTCCTGCACGTATATTTAGCCTCAGAGTATTTGACCACAGACAAACAATATCAGTTGTGTTCATAAATCACTGTTTGGACAGAACATTAAACACAACGTTGAAACTTTGTATTTAAAGTATATTGTATATATATATATATATATATATATATATATATATATATATATATATATATAGATATATTACCTTTATTTTGACCATGACAGAACACAAAACAAAACATTTAAAATCCAGAATATAAGAGAAGAAATAGAAAGTGAAAGCCTGCCCTCGGTTCATCTGAATCTGACCATGAACAGTAGATGCTGTTAGAACACAATCTGCCACTGTCATAATATCACCATTATCATCAACTATCTACATCATTTTAATCACACAAATGGATACAGTTTGTATAACATAAATATCATTGCCTTAAATGGACTTATGTTTGGACTTTGTGTGAAGTCATTTCCAGTTTCCATATTTAATTGGTGTGGGCTTGTTTGGGTAAAAACATTAGCCGTGGTCACTCCCACCACTGTCCCAGCTTGGCCTGTTACGACTTATCATTTGAGAGGTAAAAACATGCACAAGGACATTTTGAGACTCGATAAACGTGTGTTTTGTTTGGCTGCACAAGTGTCTTTCATGGACCAAAGGCTCGATTGCCGCAGCCACAGGTCACTGTGTGGTAGAGACAACAGTAAGGCAGCAGTGAACTGCCATTAATGCCACGACCCAAGCGCTGATTCCACATCATGCAGCTCCGCTCCTCTGCGCTGTGCCACAAAACGCCTCCATCTGAGGGTACAGACCCTTGCTTTTTTTATGTGCTCTCTGTGCATGCTTTACTAGCGCTCCTCTGGGCTCTGCAGCCCTGAGGAGCGCTAGAAGAGCATGCACGGAGAGCTGAGTTTGTGAAATCAAAGTTCATCATTAAAACCAAAATAACCATTTATTCTAAAGTTGGAGTGCAGATAACTGGTGTATTCTAGGATCGCTCTACGGCCCACGCCACATCAGTTTATAAGTTTAATCTCCACCACAAGGGTAATTACACATTAAACTGTAATAAAAGTGTTCTCCTGTGTTTTGGAGTCACAGAGTCTAGTGTGTGTCTGATGTTCTGAGTTGTTGCAAAAGTAGAATTCTCCTTCACACAGCGCATGGTCATCTTTTACTTCATTTGAACATGAATAAAAAAGCAATACAAATTGTTACACTGCTACAAGTAGAGATTATTCCTTAGAATTATTGCATCAGTCAAATGCTATTTAAACAAAAAACAAATAGAAACTATGGTAACTGGCCAAGTCCCAGATTTTTTGTCTTAAGATTTAAGTCTGTAATGTTTTTCTGCAGATATTTCCTGTTTAGGCAGGCATAAAACACAAATGATAAGTGGCAAATAATATGTTTCTTTAAATGTGCTTTATAGGTTTTTCACCTGTGCGTTCTCATGTGTTCTGTAAGATAAGACTTTCGGGCAAATGTTTTATTACATAATGAACAGCTGAAAGGTTTCTTGTTGGTGTGTATTTTCATGTGTTCTGCAAGATTACGCGTATGGGCAAATGCTTTATTACAGATTGAACAGCTGAAAGGTTTCTCACCTGTGTGTGTTCTCATGTGTTCTACAAGATAAGCCTTCCAGACAAATGTTTTATTGCAAATTAAACAGCTGAAAGGTTTCTCATCTGTGTGTATTCTAATATGTCCTGCAAGAGAACCCTTCCGGGCAAATGATTTATTACATACTGAACAACTGAAAGGTTTCTCACCTGTGTGTACTCTCATGTGTTGTATAAAATAAGCCTTCCAGAGAAATGTTTTATTGCAAATTAAACAGCTGAAAGGTTTCTCATCTGTGTGTTTTCTAATATGTCCTACAAGAGAACCCTTCCGGGCGAATGTTTTATTACAAATTGAACATCTGAAAGGTTTCTCATCTGTGTGTATTGCCATGTGCTCTGCAAGATAACGCTTTCGGGCAAATGTTTTATTACATACTGAACAGCTGAAAGGTTTCTCATCTGTGTGTCTTGACATATGTTCTGTAAGATTACGCTTTTGGGCAAATGTTTGATTACAGACTGAACAGCTGAAAGGTTTATCATTTGTGTGTCTTGTCATGTGTTCTGCAAGATTACGCTTTTGGGCAAATGTTTTATTACATACTGAACAGTTGAAAGGTTTTTCATCTGTGTGTGTTGTCATATGTTCTGCAAGATTACCCTTTCGGGCAAATGATTTTTTACAGATTGAACAGCTGAAAAATTGTTCACCTGTGTGTATTTTCATGTGTCTTACAATGTTACCCTTAAGGGTAAAGTTTTTCTTACATATTGAACAACTGAAAGGTTTCTCATCTGCGTGTGTTCTTCTGTGTACTACAACTTCATTATATTTGGCGAAAATCTTGTTACAGATAGAGCATCTGAAATGTTTCTTGCCTGTGTGTGCTTTCATGTGCCTTGCAACGAGACATTTATAGGCAAGGTTTGGCTTACTGATTGAACAACTGAAATGTCTTTCTCCTGTGTGTATTCTCTTATGATATAGGAGACCATGAGAACCAGCAAAGTCTTTCTTACAGATGAAACAACGGAATGGTTTCTCTCCGGTATGAACTCTAACGTGTCTTTGCAAATTTTGTTTAGTCCCAAATTTATTTTTACAAACAGAGCCCTGGTGTTTCTTCCCTTCAGCTCCTTCGGCTGTTCCTGACATGTCTCCATTGTTTACACTGGTCTCTGGTGCAGATTTGTATTTGGGGGATTGACCAGAATTTTGTACAGCTGTGCTTGTGTTTCTGATCTGGACTTGGTTGTAGTGTTCTTCATCAGCCTCTGTCTCCATCTGTGCAGCTGAACCTCTGAGTGGAGCTCTCCAGTTTTCATCATTGTCAGAGTCAGAAGAGTGCTCTGTGTCTCCCTCAGTCTCTGAGTGGAAATCTGGCTCTGAGCTGATGTCCTCTCCTTGTGTTTCCTCTTCTTTGGGCTCAATTTTTGTTTGTTGGAGCAGAGAGCAGTCTTCAGTCTTCACACAGACGGCACCGGACTCAGGAACAGAGCTGAAAAGAAATAAGATTATAGGGTTTCTGCAGGGGTGAACAAGTCAAATTCAATTCAATTCATTATTTTGACATGTTGGTTCATTGAAGAGGATTTCTTCAAAGACATACAAATATGACACAGAAAAGTTCCAGAAATTCATCAAAAATAATACAATATCCTGAAATACCATTAATAATTAGAGTTGAATTAAATAGTCTAAATAACATTATTTTCAGTGTAATTCATAGTGTTTTTATTTGGTTTGTGCTTTGAAGATATTAACAGAAGGTACAACACAGTCGTGAGGGCCCTACAAATATATGAGCCACTCTGAGTGCACAACAAATGACCACACAACATCCAATGATTTGGTTAGAGAGTAGAGCGTGTCCCACTGTCCCAGGCTAAAACGCGTTTATTGTCATTATTCTTCTCGGCAATCAACCTCTACAACTGTAACATAAAACACATCTCATCATGGATTCAATTCCAGCATTTGTCGAATGTCTGTACCCTCTCTCTATGACATGAGACATGCGCACACGCACTCAGGATTTATTAACAGACAACAACAAGATAATATGACGATCCCTCCACATAATGAACCATATACAAAAATAAGAAAAAGAAAGCTGTGATCTTAAAGGCGGTATGGACGATTTTTCTGCGATTTGAGAACGCAGGCGGAAGTGCGCATGCGCACTCCCCCGTGCGGACTGATACGACACACACGTGCGTTTGTTTATGAGCGCAACGGAGCGCATCGCATCGCTCGTCTCCCGTAGATTTCTGTCCACTTCTGCGTCAGCTCGAACTGTCTTTCTCCATCTTCATTTTGCCCCGTACACTGAAGGAACTATATTATGATGCACTTAGGCATGCGGAAACGTGGGGACGAACCGCACGTGGCTGCAGGTGAGCGGTAGGTGCGTTTTATGATTGATACGTGGCAGGACAAATGATTTATCCACGCCATGAGGAAATATGATAAAAAAATTCACTGAAAAAAATCGTCCATACCACCTTTAAGTTTGAACGCTGAGAAAGCATCTGATCCTGTTAGCTGGCCTTTTTTATTTAAAGAATTTCAAAAACACGACTTCATTATAAAAAATATTGTTATTTTTTTATGATGGTCCAACATCAAGAATCAACAGTCACCTGACTGTGCCTGGTCCCTTCTCCTGTTTGCTCTGTCCTTGGAACCATTGGTCTAATATATTAGACAATCAAAAACAATCCACTGCGTCACAATTGTTGGAACATAAAATTACATGCTATGCAGATCATCTACTATTATATTTGACCAAACCAGAAATTCCCATGTCTAATGTGAATGATTTTTTTTTAAGAAAATAAAAGAAATATACAGACCGCATCAGACAATAAACCACAAGTGTCCATGTTGTAACATGAGATATTTACATATAAAGAAACTCGATAGTGACGAGTCTTTTAAAACGATGCTCTGCGGCGGGTTTAATTAGACTAATTTCTCAGTGAATATGAGTTGGATTGTAATAGAACACAGCATTTTGAAGCTTAACAAACAGAAAACACATCACAGCTGTCCCCTCTGTCCTTGATGACTCTGTGTGAGCTGATTTACCTGTGTCTGTGTTTTCACATCCGGTTCATCTGCTCCTGAGCGAGTGTGTGTTACGTTGTAACATTAGATATTTAAACAAAGATATGGTCCATGGTAGTGATGCTAGAGTCAAGTCTGGCCAATAAAGTATCATTTCAATGCGGCAAGTTCTAAACTACAAACGTCCGTATCAGACGCAGAGCCAGACATTCTAAGCATATGGGGCTTAGTCCAAAAAGAAAGAAGGGGTTCATTCAGGCCGATATTAGGTGGTTTTAGTGCCCCCAATACAGTACTGTACAGTACTGTACTGTACCGACTCACTCAACTCACTCAACTCACTCAACTCACTCAACTCACTCAACTCACCTCACTCACATTAAAATAGTTCTTTAAAATTACCACTGGACAATAACTTGATATGGAATATAAAGAAAATGTTTGAGACTCACATTTGCAGATGCTCTTCCTCCTGTTTGACGCTCTGTTCTTCCTCCTGTTTGACGCTCTGCTCTTCCTCCTGTTTGACGCTCTGCTCTTCCTCCTGTTTGACGCTCTGCTCTTCCTCCTGTTTGACGCTCTGTTCTTCCTCCTGTTTGACGCTCTGTTCTTCCTCCTGTTTGACGCTCTGCTCTTCCTCCTGTTTGACGCTCTGTTCTTCCTCCTGTTTGACGCTCTGCTCTTCCTCCTGTTTGACGCTCTGCTCTTCCTCCTGTTTGACGCTCTGTTCTTCCTCCTGTTTGACGCTCTGCTCTTCCTCCTGTTTGATGTTCTGCTCTTCCTCCTGTTTGATGCTCTGTTCTTCTGGCTCCTCTTTAATCAGTAGAGTATCTGGGATTTCCTGTTTCAGATCAGGACCAGGACTCAGACAGGGGAGCTGGACACCTGCAGGACACAATAAATAAATATGTTAACTCCTTACGAAGACATTAGGCTGGGCGATTTGAATAAATACAATCTTGATTTCTTTTTGGCACACTTTTACTATTACAATTATAGATCACAGTAATTGAAGACTGATGCTCTTTAAAACATAACTAAGATTTCAATATTCCTTATACCTTGATTCAAAGGCTTTTGTCCTTCTATGGGCCAGACATTCAAAGCATCCGGGGCTTAGTCCAAAAACAAAGATTCATATATATATATATATATATATATATATATATATATATATATATATATATATATATATATATATATATATATATATATATATATATATATATATATATATATATATATATATATATATATATATATATATATATATATATATATATATATATATATATATATATATATATATATATATATATGCCCTTTTGCCTTCACTCTACTGTGTGTGTCCAAACTGAGATAACAGTTAAACAGTTCATCATTAATAGTAACAGATAAAAATATCAGACATGTGCGCAAAACTTCATTAAAATGTAAAATGCCATTACCGCTTCACTTTGGCGGTTTTAGGGATCATAGGGCAATATTGAGGTTATCGCAACACCCCTACTTTTCATGTAACTTCTTTAAATTGCCTTCTCGCACCGTCCAGTGTATTTTTGACCTCTTTCCCAGTGTTTTCTACAGAAAGTTTTAGCGTTACCACTTACAGCCTATTCTTTCAATTGCTGCAAAGATGGGGACATTAATAGACAACAAGTCATCCTCCATGCTTGTTAAATTTGATTGTTTACAAGGTAAACTAGTGTTTGTAACAGAAGCTTCCTTGAGCATCTCGTCCATAGTCCTTTGTGCATATGATATGATGTATGAATGGATGGACGGATGTATAATAGCATTGATATTGCTCATAATGGTCACACAAAACAAAAATAAATGAATAACATCCATAAATGTGACTTATCACCGGTGTAGCGTTCAGACTCAACCACACAGGCTGTTCATTCAGACAGCACAATGGCCCGTTTCACACATAAACCTTGCTCTGGACCTTTCAGTATTTGTAACATATGAAAACCCTCTTTTAAGGCAAGCAGACAGTTCATACCAAGCTAGGTGCCCTTCATGAAATTCAAACACAATCAGAGCAAGTCGATCAATTAATTACATTTGATTAAGTAGTTGCATTTTCTCTAGTATAAAATATTTGATCTAATAATAAATATTATTAGAACCTAAATATTGTAGGTTTGGAAGATTTCAAATGTGTTTTTTTCTTTAAAGTGAATTATGTATTAGTATAATATATACTGCTCATCATATCCATTAACATGTTTTATATATGCCAATTATAGGTAATTAACTAATCAACGTGTCCACTATTTTATACTAAAAATTATTCCCATTTACTTTAGGCTTATTTTAAAACATAATCCTAAATTTGTCCAAAAAGTTCTGTCTGTGCCTCAAGCTGGACTGTAAATGTGAGCAGTGAAGAGAGGGGGCGCTGCAAACCAAATACTGGTCAAAGGCTTTTGTGGATGTCACTTAATTATTAGTGGTAGAAGTATGTCACAGCTATATTCAGGCATTTTTTTAAAACAAACATG
This sequence comes from Eucyclogobius newberryi, assembly GCF_026437365.1. Classification (NCBI taxonomy): domain Eukaryota; kingdom Metazoa; phylum Chordata; class Actinopteri; order Gobiiformes; family Gobiidae; genus Eucyclogobius; species Eucyclogobius newberryi. Next base: position 26,901,783 of record NW_027315779.1, read on the forward strand.
CAGATAAACTATTAAGTTAAGCTTAAACAATTAAAAAATAACAAACTATCTAATATTATCTAAATATTGAATGAAACTTGGTTATTTTCAGTGCATTGCAATATCTGGTGTATTTGTATCATAATCCTAAACGGAGCATATTATACAGGGACGAGCTGCCGAGCTGAGCCGTAATGAGACTCGGGCACTGCTGTCTTACAGATTGTCTTTTTGGAGTGAGCAAACATCCTAATGGGCTTTGTGAGTGTGGGAATCCTGAAACTATATCATGTTATGTTGTCATGCAGCAAATACAGCTCGGAGTGAATGTTTTTTCATATAACTCCATGTATTTCTCGTATGCAAAGCAAGTTGAAAAAGCTCTCTTTTCTTCAATAATCTGACAGTATCTATTCATACCAGCAGAGGGCAGCATCGCACCTCATAGCTACAGCCTGACGGAAATAATTAGAAGAACAACTAAGCCGTGGTTACGCTCATTAGCATCAAGCACGAATGTTCCAATTCTCCGTACTCGGGCTGCGTGCTCCCGTTCTTCCCTAAGTCTGCACTTTTTACCTTCTTGAGGATTGAGAACGGGCCAAAGTCGGACACAAACCTACCCAGGGAACTCGGATCTGTGCAGGGCTTACTTATACCGAACGCGCCTAATCACTCATTTTTAAAAGTGGATGGGTCGGACTGACACCCATGATTACGGCCTTTGTGCAGCCCAAACTATGCCCCAAATATTGAAAAATGCAGTCAACAATAAATTCCCCTATTTTAAAGCAGCGAGGAGCAAGTTCTTCCGGAGGCGGCGGCGCGGGCGACCGATCATTTCCGTTATATTTCCGTGGTTCTTTGGCCGCTTGTTTTGTGCGGACAAGCCTTTGTCACATGTTGATCTATGAAACTCTCCAGAGAAGCGATTCCATATATTTGAATAGATTGGTGTCTAGGATACAGAAGACTTCATGCAGCTCATAAGACTTAGGCTCATAAACAAGACTCACCGTGTCTGTTCAGCACGACCCTCGGGCTCAGAGCTTTCAGAGCCGAGTCCAGCAGCTCCTGTTTCCTCTGGTTCTCCTGTTTAGAGTCACACAGTTCCTCCTCATTCTCCACTATCGTTCTTTCTGCTGTCGCAGTCAGCCACGCAGTCACAGAAGTTCTCAGAGTTTGATCTTTGGACATTTTCACATATAGTTTTGTGAGTAGCACAATGTTTGCTACAGCTGCTAAAGACTCTTTAGTTTATTTCCGGGAGTGAAGAAGGTTAAAGTGAACACTTCCGCCACCTTCTGGAAAGGAGTGTGAATCAGACTGACAGGAGATTTCCTGTTTTGGAAAGAAGCTAAAACAATGACCTAAAATAATGTTCCCAGAATCTAAAGCCTGAACTTTCTGAACTTGAATTGTATTTTTAGGTTCTGACTTCAAGCCTTTCAAATTCCAGCCAGCGAGTCCTCTGACCTTTACTTAATGTATTCCTTTATGTCCACCCTCTGATTAAAGGAAACTGTCAAGCTGCTGGGAATGTTAAACATAATAATTTTAAAAAGCTATAACCCACATATTTTCAGTCAAATTAACCATTGTGGGATGATCATGGTCAGTTTGTGGCCCAGAAACTAAAAACTACCCTAAATTCTCCAAAAATTGATAAAACTTTTAAATGGATTCCAAAGTCCTTAAAACTCATCCCTTCAACTTTAACAGAGGATTTTTAAAAATGAATTAAACAATTATAACCTTCGATTTATTAAGGCTTATAAATCAGAACTTTCAAGGGGAACTATATCCAAATTGTTTCAATGCGTTGCTAATCCAGGCAGATACTTTATTAATTATATTAAAAGCAAATGGGAAAATGGGAAAGAGAAGGACGTATTGTTTTGACAGATGAAGAGTGGGAAAATATGTGTACATCCCTGTGGAGGACTACAAAGTCACATGTCTGGAGAGGGTTTTGTTGAAAAAACACCATGTCAAAGTGCTCAATATTCAGAGGGAAATGCCGACTGTTGGAGAAATCGTGGCAGTCAGGAGGCAAACCACCATCACATGTTCTGGGACTGCCCTGTTGCTCAAAAATATTGGACTGAAATGAATGATGCACTGCAGATTCCACTCGATTTTAGAACTATGTACTTGGGGCTCAGAACTCCTGCCATGGACTTAATAAATGAATACATCTGAAATGTTCTTTTGAGGGCAGGAAAACAGGTCATCACAAAGAAATGGATGACACAAAACCCCCTGACGATCAAGGACTGGACTGACATAATAACAGATATTAGACAAATTTAAATGACATGAAATAATTTAGATTTTTCTCCCCCCATTTGTTTCTTTGGTGTTGAGGCAATGGCTATATTGTTTCCTCTCAAAACTGCTTTGGCAGCATCCCAGAGGACGGGCGGGGAAATTTCTGCATTGTCGTTCTCCACCAGAAGTTTTAAGTACAGTAATGTAGATAGCATCATGGTCACTTAAGTCTATTGTGCCAATTGCTGCCTCAGAGATTTAAGAGCGGTCTTTATTGAAATAATAATATCAAAAATCTATCTGGAGAACATTGAGTGGGGATTTTGAAAATGCCAAATTAAAAATAACGTACTATATATATATATATATATATATATATATATATATATATATATATATATATACACGCTACTTACTATACATAACAGAAGTGTTCATTTTATTTCTGCACATAGTGTGTAAGATTTAAGTCTATTGTTAAAATATTGTTCTTGTTTATATTGCTCGTTTCTATTCTCCTGCCGTTCTTGAACTGAAATAAAAACATTGTGTGTGGGACAGTGATGCTGGTGTTTGGAGCGGTGGCTCTACATTTTGCATTTTGTCACTTTACGGTGTTGGCTCCGCGTCATCGCGGACTTTCTGTTTCACATCAGATTATTATAATGGCCGTGCTCCTCCTGCTGTTTCCATAGATGTGTTGACCGCCGGGTTGACCGTTTCAAGGCGCCACAGAGGAGCGTGTGGCATGTTTGAAACGTACGAGTGTGACAGGGAAGCAGAGTGTGGAGCGCCGGGTCCGCGGTGAGGACGCGGAGGCTGGGGCGGGCGGCGCGCGGCAGCTCGCGGCAGCTGCTCTTTCACACAACAAAACTCTTCCCGGTCGCACCTATAATAGATCCATGAGTCGCACTCGTGAGTTTAAAACACGCTGCTCTCTCTGTTTTGCTTCAGTTGCTTCAGGAAGAAGCTCCGCGGGAAACAAAAGCGCCACAAGTCGTTCCGTGCGCTCCGCGCGCCACAGATTCACGTGTTTTAATACAATATGTTAATTAAACGAAGCATCGAATCAATAATTAATAATCGAAGCTTTTTGTAATCGAATTATTCGATTAACTCGAATAATCGTTGCAGCCCTAAACGGTAATGACCTTTATTTAACAGTAGACTCTGACAGTTGAGACAAAGTCCAGATGAAAGGTCTTGCTCAGCAGGTCTGAGCAGGAGGTGGTGATGGGTCATTTAGAGCTGAGGTGTCGAGGCTTGTGCAGAGTAAAAGGGTCGTGTCAAATGAAGCCCTGCCCCGGGGCTGTCGTCAGTTTGCAAAAAAACCTGTGACCGGTAAAAGGGGCTTCACTTTTGTTTCTGGTCATGTGACCGGTTCAGGATACGTGTCACTTTCAAATAAAAGCGCCCAATGCCTCGCGGTGCGTCGTGGGTGTCGTAGGTTGGTAGTTTTGCAAGTCAGTCGGTGTCAGATAGTGGTAGAGTTAGAATTACAGTTCAGTTTAGTATTTCAGGTTTATTACTCGGGATTGTATTTCAGATAACACAGGTTTGTATTTGAGGGTTATTTCACAGTTTGTATTTCAGGTTTGTCTAGATAAGACAGGCCTTAGTTAAGATGGCTCCCAAAAGGGTCAAAAGAAAAACATAATATGATTCCATCTGGGAGAATTTTGAGATGGCAACAAACAACACGGTTTTTCTTATATTATTACTGTTAACATTTTTTAATATGTTTTTTGGGTGAGATGTAAGATCTGGGACAGAGAGCTTGCCTATAATCTTATGCTTAGGCATCATAGAGCTTTACATTGTGTTGAAGTACGTGAAAATGTACAAAGCAACTCTCAAGGTTAATTATAATTATCAGTTTTAATGTTATGTTTTTGTGAAATTAAATTTGCTTGTATTTGATCATCCTCAGCAGCACAAAGTCACAATTAGATCAAGCCGTTGTGAACCTTGTCATCAAAGATTTGTAGATTTGTGATTATTACAGATCCTACCAAAGAATGAGTTGACTCGAGTCACGTGACCAAGATGTCCCGTTTTGTGGAGATGACGTCATTGCTTCTTTTAGAGCGTTGCTTTACTCACGCGCTCCAATGATGTCAATGTGTCATGGTCCCCTCATATTATAGGGTTTTTGCATAATAGACTCTCACTTTGCAACAGTGATCAATGAGTCAAGTTCTGATACAGACTTTAAAATAAAGCGCCATAAGGATTGTCTGAAGCAGCGTCTGGATGAGGAGGCCAAGCACAAATGAATTGCCTCATAATTCGTGTCAGTGCCTGGGTCCGGGAAAGCTCAAAATTAATCATTTGTTTGGGTTGGATATGGTTTATTTAAGTTTCTCAATTAAAATAAAGCTTAATTTCTCTTATCACAACGCCGTGGTCAATGAAATCTTGCAATAGTTAAGTACTAATATAAATCTGACTGATACAGATGTTTGCGTGGCTGACGAGTGTTGCATCCGTCTTGGGAGCAGGATAATATGATCAGGCCTTGTACCATGTGACCTGTTGTTATGGAATAAATACATATCATCGGGTAGATCATCGGGTAGGTGTTATTTTCTCAATACAATTGGTTCTACTTGTACTATCTTTCATGCATTACATTTTCTTTCACCACAAGATAGAGTAGTGGAGCAAATGAAACACCTTGCGAGGCGTCAACTCATGTATCGATGCAATGGGCTAAAGCTTCAAATTGTTCATGGGGCTTCATTTGGCCATCACTACCAGGAGGGAACAGGCAAAACTAGTGGTTGAAAACAGAAATCTGAGGTAACATCCAGGGCAGAGGCGAGGCAGGCTGGTCGGGGACAGATGAGGTCGGCAACAGGGAATAAGTCCAGGGAAAACCGCTGGAAAATCAGGCATAACACAAGAGAACAATCTGGCACCGGCGTAAAGACAGAAGCAGGCTTACATGCAGCTAGAAAGTGGGTCTGATGAGGAGGCGTGGCTGACTGGCAGATTGGAAAGACACCAGCAGACAGGAGGTGAGCAGACAGTCACATCAGGATTTAGGACAAATACACATAAAAGTGATTGTAACGACTCATGCCTGTCAAATTTACAATTAAAACTTCAGAATAAATAGTGTTTTAGTTGCCAACACATATTACTACTACTATTTTAGACAGGAGGCTATTTTGTTTTGGTTGTGCTTCAGAATCTTATGTTTGAAGGAGATGTTGCCCTGTTCACGCACATTAATAGTGCATTAAGAGGAGTGACACGGATGCCTTTTCTGACAGAGCGAAAGCAGTAGGAGCGATATGGATGGATCAGCCGCAGAGGGACAAACACTTTTGCTGCAGAAAGAACAAAAAACAAAAGCATGTGATGCATGAAGCTCTTATTCTGCAAGAAAAATTGCATGTGGAACGTGAAAACGTTGTGTGCGTCTGAGTCTGGCACAGACATTATTTCAGTTTTATAAACGGACCCTTAAGAAGAAGCTGTCACTGGGATAAATGTCACGCATAAAGACAAATGAACGTGTTGGATCTGCGGCCTGCTCCAGCGCTTCATTAAACCAAACCTGCACATGTGCTCCGTCTGAGGGACTTTTCTCCAATCACTGTTTCATTAATGCATTCGCAGATTCAGAGGATCTTCTCTGTTACAGACACAGACTGATGCGGTCACAGTGGTCTGAGAGAGCACTGCACAACTTCTCATGTGTCTTGAATGAGTGAAATAAACAGCCCTTCTCCTGCTTCAGTTTAAATGTGATCATCTCTCTGAATTCAATTATTTTAGGCTAAAAGATGTATTAGCTGATGATTTCCTGACTCAAACACTTCCTCAAACTCATTTCTCTTACACTCCACGAGTAGGAGGGTCTCAGTTTGTGTGGAGATAAGTGAAGTCCTGCGCCTAGTGGAGTGATAAATGTGCAAGCTTTATAAATGACGCTCCTAAAGTTAGTTACTCAGGTTGCATTGGTTTGGTTTTGTCAACTCAGAAGTTACTCCAAAACTCTGTGGCCTGTTGCTAGAATCCAGGTGAACTTACTCAGAGGAGAAGCCCCAGCGGCATTGAAGGATGGGTCAAATTCAGAGGACAATAAAGTGCACCTTAACTTTAAGAGTATGTTAATATGTTGCAGTGAAGTGAGTCTAACCTGTCCTGCACGTATATTTAGCCTCAGAGTATTTGACCACAAACAAACAAAATCAGTTGTGTTCATAAATCACTATTTGGACAGAACATGAAACACAATGTTGACACTTTGAATTTAAAGTATATTTATATATTACCTTTATTTTCACAATGACAGAACACAAAACATTGTACATAGTTCAACAAATTATGTCATTTCATGATTTTTGCAGTCTTTGTCTCTGTACTTTGTAAAACACATTTGCTTAAATTTGTTTCTAAATGGATTTATGTTTGGACTTTGTGTGAGGTCATTTCTTGTTTCCACATTTCATTTGTGTGGGCTTGTTTAACAGCTCTGTGAAAACATTAGCCGTGGTCACTCCCACCAAAAAAACACCACTCAATAAACGTGTGTTTGTTTGGCTGCACAAGTGTCCATTTCCATGTCCAGTTTCATGGACCAAAAGCTCGACTGCTGCAGCCACAGGTCACTGTGTGGTAGAGACAACAGTAAGGCAGCAGTGAACTACCATTAATGCCACGATCCAGGCGCTGATTCCACATCATGCAGCTCCGCTCCTCTGCGCTGTGCCACAAAACTTCTCGATCTGAGAGTACAGACTCTTGCTTTTTAAATGTGTTTCGTCTCCTCTGGGCCCACTTCACATCAGTTTACACACGTTCTTTTTTCCACCACAAGGGTAATTACACATTAAACTGTTACATGAAAGAGTCCAATAAAAGCGTTCTCCTCTGTGTTTCAGCGGCATACAGTGAAAGGTAACAGCTTACGGAGTCTAACTATCAAAGCAAACATTTCGAAAACATCAATTATATGTAATCTGATCTAAATAATGTTTTCGGTCTCTTTCCGGTTTGGTGCGTTCTCACCTGTGTGTGCTCTCATGTGTCGTGCAAAATGACTCTTTCGGGCAAAGGCTGCATTGCAGATTAAACAGCTGAAAGGTTTCTCACTTGTGTGTGCGCTCATGTGTCGTGCAAAATGACTTTTTCGGGCAAATGATGCATTGCAGATTGAACAGCTGAAAGGTTTTTCACCCGTGTGTGTCCTCATGTGTTCTACAAGATAAGCTTTCCAGACAAATCTTTTATTGCAAATTTGGCAGCTGAAGGGTTTCTCATCTGTGTGTCTTCTAATATGTCCTGGAAGAGAACCCTTCCGGGCAAATGTTTTATTACAGATTGAACAGCTGAAAGGTTTCTCACCTGTGTGTATTGTCATGTGCCTTGCCAGATCACACTTTTGGGCAAATGTTTGATTACAGTCTGAACAGCTGAAAGGTTTATTATCCGAGTGTCTTGTCATATGTACTGCGAGATTACGCTTTTGGGCATATGGTTTATTACACACTGAACAGATGAAAGGTTTCTCATCTGTGTGTATTGTCACGTGTTGTGCAAGATAACTCTTCGATGCAAATGTTTTACTACATATTGAACAGCTGAATGGTTTCTCATTTGTGTGTCTTGTCATATGTTCTGCAAGATAACCCTTTCGGGCAAATGTTTTATTACATACTGAACAGCTAAAAAGTTTAGTGCCTGTGTGTATTGTCATATGTTCTGCAAGATAACCCTTTGAGGCAAATGGTTTATAACATATCGAACAGCTGAAAGGTTTCTCACCTGTGTGCATTTTTATGTGCCTTGCAAGCAGACATTTGCGGGCAAAGTCTTTCTTACAGATTGAACAGCTGAAAGGTCTCTCTCCTGTGTGTGTTCTCACATGATATAGGAGACCATGAGAACCAGCAAAGTCTTTCTTACAGATTGGACAGCTGAATGGTTTCTCTCCGGTGTGAACTCTAATATGTCTTTGCAAATTTCGTTTAGTCCCAAATCTCTTTTTACAAACAGAGCACTGGTGTTTCTTCCCCATAGCGCCTCCTCCTTCTGTTCCTGACATGTCTCCATTGTTTACACTGGTCCCTGATGCAGACTTGTATTTGGGGGATTGACCAGAGTTTTGTACAGCTGTGCTTGTGTTTCTGATCTGGACTTGGTTGTAGTGTTCTTCATCAGCCTCTGTCTTCTTCTGTGCAGCTGAACCTCTGAGTGAAGCTCTCCAGTCTTCATCATTGTCAGTGTCAGAAGAGTGCTCTGTGTCTCCCTCAGTCTCTGAGTGGAAATGTGGCTCTGAGCTGATGTCCTCTTCCTGCGTTTCCTCTTCTTTGGGCTCAGTTTTTGTTTGTTGGAGCAGAGAGCAGTCTTCAGTCTTCACACAGACCACGCTTGACTCTTCCAGTGTTTCCTCTTCTTTGGGTTCAGTTTGTGTTTGTTGGAGCAGAGAGGATTCTTCCGTCTTCACACAGACAGCACTGGACTCAGGGACAGAGCTGAAAAGAAATAAGAATACAGGGTTTCACACACGCATAAACAAATCAAATAAACACATCAAAATGTGTTATTTAAAAATAATCTTAGTATTCATCATACAGAGGCAAACACAGGCGGGGAGTTGCAATATTGATTTCAAACCGTATCGCTTTTGCATAAAAAAAAAAAGAAAAAAGATATGTTACTGGTTAAGGAACTATTAATGGAAGGTTTTTACTCAAATGAATGCGTATGCTTCACCAGGGAGTGATATCACCCATCATATACAAATAATATGAACCCGATTGCAAACCACTCCGATTGGAAATTCAACCCACATTAGATGTGTCGAACTGAAGGGGCCCTGGCGGAGCAATACATAACTTTATTCTTACAGATTATTTTAGTTATTTATAGGATTGAAATCTAGAGGGAGATGAAACCCCAATGCACATCTTGTAAACTATTTTTTGTAATCCAAATACAATCTACTCCAGAATAGATTATACTATATTTCTTTATCTTTAATAAAGTCAGATCAAAAATCCCTGAGGCAAATACAGGCACAATAGACTCATGTGCTCATGCTCCAACCTACATTGGGAAAAAAAGAAAGAAAAAAAAACCTCACACTTTGGAAGTTCAATGAAAGCCTTAAAGGCCCTTTGTTTAAGGAAAAAATGTCAAATGACATTAAGACCTTAGGCGGAGAATGACAATCCTGAAACTTCTCCGCCCATCCTCTGGGATGCTACTAAAGCAGTTGTAAGAGGGAAATTATAGACAAAAAAAAAAAAACATCCTGAGGAAAAAAAAAAAATTCCCATGAAAAATAAATTGTTTAAAACAATTGAGGATTTTTTTTTTGTATATGTATGGCAGGTGACCTATTGGTGGCGCTCTTAAATAGTATATACAGGAAGTGTGTGAAAAAGGATAAAAGATACCAGAATGAAGGACAGAAATATCACGTTCCCTATAATTATCATGTGGGAAATTGATATTTAAACCGGAGTAATGGGTTTTCTGTTTGTTAAATTTTAAAATGCTGTGTGTTTTATTACAATCCAACTCATATTCACTGAGAAATTAGTCGAATTAGGTTTGCTGCGCAGCTAACCACTGGTGCGCCGAGACCCCCCATTCAAAAGTCAACTGTCAGTAAGTACACTACTGTGTTTTTTTATGTGTAAATATCTCATGTTACAACGTGAGCACCTACGGCCTATTGACTGGTATAAGTACAATTAAATTATTTTTGTAAATTTAGTTTATTTAGGAGCGCTGTATAGCCCAAAAGGTACAGTATGTGAATATATGTCAGTGTAATCCCTCATTTGTCCCCGAGTGTTCCATTGTAGAAAAAGATTCAGTTGTAGTCATCTGGACATCTGTTTTTTTAACGATACGTTTCGACTTCCATCCAAGAGTCATTCTCAATCTGCAAATCAAGACTGGGAACTCAGATATTTATCCTACTCTGGGTAGGCCCTGCCCACCAGGCAGGACATCCTGATGAAAAGGTGTCATCACCTTTTCAATAACACAATGGAGTCCACAATGGAATCTTTTTTCTATTAAGTGAATATATGCACACACGAACGTTTGTAAAAGTGTTTTGAGACTCACATTTGCAGCTGCTCTTCCTCCTGTTTGATGCTCTGTTCTTCTGGCTCCTCTTTAATCAGTGGAGTCTCTGGGATTTCCTGTTTCGGATCAGGACCAGAACTCAGAGAGGGGAGCTGGACACCTGCAGGACACAAGAAATGTGTTAACTCCTTTCACAGACCTGTCCATTAGGCTGGGTGATTTGAATAAATAAAATTTAGATTTATTTTTTCTGCTTTTTAGTGCTTCCGAAGAGCACAGGCGCTTTCCTGCTTGCTCCAGTTTGTTATTATTTATTTTACTTTTTAATCAGTTTTTGTCTTCCAAACATTTATTAAGAAAATGTTAGTTTTAACAACATATCTGATGCCAGTGACATGTCTGGGAGAAGATGGAAAACAAACTCTTGTGAACGCTGTCGGAACTATCAACAAAAAATTCATGAGCTACGACCACGAATATTTGCTTTTAGAATCTGAAAAAGGACTTCAAGAAACAATTCCAGTGTCATCCAGTGGTAATTCCAAATTACAAGAAAAACAGCTACTTTCAACCTAAACCGGAATGACTCTGTGTCGCTCCCAAAATTGTTTAAAGGTCCCATAACATGCTAAATCGACTTTTCAGAGCTTTTAACCTTCTTACATTGCTATTTGTGCTTCATATATGTACCCAGAGTGTTTTTTTGATTGATTCCCGCAGTGTTTAGCTATATTACAGACTATCTCCTTTCCGCGAATCTCCAAACTGACGGGCGGTGGCTGCAAGACCGCGTCATAACCACAGGCACGCGTCATCAGCCAGATCGCTCTTCGCAAGGGTGGGGGCGAATATCAAACCAAGCTGTTTACATTTCCGGGTTGGTGAGGGGGTCCAAGGTCTGGGTGATATTTCTTAACTGTTATGTTATGGGTGTTGCACAACACTTATTATCAATTATACACTTAGGATAGACTACGAAACGTGAAAAAAGCATGTTATGGCACCTTTAAAGACGCTGTATCCTGGAACAAACTCGGTGCACAGCCTATACGATACAAAGATAATGTAAAGTCACCTAAAATACAGCTTACAAACAGATTTTTTACCACTTTCAGAGAACGAAGTAAATAAACAAAAGGAAAATGTAATGCATGATGTGGCAAAAAGGCAGCAGACAGAGAGAATCTGTGTCAAAGGTCAAGGTCATTGAGAACGTTAAAATAGGAGACGGCGCAATAAGTCATGAGACGCTTGAAAAAAAATTGAATATTATTTTCCCAGCATAACTGTTTCTGAGATAATGTCACTCCTTCCTAATATTTTGGCCACACAGAGGAGTAAATCCCTGAGAAAAAGATAACACCCAGTCGCACTGAAACTAGTCTGAAACTTGCTATGCTAAATTTAAGATCCTTATGTAACAAATCATTCTTAATTAATAATTTTATTTCTTCTCATAATTAGGCCCGAGCCGAAGGACGAGACTCCAAATTAGATTTTTAAAAGTTCATTAAAGACAATTTAATGTCTTTAATGAATGTCTTTCTTTGTCTTATACAACAGAAAAAATGAGCGGTGTTAGGTTTGGGCACTCTTCCTCCCTATTGTTTGTAATAATATTTTGTCTGTTCAGTTCTTGTGTAATGATCTGTTTATTTTTTTTATTAGATTGGCTCCTGGCCGCGGGTGCGCACCCTGGAGCCTTTAAATGGAGGTCGGATGTGCTCATCGTTCTCTCACAGCTCGGCTCCGCCCATCCCGTTACGCGTCCCGCTTCGCTGTCCCACTCAGCTCGCCTGCTCCCAGCTGGCTCTCTAAGCGGTAGCGCTAGCTTCTTTGTTTGGCCTGGTGGGACCGGTAGTCCCATTTTCGTATTTGTTTGGGCGTAGATAGGGTGTTTTTGTACCTTATTTTTTTGCTATAGTTAGAGGTGTCGGCACCGGCTTCGACGGCCCTATTAGTTTCTGTTTGGCTGGCCCACAAGGTCCATCTTTCTTTTTTCAACGTTGGGTGATTTTGGGGCACGGGGGTTCGAAAGTTGGCATTTATTTTGGTGTAAAAACCTAATAAACTTGTTTAATCTTGTCTTTGTCTCCAGTGTCCTTTAAATATGTTGCAGCCTCTCTTCGGGGTCATAACAGCGGGCACAATGTGAAAAGAAAGAAAATCATGTGGCTCGAGGTTTTATAGTTGAAAAAAAAATGGCAAAGAGGAGACTCATTAAAAAAGGATGGATCCATGCTAGTGGGTGGTATCAAAAATTAGAACTCCGTGAGTTCCAATTTTGAGTGAAGACTCCGTGACAAAATATTGAAAGACGGCTCAAAAAACGACTATCATGGGGCCAATTGGAGTAAAAATATGACGCTCACTCCGAACAAATGGTTCATGTGAGGACATGTAAAACTGATAGTATCACCCCGCCCTAAACCCCACCAGGAGTCAGCCATTGTGGGCGGAACCCAATTTAAAACATTTTTTACACTTCATACTTTATTCTTTTCCACCTTCAATTTTCAGACAAAAGGCTTGAAATCAAAATGAGCTACACCCATGTGCGAGTAGTATTTATTAGTAATTAGTTTGATTTTTGATTCAATTCCAAATGTGGGCGTTGCAATCTCGTAAACAAAAATAGCATTTTTTAAGTGTTAATCCAGTATCTCTGGAATAAGATGTCCTATTTCAAGGCACAAATATGCATTTGCTCAATTATGAGCTGAACGCAATGACATACTATATATATAGCTATATTTTACAAAGGCTCTACAGCGCCCCTTTGAACATTTGTGTTAAGTAAACACTTGACATAGACAAATCAAATTTGGCACTGACATCCTTTTTGCCGTTTAAAAAAAAAAAAGAGTCAATAACGGCAAGCATGTTACTGTGGCAACCTAAAGAAGATTGCCATTGACTTACATTAATTTTGGTTTCCAGATATTATGAATCGGATTAAAACCTTTACTTTGACGTAGACAAATCAAATTTGGCTCAGACGTCCTTCACTAGCAAGGACCACAACCCCAGCTAAGATGCAAAGTGTTTATTGGCTTACGAAAAACATGAACAAACCACCCCAATTTTGACCCCCTGAGCGTTAACGAAAACTCAATTTAAAATTCAGGATCTGTGTAAAATGTCTTGCTAAGGCCACCTCAAATTTCAAAACACATTACGGCAATGATGTGCCTTTTTCATCGTAGACTTATTAAAATTAGTACAAATGTACCTCATTTTAGGACGAATAAAAATGTATATTATGACCCCACCCTAAACTCCACAGGGTGTCAGCCATTGTGGGAGGAACACATTTTTTCCAAATTATTACATACTTCAATTTTTCCACCTTGGATTTCCAGTAAAAAAGCTTGAATTTTTTTCAAAATGAACCACACCCATGTGCGATTAGAGCACATTTTTTTTATTTTTTTATTCCAAATGTGGATGTGGCTCGTTAACATTTTTTTTTTTAATTAAGTGTTAAAACTTGCGTTTCTCCGACATGTGATGTCCTATTTTCCAGCATTAATATAGGTTTTGTGCAAAATGATTAGCTTAACGCAATAATGTATAACATATATAACTACAATTTACAAAGGCTGTACAGCCTCCCCTTGAACATGAGAATCAAAAAATATACTTGGACATAGACAAATATTTGGCACAGACATTCTTCATACCATTCTGATCGAAAAAGCCAAGGATGACATACCTCTGTGCTTAGTTTGTGTCAGTGTAGTAGTGCTTATGTTAAACATTGTGCCATTTGTGCAGAATGCTCAGTCGTGCTCGTCTGTGCTGTGTATTTATGGACTCATTGACGAGATGAATTTAAAGCCAAGACAAAACTCCTGATTGAGACACGAGTCTGATTGTGAAAGTTTCCCTAAGAGACAGAATATGTGAAAACATTAAACAGTTCATCATTAAAAGTTAAATTATGTCAGACATGTGCGCGGAACTTCATTAAAATTTGTATGACTTTATCATTATATGCTAAACAGAGAAACAGAGAAACATTTGCAGATGCTGAAACACATCACACCCTGGCTCCATCTGCTCTGTCTGCATGTTGTTCTTTAATGTCACCCGAAGATCAACACCAGCAGACAGTTGGGTAATGTCTAGTTTCAAGTTGCAGAGCTCTTCCTGTTTTTGAGAGCATCTGCAGGAAGCCCACGCCTTTGCATAATAAATGTAATTTCTGATCAAGTGTTTGCATAAAGCTGTATCCTGTCTGAGGGCAAACAACACCATAAAAGGAGACGCCCTGGGCAACGGTCGTTGGGTGCAGCCAGGGACATGACCAGACTCAACCTTCATGAATATTTATAATGTCTATTTATATTGTAATGTGCAAGGGGAAGTTCCAGTTCTTGTTCCTGTTAAGAGATGGCCTAGTATGAAGTTTTTGTCTGTTTAGAGCGAGCAAACATCCTAATGGGCTTTGTGAGAGTGGGAATCCTGAAACTATATCATGTTACGTTGTCATGCAGCAAATACAGCAGACAGAGAAGGCAGCTCTTTAAGGAGCTCGCTGACACAAACCTGCACCAATCGACACTGATCGGATCCGTGCACTTATTTTCAATAGTGGGAGGGATGTGTTCTCCCGTAATAGACGAGTCAGACGCCCATGATTACGGCCTTTGTGCGTTTTTTTTTTAAAGCAGCAATGAGCAAGTTCTTGTGGTTTTATTTTAGTCTTATTTTTGTGGCTCCAGGTCGCTTGTTGCTCGGGGTTTTTCGCTGCAGTATCAAAGGACTGACCACTAGTCCAACTTACGACAGGTTTAAGCTAACAACATCCTATGCGTTTATTATCATAGATCCACGTAATGCAAGTGTTTACATACACACATTACCAACAACGCCACCTCAGGTTCTGGCTCAGGACCGATCTAAGGCACGTTCGTTGTTGGAACGACAGAGGCAAGGTTCAAGTTAATGATAATTTATTAATACAATCGTCGATGGTTTCACAGTCCATTCAGTTTGAGACAAGTTGTAATACAAGAGTTCACAAAAAGGCAAGTCAGGGTCTTCTCCGGGCACCTGAAACGGGATGGATGCAACACGGCGCAGCTAGCGCGTTCACGGCTTTACGCCGCGTAGCCGCCCGGCAAACAGCACGCCGTACATCCCGGAGGTCGCACACCACGGGGGAAGTGTGTGAGGTCAGAGGCCGACTGACCTCACCTGACGGGAATTTATGGAGCTACTCTAGATCGATTCACCCATCAGGGGCGTCTAAGCAGTGGCAGGGGCCCGTCTGTAGGCTATCCTGCCACACAAGCATTACAGCAATCCATATATTTGAATAGATTGGTGTCTAGGATACAGAAGACTTCATGCAGCTCATAAGACTTAGGCTCATAAACAAGACTCACCGTGTCTGTTCAGCACGACCCTCGGGCTCAGAGCTTTCAGAGCAGAGTCCAGCAGCTCCTGTTTCCTCTGGTTCTCCTGTTTAGAGTCACACAGTTCCTCCTCATTCTCCACTATCGTTCTTTCTGCTGTCGCAGTCACAGAAGTTCTCAGCGTTTGGTCTTTGGACATTTTCCCAGAGGATTTTGTGAGTAGCACGATGTTTGCCACAGCTGCTAAAGACTCTTCTTCAGAGTTTATTTCCGGGAGTGAAGGAAGGTTAAAGTGAACACTTCCGCCACCTTATGGAAAGGAGTGTGAATTACACTGTAACACTTTGATGAGTTGGAGATTTCCTGTTTTGGAAAGAAGCTAAAACAATGACCTAAAATAATGTTCCCAGAATCTAAAGCCAGAACTTTCTGAACTTGAATTGTATTTTTAGGTTCTGACTTTAAGCCTTTCAAATTCCAGCCAGCGAGTCCTCTGACCTTTACTTAATGTATTCCTTTATGTCCACCCTCTGATAAAAGGAAACTATCAAGCTGCTGGGCTTGTAAAGGATAATAATTTAAAAAAGCTATAATCCACATATTTTTAGTCGAATCAACCTTTGTGGGATGATCAGGGTCAGTTTGTGGCCCAGAAACTATAAATTACCATAAACTTTCTTTTAAAACGTTTTAAGAGGAATTGTAAAACCCCAACAAATGATCAAACTAGTGTCACTCCGGCCCTGCCTCCAGACACTGGTTTTCATATTTAGAAAATCAAGGTGGAATTACAAATCAGATATTTGTCTGTGAAGAGCTTGTTCCCACTTATAATTAGAGTAACTCAGACATCAGAGGCCAAACCTACAGAGGCTTCAAAAGAAGTCCAGACATCTGTTTGTGCTGCAAAGGGTTTAGAAACAGCTTCAGTTTGAATTGGGGCTCATTTTAGTCAGGCATTTTAAAAATCAGACAGAATGATATCAGTCTTTCTGACAGTGTTCAACACTTTCTTGGGTCAGAACAAATGGTTGTTTACAATTCTATAAAACAAATGATTTAATCCCATTTGACCAAATAAATATTTACCAATAAACATCCTGATAGGAAACAAAAGTAAAGCAATAAATTCCTTACATTTCAGAATGTCCTCACACCTAAAGCGACATATTTGGTCATTTTGTTTAAATGTCAAAATATGCCAAATGGAGGAGTATCTCGTGTGCGACAGCGCCACCTGCTGGTGTTTTTTGTATATTTATATATCCACATATATCATTTTTAATGATCTATTATTTACGATCTAGGTTGTTAATACTGTCAGACATCTGAATGAAATGTGGCCATTGCTAGAAACAATAGACCATGAGTGGTATTTTGTTCATCCAAATTCAGGATACACGTTTCACAGGTTTAGTTTAGTTTATTAAAATCCCTGGCATTTTCAAAATCCCCACACAATGTTCTCCCCGAATAGATTATTATTATTATTTTCAATAAAGACCGCTCTAGAATCACTGAGGTAACGATTGGCACAATAGACTTAAGTGACCATGCTGCTGACTACATTACTGTGGACTTGTAGGAAAGACACACTTTGGAGGCTCAATGTCAGTCTAGTTATTTCCCTGCACTCATTTATTTTTTTTTTTTTTATTAAAGAAATCAAAGCCTTCTTTTAAATGGCAAGTAAGGTAATGTTGCACAAAGTGTCAAAATGTAGCATTAGCTGACAAAAACCAACACATGTACTCAAGTGGCTGAGGAGCGTGTTTTGATAGTAACGGTTTTGCGACAGTGCAGGTTATTTGGTGACCAGTAGAAGGCGTATAACCTGGAACTTGTACAGTATTGCTTTACATAAATGAGAGAAAATGTATTTACAAAACAATTTTTTACTTAATAAATTACTGCATATATTTTTAAAATATATTATTATATTATATATTATATATTTATTATATATTATATATTATATATTTATTATATATATATATATATATATATATATATATATATATATATATATATAAACCGATTTGCAAACCACTCATTATTTTTACATTTTAAACCACATTTTAATGTTCATCCATCCATCCATTTTCTGCCGCTTATCCGGGGCCGGGTCGCGGGGGCAGCAGTCTGAGCAGGGAGTCCCAGACTTCCTCCTCCCCAGACACTTCCTCTAACTCCTCCGGGGGGATCCCGAGGCATTCCCAGGCCAGCCGAGAGACATAGTCTCTCCAGCGTGTCCTGGGTCTTCCCCGGGGCCTCTTCCCGGTGGGACATGCCTGAAACACCTCCCGAGGGAGGCGCCCAGGAGGCATCCGGAACAGATGCCCGAGCCACCTCAGCTGGCTCCTCTCGACGTGGAGGAGCAGCGGCTCTACTCCGAGCTCCCCTCGTGTGGCCGAGCTCCTCACCTTATCTCTAAGGGAGTGCCCAGCCACACGGCGAAGGAAACTCATTTCGACCGCTTGTATCATTACCCAAAGCTCATGACCATAGGTGAGGGTAGGAACGTAGACCGACCAGTAAATAGAGAGCTTTGCCTTTCGGCTAAGCTCCCTCTTTACCACAACGGTCCCCTTCTTGAACAGAGGGACCACCACCCCGGTCTGCCAGTCCAGAGGCACGGTCCCCGACCGCCACGTGATGTTGCAGAGTTGTGTCAACCAAGACAGTCCTACAACATCCAGGTACTTTAGGTACTCAGGGCGGATCTCATCCACCCCCGGAGCCCTGCCACCGAGGAGTTTGCGAACAACCTCAGTGACTTCAGCTTGGGTGATGGATGAGCCAGCTTCTGAGTCCCCGGTCTCTACTTCCTCTTCGGAAGACGTGACTGAGGGATTAAGGAGATCCTCAAAGTATTCCTTCCACCGTCCGACAACATCCCCAGTCGAGGTCAGCAGGCCTCCACCCGCACCGTAAACAGCGTTGGTGAGGCACTGCTTCCCCCTCCTGAGGCGCCGGACGGTTTGCCAGAATTTCTTTGGTGCCGACCGATAGTCTTCCTCCAAGGCCTCCCCGAACTCCTCCCAGGCCAAGGTTTTTGCCTCTGCGACAGCACGAGCCGCGGCTCGCTTGGCCTGCCGATACCTGTCGATGACCTCCGGAGACCCACAAGCCAGAGTGGCCAGATAGGCCTCCTTCTTCAGTCTGACGGCATCCCTTACTTCCGGTGTCCACCACCGGGTTCGGGGGTTGCCGCCACGACAGGCACCGGAGACCTTGCGACCACAGCTCCAAGCAGCCGCATCAACAATGGAGGCAGAGAACATGGTCCACTCGGACTCAATGTCCCCAACCTCCCCGGGACATGGGAGAAGCTCTCCCGTAGGTGCGAGTTGAATACCCTACTGACAGAGGGCTCCACAAGACGTTCCCAACAGACCCTCATAATGCGCTTGGGTCTGCCAAGTCTGTCCGGCTTCCTCCTCCGCCAGCGAGTCCAACTCACCACCAGGTGGTGATCGGTTGACAACTCTGCCCCTCTCTTCACCCGAGTGTTCAAGACACGCGGCCGGAAGTCAGATGACACGACAACAAAGTCGATCATTGACCTCCGGCCTAGGGTGTCCTGGTGCCATGTGCACTGATGAACACCCTTGTGCTTGAACATGGTGTTCGTTATGGACAATCCGTGGCTAGCACAGAAGTCCAATAACTGAACACCGCTCGGGTTCAGATCGGGGAAGCCGTTCTTCCCGATCACCCCTCCCCAGGTGTCACTGTCATTGCCCACGTGGGCGTTGAAGTCCCCCAGTAGAACAACGGAGTTCCCGGTCGGTGCACTGTCCAGTACTCCTCCCAAGGACTCCAAGAAGGCCGGGTACTCTGCACTGCTGTTCGGCCCGTAGGCCGCCACAACAGTGAGAGACCTGTCCCCCACCCGAAGGCGGAGGGACGCGACCCTCTCGTTCACTGGGGTAAACTCCAACACGTGGCGTCTGAGCTGAGGGGCTATAAGCAAGCCCACTCCAGCCCGCGGTGGCCTCTCCCCGCGGGCAACACCAGAGAAGTGGAGTGTCCAGCCCCTCTCGAGGAGATGGGCTCCAGAGCCAAAAGTGTGCGTGGAGGTGAGGCCGACTATATCCAGTCGGTATCGCTCAACCTCCCGCACAAGCTCAGGCTCTTTCCCCCCCAGCGAGGTGACATTCCATGTCCCCAGAGTTAGTCTCTGTGTCTGGAGATCTGGTCGCCGAGGCCCCTGCCGTCGACTGCCGCCCAGATCTCTCTGCACCGGCCCCTTATGGATCCTCCTGTGGGTGGTGGGCCCACGGGAGGGCGGCCCCACGTCGCTCCTTCGGGCTGTGCCCGGCCGGGCCCCGTGGGGTAATACCCGGCCACCAGGCGCTCGCCAACGAGCACCCATCCCAGGCCTGGCTCCAGGATGGGGCCCCGGTGACGCCGATCCGGGCGACGTAAACGGCCTTGTTTTTGTTGCCATCATAAGAGGCTTCTGAACCGATCTTTTTCTGACCCGTCACCTAGGACCTGTTTGCCTTGGGAGACCCTACCAGGCGCTTGAAGCCCCCGACAACATAGCTCCCAGGATCATTCGGGCACTCAAACCCCTCCACCACGTTAAGGTGTCGGTTCAAGGAGAGGGATTTAAATGTTACCAGAGTTAAATATATTTTTAAAAATCTGAGAGCATCTGATCACCTTACAGTTTATACTGTAATCGCAATGTTGAAGGCGTTGCAGTGAGCAGAAAAGAATAGAAGCCCTGATATGTTCTGACTCATTAGCATAACTGATTAACATTCATGCTTTTTCCTCACAGAGCCGACCAGACCTACTCTATGAAGTATATAAAATCTAGTTGCTCGTCAGTAAAGTCATGTCTATGTTATGTGGGTCCTTGCTCATAAGACGGTTCTTGGGATTGAAGGGAGACAGAACTGTTGAAGTGGATTTGAAGAAGTTAATGTAGAAAAGTAGATAGATACTCTGGCTAACTAAACGTTGTTTGCCAGCCGCCAGAAAACCACAAAAAAAAGAAGAACCTCTTTTCCAACCTTTTTGATCTGGAGTTTAAATCTGTGACAGTGAACTCGTGGCATCAGCAGGAGGTGTACAGAGCGCTGAGGGAGTTTATTTTCGATAGGACTGCACAGTAGACTCAAAGTGTCATAACGAGACAAGTTCCTATGTTTTTGAATGTTGTTCATTGACAATGGCAATAAACATATTCTGATTCTGACCAGTGAAAAGACAGGAGAGTGGTTCCGGGTATCTTTGGCTTATGGAGCAGCACGGAATTTGAAAGTGCTTACTTATTTTCTTATATGGTTAGATCGGTGGACGAGCCTCGAAGCTCTGCCGATGATCTTAATCATAAACTACCAAATGTTACTGGAGGTACAAATCGAGGATCTGAAAGGATGAAGAGAAAAGGAAAGAGGAACATCATGACTAATGTTGAGGCAGCTATGGCGAGTAGGCGCGACTGTGTTGTGAATGAACCAGAGGCGGGAGAGGGGAATTCAAGTGATAGTGGAGGAATCATGGAGATAAGCCAGGGTAGCAGTCAGGGAAAGGAGAGGAGAGATAATAGAGGGGTTGAAGTAGGGACCAGTGCAAAGAAGGTTAGAACTAACATACGTGAGGGAGAAAGTGGGGAGGACGTCTTCTCGGGGACATCTGAATATAAGGTTATACTGAGATTTGCAGAGCAGGGAGGGATGGCGACTGTGAACCCGGTCAGGCTGTCAACAGTGCTAAGAAGTGATGTAGGAGATATGTTATTGTCAAAGGTTTTGAGGGATGGAAACTTGTTTATTGTGTGCAAAGACAGAGAGCAGAGGCAGAGTGCATATGGGCTGAAGTCGATAGCGCAACGCAAAGTGGTGAGTGCAAGTTATGTCTTCCAGAGAAGGTGTCTTTGGGTTTTCTAAGCTAGAATGTTCGAGAGTATTCAGTCCAGTTCGGTGCTACAAATGCCAGAGGTTTGGCCTTACAGTAAAGGTGTGTAAAGGAAAACGTAGATGTGCTAGATGATTATTCTGAAGGTGGGCGAGAGAACCCTCATTGTTGTAACTGAGGAGGGGATCACAGTGTAGCCTTTAAAAGTTGTGAGGAGTTAAAAAGGCAAAGGGAGATCCAGCAGGTCTGACATTGAATGCAAGAAAATTCTGAATGTGATGAGGTGTGTTCGGTTCTAATATACTGAGAATAACAAGACAAGATATGGTCGTTAAAATAAAATAATTTATTCCCTACAATTACAAAACTAACAGATTAAAACACGCTTGACTGGGGTGGACTGGGGGGCTAGTAGGGCGGCTATGAAAAAGATGTATAGAGTGTTAATTGGATCAGTGCTGGACTATGGAAGTGTGGCATATAGTTCAGCAGCTTCAACAGTTTAAAAAAAGATTGAGGTGATCCAGTCGTAAGCTCTGAGGCCGTGTTGAGGAGCAGTCAAGACGTCTCCCGTGTCAGAGCTGCAGGTGGAGGTGGGTGAACTGCAAACACTAAGACGCAAACAAATGATCATGTATTACTGGGCAAATTTTAAAGGGCATTCGGAAGATCATCATTCGACAGTAAGAGCGTTACTTCCATGTTGGGAAAGTGAGAGGTCAAAGCAGGGTTGTTTTCCATCTAACCCTAACCCGAGTTAATGATGTTAACTCAGAAAGAATTTTCACCTACAGTTGCGATTCCCACCACTCCTGTTTCCTGCCACTTCAGTAGACTTTTATATTCTGGATAAAACCAAGGCTCGGAAATCAGTTGGGGATGTGAGGCTGCTGGTGAATGAGAGGGTGGGTACATTATACAGTACAATATAATAATTAATATGTTCCGATTTATACAGACGGATCAAAAGGCCCCATAATAGGCTCTACAGCGTTGGCATTTGTTGATCCTTCTTTACATGTTTCAGTCCAGAGGAGAACAACAAATAGCGTGGCAATTTTTACCGTTGAGATGATGGTAATTCGAGCAGCCTTACAGTGGTTGGAGAACTCTCGGGTGATGGAGGTGGTCATTTGTTCTGATTCAAGTTCAAGCAAATGGCAATCCAATCCTTTAGGTCCTCGAGTAGACAGGACTTGGTAATAGAAATATACCAAAAAACTGGCACAGGCTTCACAGAAGAGGCTTCCGGGTCTCTTTTATGTGGATTCCAGCTCACAGGGGTATAAAAGGTAATGAAGCAGCAGATAGGCAGGCACTTTTAACAGATGCTCCATTCACGGACATCGCTTTGAGCAGATCAGAGGCCAAAACCTTTATTATGGGAGAGTGGCAGTCGCATTGGGACAGGACAAACAAAGAGAGGCATCTATGCGCACTTAAGAAAACAGTGGGATCAGGAGAGGGAGCATGTAAGAGCCAGTTTGTTACACTGGTACTTTACACTTTTCACCATTTGCACTTTAAATTACATTTAACTTTCATTGCACACATCACTTTAGACATATATTAGCACTTTAAAAAGACAATTGCACAACATTAATTTCAAATATTTATTGAAGTAACGTCTCTTTTTATTCCATTTTTAGATCTGGTGCACTTTAACTGAAGCCGTCTGTCCTGGGGGGGAAAAGGGAGACGAATTCAATTGTTAAGTTAATATGTGCAAGATGTAGTGCAATATTTGTTAAAGATGTTTTGGTGTTTGTGTGTTAATGTGGTTTGTGTTTTTAGTGGTTTGTGTTTTTAGTGGTTTGTGTTTTTAGTGGTTTGTGTTTTTAGTGGTTTGTGTTTTTAGTGGTTTGTGTTTTTAGTGGTTTGTGTATGTTACTCACTTCCTCTGTTCTTGTGTTCAGGAGTCAAAGGGTTCCCTCTTCTTCTTCTTGGTTTTGTTTAATGGCGAATGGCACTCATTTACGCCATCTACTGTATTGGAATAATCTTCTTCTATTGGAGTCCTATGGTGGTTGGCAACCTTTAAAATGCCATACCGCCACCTGCTGTTGCGAATATGCTAGTTCCATGTGCTCATGCTAACAAAAAAAAGCAAAGCAAAACCAAACAAAACCATGTATGTAGTTATTTAAATTCTCTGATCAGTTCTGGTCGCAAAAGTTCTCCTTAAGCGTGTTTAGATCTTCCCCAGTAATATCATCCACCTTAAGGAATCTTTTATCAGCATCAAGGACCGTGTCAATTCTGTCAGACTTCTTTTTTAGACCAACTGAGCAATTAAGGATCATTGTAATAAACGCCAAGAAACACTTTTTCTCCAGTTTGATAAAGTCCTCTTTTCTTCTTTCCCCCGTTCAGTCTCCTCACACAATATCCTCTCACATGATGTGTCCTCACACGTGGTCTTGACCCTCTCTACAGCTTCAGAATACGAGATTTTCTTTTCTTTTCTCAGATTATCAATCTGACCTTCCAGTTTTCTTCTTGGACAAACAGATGATCCGACTCTGTGATTCCACTTGCAATCGCAGCATGTTGGCTCTACCTCACGGAAAATTCTACACTCTTCAAAATCAAAATAATTTCCACAATTTGCACATCTCTTTCTTCCTCTACACACAGTCACAACATGGCCATATTCCTGGCAAGTAAAACATCTTAAAAGAGGCTTTTCAAAAGGTCTTATTCGATATCAGATATAATCCAAAAGTATCTTTTCCGGGAGTTCACCTCGAAATGTCAGGCAGATTGTTGTCCTGCTTAGTTCCATCCACAAAACGCTTCATACGTCGTACTCCACAAACACCATCAACATTGAGGAACTAATTTTCATTAAACGAAAGTGGAACTCTGCTGACGACACCTTTCATCCTCGTAACTCCATCCAGTTCAAAGCATCTGACAGGCCACTATTTGAATCTTTCCAAAGCCAGTGCGTTTTCCTGCTGTCTCTTTGTTTTACATTTTATTATGACCATTCCTTTCCTTGTTATCCCGATGAAATGTACATCTCCAATCTCTTTACCCACAATCTTGCCAACCTCGTGTGGGTCATTAAATACTCCCTCAATCATATCAGTTGCCACCACCACCAACCGTAAATTCTCCTTCTCCTCTACTTGCTTTACTAAAACTCAATTTATTTTCACTTCTTTCCTTTTTAGTTTCTGATCCTTTCTGAATTTTGCTCTCGTTACTATCCGACTCCATTTCCGCCTCCATCGCATCACTCTTCGCTCCTCGGTCTAGAGAGCAGAGAAAGTTTGTACGTGGTTCAATTCCAACTACTTCGCCATACAACGCCGAAATACGCGTGTCGTGATTCGTTCTCTTTCCTCTCCCCGTGTGACTCTTCTTGGCATCCTTCCGCACTTTCATCCGACCGCACTCCTGCAACGCTCTATCTCCAATAGTCACGCGCCCCCGCACGCCGTTCCACCGTCGATTCATACCACCCACTCCGCTCCAGAAACAAGCTCCCTTATAAATGTTCCCGGCTGGACCAAGGCAGGGGAGGTGTAGGAGTTTTTTTTTTAATCATTGATTAGGTGTTGATTTTAGGGTTTTATGTATATATTTATATATATATGCTACTCATCACAAAAAAAACCTTTGTGAAAATGTCCAAAGATCAAACGCTGAGAACTTTGGTGACTGCATGGCTGACTGCGACTGCAGAAACAATAGTGGACAATAAGCTGCATGGAAGTCTTCTGTATCCTAGACACCAATCTATTGAAATATATGGATTGCTGTAATGTTTGTATTGCATGGATCTATTCAAATAAACACATGGGATGTTGTTAGCTTAAACCTGTCGTGAGTTGGACTAGTGGTCAGTCCTTTGATACTGCAGTGAAAAACCCTCCAGCGATCGCTTCACTTTAGAGTTTCAGAGCAACAAGCGACCAAGACTTTGAAAAACTGACCAAAACAGGCGACCAAACTTCGGGCATTTATGCGCATGCGCTTTGAAACACTGCTCCGAAACATGATTGTTAATATAATACATCTATGAACATGATTCAAAGCACCGATCACGTGACTCGGACTGTTGTTTCACGGGTGTTTCACTAGGGGGCGTTCGTCTCGAGCCTGAGTTCTTTGACAGAACAGTGAGCTCAAACCTATGACTCTATAAAGTCTAAACCTGCTCCTACAAAGTTTCAAAAAGGTGCACTTCGGACCCATGACAAGCGAGCTAATTGAAATGTTTTAACCTCCTCATTCCAACACTCTACGGTAACCTGTGTCTCACTCTCGTCCTTCAGGCATAAGAATCTAAGTTCAAGACCCGTTAGACGTGAGACTAGTTTGTGTATCAAGAACTGCCCTGTCCTTCTCAGATGTTGCTGCTTTCCCAAAGTAAGAGAATATAAGCACAGATACATTTAATAAAAAATATCAAGTTAAAATAATAATAATAATAATAATAATATTATAGAAACACAAATGCATCAATAATACACCCGACTAAAAGTAAAGTCATTTAATTGGCATCCATAGAATGGGGTTCTGTGGATGGTGTAGTTCTAAAACATACCACTAGATGTCACGCTGGAGCAAATGCTTTGCTGTTTCATCAGGCTTCACTTTGCCCATCACTGCAAACTACACGTCCAGAATAAGCAAAACCTGCCCAGTTGGCCTAGCCAACTCAATTTAAAAAAAAAGTAAGTTGTTGGCTTTGTAATGCATATTACAATCTTATGAGTTACATTTTGAGGAGCAGCAATCACCGATGACTTTGATTTAAAATCTGAATTGTGTGTGCAAAAAGATTTTTGTTTATATCGCCCAGCCCTATGTGTAAGGAGTTCACTTATTTATTCCTTCATTGTGTCCTGCAGGTGTCCAGCTCCCCTCTCTGATTCCAGGTCCTGATCTGAAACAGGAAATCCCAGAGACTCTTCTGATTAAAGAGGAGCCAGAAGAACAGAGCATCAAACAGGAGGAAGAGCAGCTGCAAATGTGAGTCTAGTTTATTATTATTTTTAATTCCAAATCAACCTCATTTCCAATGGATAATTTAAAGAACTATTATTCTACATAATACGTAAATATTATTTTACATAATGGTTGTTGTATGGAATGGGGAGAGAGAGTACAGACTAGTATTTTGCCCCCAGTCTCAGCGTTAACTTGGGCATATGGTGAAAAATTATCAATTTCAGGATTTATACTATCTTCTTCAGAAAGCACCAGCACCACTCAATCACAGCACCAAGGACGTTGCTAGAATTTTAATCATAAACATACTCTTAATGTTAAACACAATTGGTGAATTTCTTCTGCAATTTTAGTTGATGTAATAGGTGTCGAATGCTCTGCTGCTGCATATTTTGTCTGTTTTATTATAATTTCTTGCAGATATTTCAACTTAATACATTCTGAATTTATATATTTTAAAAAGTCCTCTGAAAAATAAACATAGCAAAATATAAAATCTTAGATTTGACTTGTCCACCCCTCCAGAAACACTAATATTATTTATTTTCAGCTCTGTCCCCGAGTCCAGTGCTGTCTGTGTGAAGAGAGAAGAATCCTCACTGCTCCAACAAACACAAACTGAACCCAAAGAACAGCAAACACAGGGAGAGGACATCAGCTCAGGTGAGGGAGACACAGAACACTCTTCTGACACTGACAATGATGAAGACTGGAGAGCTCCACTCAGAGGTTCAGCTGCACAGAAGAAGACAGAGGCTGATGGAGAACACTGCAATCAAATCCAGATCAGAGACTCAAGCACAGCTGTACAAAACTCTGGTTTATCCCCCAAATTCAAGTCTGCATCAGAGACCAGTGTAAACAATGGAGACATGTCAGAAATAGTTGAAGGAGCTGAAGGGAGGAAACACCAGTGCTCTGTATGTACAAAGAGATTTTGGTCTAATCAGGATTTGCAAAGACATATTAGAGTTCACACAAAAGAACCATTCAGCTCTTGTTACATTCAGTCTGTAACAAGACATTCAAAAAGAGTTATTTTGCAAGGCACGTGAAAATACACACTGGTGAGAAATCTTTCAGCTGTTGTATTTGCTATAACACGTTTTTGCAACAGGGTAACTTTGCACAACACATGAGAATACGCACTGGCAAGAAACCTTTCAACTATTCAATTTGCAATAAAATATTTTCCCTGAAGGGTTATCTTGCAAGACATATGAAAACACACTCAGGCGAGACACCTTTAATCTGTTGTATATGTAAGAAAAACTTTGCCTGTAGACATAATCTTACAGAACACATGAGCGTACACACAAGCGAGAAACCTTTCAGCTGTTCAATGTGTAATAAAAAATTTGCTCTAAAGAATCGTTTTGCACGTCACATGAGAACACACACAGGTGAGAAACCGTTCAGCTGTTCAATCTGTAATAAAACATTTGCACAAAATTAGTATCTTGCAGAACATATGACAACACACGCAGATGAAAAACCTTTCAGCTGTTGTATATGTAAGAAAAACTTTGCCACTAGACGTAATCTTGCAGAACACATGGCAATACACACAGGTGAGAAACCTATCAGCTGTTCAATTTGCAATTCGCGTTTGTTATGTTCAAAATAAAGGTAATCAATCAATCGATCGATCGATCAGTCAGTATACTGTAAATAACACAGAACTGATTTTGGTTGTTGTGGTCAAATACTCTGAGGCTCAATATGTCCATGTACATAACAGACAACTCATTTCACTGCAACATATTAACATACTCTTAAAGTTAAGGTGCACTTTATTGTCCACTGCATTTGACCCATCCTTCAATGCCGCTGGGGCTTCTCCTCTGAGTAAGTTCACCTGGATTCTAGCAACAGGCCACAGAGTTTTGGAGTAACTTCTGAGTTGACAAAACCAAACCAATGCAACCTGAGTAACTTTAGGTGCTGGTGTTGCTTGAAGCTGGACGTGAACTTTCTTTATCGACATTGAGTGAAACCCAGAACCACTCATGATGCAGCTGCTGCAGCACAGCTCAGAGACTGGTACAGCTCTGACAATTTACTGCATGTTCTCCCTTCTCTCTCATTCCCTAATTAAGCCTATGGGCAAAAAGAAAATCCTAAAAAAACACTGTAAATACCAGAGACTTGTGGTTCTGCCCCAGTTTAATGTTGAAAAGCAAACATTTAATTTATATGATTTAATTTGCAATATTAAAGATAATCATAATTATGATGCATTCTTTCAATGGGATAAATGCTGCTGTTTTGAAATGTAAAATCAGAACTTTCTTTCACAATAAATAATGTTTAAAATGGGTATTGTAAAAATGAATTCTTAGGCATAATTATGCATGACAAATTACCGAAAGTGGTTATTTTGGTTTGAATGAAGAACTTTGATTTCACAAACTCAGCTCTCCGTGCATGCTCTTCTAGCGCTCCTCTGGGCTCTGCAGCCCAAAGGAGACAAAACACATAAAAAAGCAAGGGTCTGTACCCTCAGATGGAGGCGTTTTGTGGCACAGCGCAGAGGAGCGGAGCTGCATGATGTGGAATCAGTGCCTGGGTCGTGGCATTAATGGTAGTTCACTGCTGCTTTACTGTTGTCTCTTCCACACAGTGACCTGCGGCTTTGAGCCTTTGGTCCATGAAAGACACTTGTGCAGCCAAACAAATCATGTTTATTGAGTCTCAAAATGTCCTTGTGCATGTTTTTACCTCTCGAATGATAAGTCGATATATTCATTATTGTAACAGGCCGAGCTGAGACAGTGGTGGGAGTGACCACGGCTAATGTTTTCACAGAGCTGTTACACAAGCCCACACAAATGAAATGTGGAAACTGGAAATGACCTCACACAAAGTCCAAACATAAGTCCATTTAGAAACAAATGTAAGCAAATGTGTTTTACAAAGTACAGAGACAAAGACTGCAAAAGTCCTGGAATCCATCCATCCATCCATCTTCTGCCGCTTTATCCGGGGCCGGGTCGCGGGGGCAGCAGTCTGAGCAGGGACTCCCAGACTTCCTTCTCATAATGTTTCCTCTCAGTGTGGTTTGCAATCAGGTTGTAACATTAATGTGGGTTTGAAAGTGATATCATCCCCTGGTGGAGCAAACACATTTACCAAAGTAAAAACCTTTTCATTAATAGTTCATTTAACGAGTACATAACTGCCATCTTTGTCTTGACATTCAAAACTCTTGTGTTTACTTCTGTATGATGAATAATACAATTTGTACTGTGTTTTGTTTTTGATGTTCTGTATTGCTTGAATATAAACATATAATTTATTTTCTAATTCTGTTTTAAATATTTTTAAATGTTTGATTGGGTTATATATATAATGTATTATTTATGTTAAAGGATGCTACTCGCAATGCAACAAAACTCTGGTTGACCGAAACACAAACACAGGAACTACACACAATTTAAATAAAATAAAATTGATGAACAAAAAGGAACATGACAAAAAATGTGTTGAACCAAAGTCACACAAAAACCATCTGTCTCTTCAAAACACCATAAATGTCTTATTATGCAATCATTACATAATCTCACATGCCTCACGCTGATGGATCCATCTCTTGTTGCTGTTCAGTTCTCTGAGTTTTTCTGAGGAGCACTTTTGCCTCTGCTGTTGTTTTGAGCACGTTTAATTGTGTAGTTCCCAAAGAATCACTTCTCTTATCTTTTCTGGGTTTACCATATTTTCTGGATTATATAAGTCGATCCATAGTATAAATTGCACCAGCCAAAAAATGCATAATAGAGAAGAAATAAACATATACAAGTCGCATTTTTGGGAAAATGTATTTGAAAAATCCAAGACCAAGAACAGACATTTCATCTTGAGATGCAGTTTAAAATAACAGATTAGAGAACATGGTGAATAGGTGTACGTATGTTAATGCTAACACCTTCAGCTACATGAGGCACAGACAGAACTGTGGTAAGTGTCCCGTATGTTAACGTAACATATTAACAGTTATTCAGATAACTATAGCATAAAGAACATGCTAACAAGTTTACCAAAGCATCAGTTTTACCCCAAATCACTAAATCCATTGAATTCTTCTTCCTCGTGTCACTTCTCCCCAACTCCCCAAACTCCAGAGGTAGAGGAAATGCCGATTCTTCTTCTGCGTCGCTTAGAGCCTAGAGCGCCCTCTTGTGACATGTGGTTGTCGGTGTGAAAAAAATTAAATAATATCACATATAAGTCGCTCTGGAGTATAAGTCATTACATTAACATTTTAACATATAATGAAACCTGAAAAAAAGACAACTAGGGGGATACAATTGTAGGTGTGGGTAATTATGTTAGAATGTATTGAGAAGGTTTAATGTTTTTATGGCTTTTTTGTTCTTACTTTGAGTTTTCATAGTTTATTCGTTTGAGATTGTATTTAAAGAACATTTATGAATATGGTATTTAGCCAGTAATACAAGTAAGTTCAGAATGTATTTTGTGTTGGTGTCTATGCCCCTTGGAGAGAAGAGTAACAAAACATCTCGTTTTTGTATTTGTATTTTGACTTTAAAAATGTTTGTTAAAGGTGGTATGGACGATTTTTTTCAGCAATTTTTTTATCATATTTCCTCGTGGCGTGGATAAATCATTTGTCCTGCCACGTATCAATCATAAAACGCACCTATCGCTCACCTGCAGCCGCGTGCGGTTCCTCCTCACGTTTCCGCATGCCTAAGCGCATGGATCTATCATAATATAGTTCCCTCAGTGTACGGGGCAAAATGAAGACGGAGAAAGACAGTTCGAGCTGACGCAGAAGTGGACAGAAAATCGTCCATACCGCCTTTAATGTTAGTTTCCATTTCAATCCAAAATAAAGTAGTGGCAAACATTCAAATCAAATGCGGTTTGGATTCAAGATGATGGTTACAAAAAGTGCAAATAACATTCATTTCATTATTAAATCTTCTTAAATATACATGGGTAAGATATATTTTGTGCAATATTTTGAATACTTTTTTTGTTTTTGTTAAAATTACAATATTTAGAGTTCTGGTTTGTTCCTCTTATATTTACCCGTGCTGGTGGTCTAAGTCTGACAGGCTTCACAAAGATGTTTGTTATTGCACTTCCTGTCTACCAAATCTACTCCGTTTATCAGTATCAAGGGCCTATATTACAAATACTGGCCATTTGAATCTTTGTTAAAGGCGCAATGGACGATTTTTCAGCGATTTGAGAACGCAGGCGGAAGTGCGCATGCGCACTCCCCCGTGCGGACCGATACAACACACACGTGCGTTTGTTTATTAGCGCAATGGAGCGTATCGCATCGCTCGTCTCCCATAGATTTCGGTCCACTTCTGCGTCAGCTCGAAATGTCTTTCTCCGTCTTCATTTTGTCCCGTACACTGAGGGAACTATATTATGATAGATCCATGCGCTTAGGCACGCGGAAACGTGGGGACGAACCGCACGTGGCTGCAGGTGAGCGATAGGTGCGTTTTATGATTGATACGTGGCAGGACTAATCGGCAGTCCACGCCACGAGGAAATAAGACTTAGACAACCTTTAATATCCCAGCGGGGATGGAATTTGTCATTGTAAAAAATTACTTTTATTTCCCATGGGAAAATGATGCTCCTGCACAAAATCACCGTAGCAATATATATATTTCCATTTGGGCTAAAGAGTTGAGTTATTAGCAGTATTTTTTTTTTCCAATGTTATGTTATAATATAATAACCATGTGTTTTTGTATGTGATAAATGTATTGTTCCAGGCAAAAAGTTATGTTCATGTGGATCCAGCCAGGACATGAAAGTTTGTTTGTGTAATGTGGACAATTGGAGCAGAGGTTTGGCCACCAACTTAAAAAAAAAAAAACTATGTGGGGGATGTATTACCAGTTTATTTTCATTTTGTATATATTGTTTAATCCTTTTCACTTTCAGAATGGCATATGATGTACCAAAATCAATTATACTTATTCCCCTTTCAACAAAGGACACATTTTTAAAGTGATTTTTTCTTCTATACAAAGTTTAAAAGTTCTGTATCTATAGTTCTGTTGGTGTTTTTTGGTACATCCAATGCCTTTGCGGGGTACACATTCCAGTTTTGATAAGCCTTCACTTTTTGACAATAATGCCCAAACACAAGTTAACAAAGTCAGTGTCTCCCATCTAACTGTGGGCTTATAAGATGCGTGAAGGGAAGAAGCCAGTTCATTGGGTGTGCTAGAAGCATTTCTCAAACGTTTTTCGCCACGCACGAAGTCATAGGATGGATTTTTTTCAAAACGAGCTCTACTAATCCTAATAGGAATCGATAAGAAAGTGAAGAGAGCCTCAGGTGAGTATAAAAACACCGGGTCCCTCACCTGCCCTGCTTTGCTGTGTACAGACAGAGTCTGTATTTTTTTCATCCACGAGTGTTGCATATCAAACACTAGCTGTCGGTTTCCCTTTATAGTTCTAGTTCATTTGATTGGATTATTTGGGCAGTTTGTGTTGATACCCAAAAGTGTGCGCGCTGTGGGCATTGCATCTTTTTTATGAGTGCTGTGACCCATGGCTGTGAGAGAAAAGAGATCAGTATGTGTAAGTCTCCCTCTGCTGGTGCTTGAAAAAGTATTACGAATATAAAATCCTAGTGTAAACTGAGTGATATGAATGTAACGGGGCAAATGTGAGTGTGTTTTTAGTGAGTTTGGATATTTTTTTTAAATATTGTTTATGTTGTATTGTTTAAGTGTTCTTGTGTGTTCAGCACGAATATCATATTGGGAATTTTTTTTGTTAGACTGAACACTTGAAAGGTTCCTTACCTGCGTGTACTGTCATGTGTTCTGCAAAATAACCCTTTTGAGCAAATGTTTTATTACAAATTGAACAGATAAAAGGTCTGTCGCCTGTGTGTGTTCTCATGTGTGTGCTAAGTTGAGCCTTTTGAGCAAATGCTTTATTGCAGATTGAACAGCTGAACGGTTTCTCGCCTGTGTGTGTTCTCATGTGTAGCATAACTCTTCCTTTCCGAGCAAATGTTTTGTTACAGATTGAACAGCTGAACGGTTTCTCGCCTGTGTGTGTTCTTGTGTGTACTGCAAGTTGACCATTACGAGCAAATGCTTTATTGCAGATTGAACAACTGAACGGTTTCTCACCTGTGTGTGTTTTTGTGTGTACTGCAAGTTGACTCTTACGAGCAAATGCTTTATTGCAGATTGAACACCTGAACGGTTTCTTGCCTGTGTGTGTTCTCATGTGTGTGCTAAGTTGAGCCTTTTGAGCAAATTTGTTATTGCAGATTGAACAACTGAATGGTTTCTCTCCTGTGTGTGTTCTCATGTGTTCGGCAAGATAAGTTTTTCGAACAAATGTTCTATTACAGATTGAACAGCTGAAAGGTTTTTCACCAGTGTGAGTTCTCGTATGGTATTTCAAATTAGCAGAACTAGTAAATTTTTTGTCACAGATCGAACAGTTAAAGGCTCTCTCCCCTGTGTGTGTTCTCATGTGTACTGTAAGTGTGCTCTTTCGGAGAAATTGTTTTTTACAGATTGAACAGCCGAAAGGCCTCTCTCCTGTGTGAACTCTAACGTGTCTTTGCAAATCCTGTTCAAACCCAAATCTCTTTGTACAAAGAGAGCACTGGTGTTTCTTCCCCTCAGATCCTTCGGCTGTTCCTGACACGTCTCCGTTGTTTACACTGGTCCCTGGTGCAGACTTGTATTTGGGGGATAGACCAGAGTTTTGTACAGCTGTGCTTGTGCTTCTGATCTGGACTTGGTTGTAGTGTTCTTCATCAGCCTCTGTCTTCTTCTGTGCAGCTGAACCTCTGAGTGGAGCTCTCCAGTCTTCATCACTGTCAATGTCAGAAGAGTGCTCTGTGTCTCCCTCAGTCTCTGAGTGGAAATGTGGCTCTGAGCTGATGTCCTCTCCCCGTGTGTCCTCTCCCCGTGTTTCCTCTTCTTTGGGCTCAGTTTGTGTTTTTTGGTGCAGAGAGGATTCTTCTGTCTTCACAAAGACACCACTGGACTCCCCCTGTGTGAAAAGGGTGCAAGTCAAACCTCCAGGTTTAAAAATAAATTTACAAAGAAAAAATATGTACAACCAAATTTTTTTTCAGGAAGGATATTTTTCAGAAATATTTCGAAGCTGCAGTAACAACTCACGTGTCCTGTTTGCAACAGTAAACAGATTAACAAACCCTCCAGCTCAGCTGCTGTTCGAACTAATTTCCACAAGTGCTTTGAAAATAGATTCAACAACGCAAGTAATAACCCTAAAACCACCTCACTTTGCACTTGTCCAAAACTGTCCAGGAGCTAAGGACAAAAGTTCATCTACATGCTGCCTTGATGTACTACGTACACACCGCGGCAGCCAATTCGTGCCCGACGCAGAAGTTAAACGCCTGTATATTCGAAGACAAACGCCCCGGACGCGTGTTCTTGACGCCCCGGACTCACTTCCGTAAAATATACTCAACGTGCGTCCGAGTCGTCCTGCGCACATGCGCAGTGGACGAGTTGTGCTGTGTTGCTTTTCTCGTGGTGTAAATGGAGTTTAATGGCGGACCATGGCTTTGGTTTATTAACTTTACAAAGTCCACAGAAAGAAAGAGAAAGTGTTAGCGGTCACCTCCAGTCTCTCTACTCTAAAATCTGTAAACAAAGAAATTTAGGAGTAATAATGGACAAAAGATTGCCAAAATTAAAAAATATATAGTGTCTATACAGACTTGGAGAGACTTATCCATGCATTTGTCTCTAGTAGACTACTGTAACAGCCTGCTCACTGGCCTCTCCAAACGAGCTGTAAAACAGTTGCGTTGCATCCAGAATGCTCCTGCTTGGCCCCTGGCCTGTAGATTCTGTGTTGCACTGTTCCCTTCCCAAGATGGCTGCAATGGGGGACATGCTGGGTTCCTGTTTGGCCTTTCCGTTTCCTCTAGGGGATGGGTCAATCCAGAGTGTCCTTTTAAGTTGTCACTTCCATTCTGTTTATGCCTGGTTTCATACTAATATTAATATTAATATTATTATCGGTCATTCTTCCACAACTCATTGTGCATTAGCAGTGAGGGTGTCGAGAGCTAGAGCTCAGTACAATATGTGTCTGAAGCAGCAGTTCTCAAACAACAACCCCGCCTCTGTGTGGAGTGGGCCCCCTTCCCCACTGTAGCCACCTCTGCCATCCCAACCCCGGTCCCCCCCACCCCTCTCACAATCCAGGAACAGGATGTAAGCAGGCTATTACACAAATCCAACCCGCGAAAGGCTGCTGGACCAGACGGTGTCACCCCGGCCACCTTAAGACACTGTGCAGGTGAGCTGGGCCCTGTCTTCACTTGCATTTTTAACACCCATCTGGAGTCATGCCATGTCCCAGCCTGCTTCAAGTCGTCCATCATCGTCCCTGTCCCCAAGAAGCCCCGGATCACTGGACTTAATGACTACAGACCTGTGGCGCTGACGTCTGTAGTCATGAAGTCATTTGAGCGCCTGGTCCTCCTCCACTTCATGTTCCACACCTCCCCCCTGCTGGACCCCCTGCAGTTCGCCTATAGAGCCAACAGGTCTGTGGACGATGTCATCAACCTGGTACTCCACTTCACCCTGCAGCATCTGGACTCCCCGGGAACCTATGCCAGGATCCTGTTTGTGGACTTCAGCTCTGCATTCAATACCATCCTCCTGCTCTGCTCCAGGACAAGCTCTCCCAGCTCAACGTGCCTGACTCCACATGCAGGTGGATCACCGACTTCCTGACGGATTGGACGCAGTGAATGCAGCTGGGGGAGAATGTCTCCGACACATGGACTATCAGCACAGGAGTTCCACAGGGCTGTGTACTTTCTCCCCTGCTCTTCTCCATGTACACAAACTGTTGCACCTCCAGCCACAATTCCGTTAAACTAATCAAGTTTGCGGACGACACCACCCTCATCGGGCTCATCTCAGACGGGGACGAGTCTGTCAACAGGAGGGAGGTGGACCGGCAGGTGTCCTGGTGCAGCGGTAACAACCTGGAGCTCAACGCCCAGAAAACAGTGGAGATGACTGCGGATTTCAGGAAAGTCACAGCCCCCCAGCCATCTCAGACTAACCCATCACCACTGTGGACTCCCTCCGCTTTCTCTGCACCACCATCACCCGGGACCTCAAGTGGGGACCCAACATCAGCTCCCTCACCGGGAAGGCCAAGCAGAGGATGTACTTCCTGCGGCAGCTGAGGAAAGCCAATCTGACAGCGGAGATGATGGTGCAGTTCTACACGGCCATCATTGAGTCCATCCTCACCTCCTCCATCACCTCCTCCATCACCTCCTCCATCACCGTGTGGTACGCTGGAGCCACAACCAGGGACAAACAGAGACTACAGCGCATTGCACGCTCTGCTGAGAAGGTTACCGGCCGCAAATTCCCATCTCTGCAAGACCTGTACGTTTCCAGGGCTCTGGGACGTCACAGCCGACCCTTCTCACCCTGGACACGGACTATTCGAACCACTCCCCTCAGGCAGGAGGCTAAGGTCCATCCGGACCAGAACCTCCCGTCATAAGAACATTTTCTTTCCCTCTGCCGTTGGACTCATGAACACTCCCTAAGCACCTTGTACTCATTTCACTGTTCACTTCTATTGCACTACTTAACTTCATATTTTATATTTTATTTAGGTACAGACGCGATCGGCTCGGCCCGAAATCAAATACAATGGAGCTTGCGAGAACCCCCTTCGCAACAGCGCCACCTCATTACGAAGTTTGCAATTCAAATAGACAAGACCGCGGTCCATCTTCAATAACCCGACACGTGGGACAACCCGCACATTATCCATGTACCGTGAACTCGTGCAGATCTTTCAATCAACGACGAAGCCCGGAAACACACTGTCCCCCAGTGCCACGGCGCGTAAAGTTCCTCGTTGTGGAGCTGACGCATGTTACATTTACATCAAATCATCAATGAAGCTGTTATTTCCAGCATCACACGTTCCTGCTTTGACAGAGCAGTTTTTCAAATGAACCGGGGCTCTCGGGTCACGGCGGAGCTGTCACAAAGTAGCGCAGAGCACCGCAGTAGTGACACACTGCAGAAGGGCCGCTTTAAAATATATATCAGATCTATATAGAAAGTCCAAAAATATTTTGTGCAAAGTCACATCAAATCACTCTATAAAGTACATCACATTATATATATCTGGATTATGTACGGGTTGCCGGTTCAAAGCCATGGTTCTCCTCTGCTATTTGTGAAAGTTCCGATAACAGCAACCAAACACTTCCCGTGACACTTACAAAATAAAGGCCTCTGTGTTTTACAGATACAGAAGCCGTTTTATTTTGACATGGCCCGACAGTGACGGATGACTTAACGCTGACAAACATACTGACAAACAGCTAGCGTCAAAATATGTTCTCTTTTTCATCAGTTTGCTTACAAACTTTGCAGGCCCGTAGCCAGGATTTCTATGGGGGGGTTCTTTTTGTGTCAAGGTGGACCTTTTTAGTATTTTCAGTATCAAGTGTCAACCCGGTTTTAGCGAAAACGAAACTAAAAATGACCTAGTTTCCAGGACTAAACATGGACCGGCCTCCTGCTGGTGCCAGAGTCAGGACTAAACATGGGGAATCTACGTTTCAGTTTCATGCAGCTAAAATCTGGAGATGTCTTCCTGAAGTCTTCCTGAAGATGTGAGACAGGTTCTACTCTGACAATGTTCAAATCTAGGTTATAACCGTTTTGTTTAGCCTTGCATACGACTGAAAGGATTTTATTAGCAGTCTTCTCTTTTATGGCTTTTAACTTTAACTGCTTTGTAATTTTAATGCATTTTTCCTGTTGCCTTGTGTACAAATTGTGCTCCACAAATAAGCTTGCCTTGCTTTGCTTTGCTTCCTGTTGGAGCAGAGCGGATTCTTCTGTCTTCACACAAACAGCATCGGACTCCGGAACAGAGCTGAAAAGAAATAAGATTACACGGTTTCTGCAGGTTGCAGTTTTTCTGTTGCTCTAAAGTTGGGACTAACAGAGTAATCCAAACTTAAGGCAGGTGGAGTAAACAGGCAAAATATATATAAAAATATGTGTGTGCGTGTGCGTATATATAAATACATGGCGTCGATGTACTAGGAACGTTCTGCAGGGCATTTGAACACGACGCCCTGACTCAGCTCAGCAGAGTCGCTAATGAAACCAAATCACTCCCTGTGGTCACGCTGTCAGGAGTAGAGCCATGTCATCTGTCTGCAGACTTTGTAACGTATGTACAGCTTCTTCACATCCACACAACACAGTAGGGCTGTGTTCAAAATATCAATACGGCAATATATCGTCACAGACTCCGTATCGATACTGAGTTACAGCATAGATATTTTTTTGTTATATATATATATATATATATATATATATATATATACCATATCTACGCTACGACTGTCCTGTCAAATAAAGCTTTTCCTTTTAAAAAGGAAATAAATTAAAAACAGATACAAACTTCTCTAAAAGTTTGTAAAAAAACTCACATTTGCAGCTGTTCTTCCTCCTGTTTGATGCTCTGTTCTTCTGGCTCCTCTTTAATCAGTAGACTCTCTAGAATTTCCTGTTTCAGATCAGGACCAGGACTCGGAGAGAGGAGCTGGACACCTGCAGGACACATCGAAGGAAGAATTGTGTTAACTCCTGAGTCCTGACGCAAACATGTCTATTGGGCTGGGCAATGTGACCAAAAAAAATGTGATCTTTATTTTTTGCACACTTTCAACTATTAGGATTTTAAATCAAAGTCATCCGTGTCTGCTGCTCTTTAAAACATAATTCATATGATTGTAATATGCCTTATGAAGCCTCTGGGCCAATAGTCTATTTTATTTGATTGTAAAATGGTTTAAAATGTTAAAAGAATATAATTAATTTAAAATGCGTTTGTGTTTTCCCATCTTAATTCAAAGGCTTTTGTCTCTATAAATTCTCTATATTCCCTACTACTGTCTCAATCCCGTTCATGCTGAGCTCCGTTTAGGAGAGTCTTGAAATAGAATTTTAATATCACATCATGGTCTATTATAAATGAAACCGTTCAGAAATATGATTTTAAAAACGCACTGGAAAACTTGTGAGATGATTGATTATTTAGCATAAATATGCACCTATAAAGCACCTATTTATCAAATAGTCTTCTTTGTAGTGAAAATAATAATACATTAGATCCATAAACTGGCTTTAAATGTTGGTTCCATGATTATTGAGATGCAAAATTTATACATGAATGAAGGGCTTTAATAGTGCCATATAGATTTAGATTGATATACATGCTTCCTTCGCACTGGAGCGCGGAGGAAAGAAGAAGACTCACGGAGCCAGTAACTCAGAATTCATTTAAAAGAGTGCGTTTCATGGCAGTTTGCACTATCAGCACATAGATCAGAGAGCACACAAGGTAAAGCCTCACTGGCCCCACGATTAGTCGAAGAAAATAGTTGATAGCTATAGATTTAGTAATGACGAACAACAATTTAAAAACTGTTTAAATCGTGTTGGCTACGCAGAACCCCATTCTATGGATGCCAATAAAATGACTTTACTTTTAGTCGGGTGTAATATTGATGCATGTGTTTCTAGAAAAAATATTAATATAAAACAAAACTTGATAAAAGAGAGGAAAGTACTATTAATACTAATACTTTTGGAATAAGTAAATTGTCCAAAAAACAAGGGAGATATTCAGGATTTAAGATTGTCATATTGAGGCAAAAGAGTCCACACATTTCAATCATAAAGCTGTGGCCATTGCTGGCCAATGGTCAGTGCTGCTGCTGTGCAGGAGCGGTCAACCACCACATGATGGTGATCAGTGTTACTGTTTTCATACATCTAGCCACATCATATTATTTTTTGATATATCAAATAATTATTGAAGGGGTTTCATTAAATGTTGACAAACCAAGTTATACATGTATTAATTAAGACAAGATTAAGACTAATATAAAATATTACTTTACACATTTTATGCATTAATATAAAATAATAAACAGGGTTCATGTATATCATAGTGTGTATATTGAACAATATATCTGAACTTACTGGGCATGTGTTTTGACATCCTGTATAATTTCAGACAGTTAGGACAAGCAACAAGCATTTTGAATGAGGCAAACACTTATGACCCAACGGCCGACGTGGACCTCCCGGAGCAGAAGCCCCGACCAGAAGCAATATTGTGGCCGCTAAAAAAAAATAATCAATTTTCATGAGGTTTGTTGCTTTAGATCACAATTCATCCGTAGTTTATAAAAAATAATATGTGGGCAAATGATCCTGTATATTTTTAGAATATCCGGTAAGTCTGGGTAAGTAGCGGATTCGGACCAACAATAGTCCAACTCACGACAGGTTTAAGCTAACAACATCCTATGCGTTTATTTGAATAGATCCATGAGTCCAACTCACGAGAGACTCGCAAGCATTACAGCAATCCATATATTTGAATAGATTGGTGTCTAGGATACAGAAGACTTCATGCAGCTCATAAGACTTAGGCTCATAAACAAGACTCACCGTGTCTGTTCAGCACGACCCTCGGGCTCAGAGCTTTCAGAGCCGAGTCCAGCAGCTCCTGTTTCCTCTGGTTCTCCTGTTTAGAGTCACACAGTTCCTCCTCATTCTCCACTATCGTTCTTTCTGCAGTCGCAGTCAGCCACACAGTCACAGAAGTTCTCAGCGTTTGGTCTTTGGACATTTTCACGAAGGTTTTTGTGAGTAGCACAATGTTTGAAACAGGCTGCTAGAGACTCTTCTTCTTCGGATTAAAGGGCGGGCTACAAACTGGGACAAATGTGTATGTCGCCACCTACTGGACAGAAATGAGATAACCTTACATTTTATCGAAAGTTACTGTTTTGTGTTTAGCAGTTAATTACTGCCACTTTTCAGATGTAAATTACTAAACTATCAACACGATGTAGCATGCAAGCTACAGAGAAAGAGAGAGTAGGAATGTAACAATATAATATCAAAGTTGCCACGATATCGTTGTCTGCTATCGATATTAAACAGCATGAATTTGCTTGAAAAATATTAGATCAGTGTTCGCATCAGCGGAATAAAACGAAGATGACTACATATCCCATGATCCTGTGCTCCGTGTCAGGGTCAGAGCCGCAGTTTGAGCCTTTGTAAAATTATTATTCAGCATATCAATTTACAGAAAATCAACATATTACGTGAACAAAATATGATCGATAATCAGAGATAATTAAATGTGTTTATAAGAAACAACAAAAAGGCAAAAGGAAAACACATACAAAGAACACTTTAAAGACCATGGGAGGGACAATTGTGGAACAGGTCATTGTTTTTCTTGTTATTCATGTTTTTAATAGTATCAACATACATATTTAAATCTATCAGAAATTTTAAAATGTGGGGGTGTTTTTGGAAAATTTAGTTTTGTGTAAAGGAAACGTTAGATAATAGATTAATTAAATTGGTAATATAATCAAGGTAATTGTTAGTAAGGTTAGTGCATGTTACAAATTCCATATTTTGCAGCCAAAGTTGTTAGGATTTTGTGATAAAGAATAAGTGAATTCCAAAATTATTTTATCACAGTTTGTCATAGATTTTTTTGATTGATTTGTCGGTACATTTTATGTCCGTGAATATTTACTGAGAATAACAATCATTTGGGTATGGTAGTACTGCATTTCTGGTATTTTAGGTGAGACTTTGTTCACATATGTATTCCAGAAGAGATTGCTGTTATTACAACCTGGAATTCTCTATATTTGACAGGAATTGATTCATCGTGTAGATCATTATACATCTGATCCAAACATAAGGCCTCATTTTATCTTCTTTGTATAAACTTTGTAATTTTAATGATGATATTACCATTATTCTAAATAATTTTCTTGTGGGGAGATACATAGTGAGTATAGTTTGTGAGTGAAATGTTGATATTTGATGGGTCATTTAGACAGCTCATGAGAAACTTTAGACCTCCAATATGCAAACAAATATTGTGTGATATAAAGTTTCATCAGGATGTGGGATTATCTACATACCTTTTTACCTCATGACAGGTTTTTACGATTTTTCTAATTTTGACATCATGGGAGACCTGGACCCTCCTGGGAGGTACAGCCCGCTCTTGCGTCGCTATGGTTACCACTATAGTCAGCGTTTGTGATGTTTTGCACTCTTGTCTCGTCTTGGACTGGGGCAGAAAAACAACGAATGTTTGCTGTTGACCATAAAAACGGACGGGAACGGAACGGTCATTGTGAAACCCGACT
Source organism: Eucyclogobius newberryi (assembly GCF_026437365.1). Lineage (NCBI taxonomy): Eukaryota > Metazoa > Chordata > Actinopteri > Gobiiformes > Gobiidae > Eucyclogobius > Eucyclogobius newberryi. The sequence goes on from NW_027315779.1 coordinate 26,944,575, forward strand.
TCAACAAAGGAAAAGAGCCATTCAGGTAGTTTGACTCGCAAATAGTTTTAAATATTAATCTCAAAAGTGAATCCATAAACTTTTAAATATGTGGTGAGGTTGTTCACACATGATACAGTACTTCCTCTGAATCCCACCCACTCTTTGTGTTATATGTAAGATAGATATGTGAAATGTAATGTCCATGAAGACCAGCAGAAAGGTTACATAGTGCACCTTTAACTGCTTTTACACTGACATTTCATGGATCCACACGTTCAATTACTTGGACAGAGAAGCTCTCAAATGACGATATAATGAATTGTTCATAATAACCAAGAGCAACCATGGTATGATTTACTCCATGAAATCTTAACTATGGTAATTGTGTTTTACCAGCAGAGGGCACTAGACACCTTATCCAAAGCAGCTCTAAAACTGTTGCTTAAAAAGACCAAGATTAGAGCTTCTATATTAAAAGCCAGAATCACATCTAACCATGCCTTCTCTTTAAGGGCGTATGACAGGTTTTTATGATGTTCTAATGTTGACTTTATTTGGTGTATTTATACCTGTTGTACATATAAATTATAGTTTTACACCAATCGAGTAGGTATTTGAGGAGAAAAAATGGAAAAATCTGTAGAAAATGACAGGAAGTGACATCACACTAGGGATACTCATTCATCCAAAGTTTATGCATAATTTACGCAAGAGAAACTACATTTTTTGACTCTCTAAACATTGATTCAATAAGATAAAGTCACTCTCATATATTTTAATTGTTAACAAAACAAAATGTGACAAATTTGCCAAATGTTAGCTGGGTAATTTTCTAGTGTGATGTCATCAATTACAAACAGGAAGTGAAATTATAAACCTAAGATAACATTTTCATATATTTTTTTTGCTAAATTCAAAATGTATTTCTCTTCACTGCATTTTAGTCACAGGCAGTTTAAAGGTATGATTTAAGTCAAAGAATTTTGAGTGTTTTCTGTTTTCAGGTTCATAAATATCGGGACATCTTTTTGGCTCTACACACAACCACAATGGATATGAAATAAAACAAAGAAGATGAGCTTTAACTGCAGATTTTCAGCTTTAATTTGAAGGTATTTACATCCAAATCAGGTGAACGTGTTGGAATAACACAGTTCGTTTATGTGCCTTCCACTTTTAAGGGGACCAAAAGTAATGGGACAATTGGCCGTGCAGCTGTTCCATGGTCTGGTGTGTCATTATCTAATTTACAAGGAGCGGATAAAATGTCTAGAGTTAATTTCAAGTGCGCTGTTTACATTTGGAATTGGCTGCTGAAAACTTTCAATATGAGATCCAAAAAGCTGTCACCATCAGTGTTACGTGGGTGTTTGGATATTACAGACTGGAAGGTTTTCAGAGCTGCCTCAGATAGTTTGGATGAGTACACGGGCACAGTGACGTCATACATTAAATTCTGTGAGGACAGCATTATACCAACACACACTTAAGTCACTTTCAACAATGACAAACCCTGGTTCACACCCAAACTAAGGCAGTTGAGGCGGCAGGAGGCAGCGCACAGGGCCGGTGATAGAGTAGTGATAGAGAGCGCTACAAAGATGCAAAGTACGGATTTAGCAGGGAGGTGTCGAGAGCTAGATCTCAGTACAATACGCGTCTGAACGAGTAGTTCTCAAACAACAAACCCGCTTCTGTGTGGACTGGGCACCGGCTTCTCACCGATTACAAGCCCAGAGCCCCCCCTTCTGCAGATGACAGAAAACTGGCCCGGCAACTCAATTACTTCTACTGTATATTTGACACCCCAACCCCTATCTCAGTTCAGGAACAGGATGTGTGCAGACTATTCAGCAAATCCAACACGCGAAAAGCTGCTGGACCAGACGGTGTCACCACGGCCACCTTAAGACACTGTGCAGGCGAGCTGGCCCCTGTCTTCACTGGCATGGCTTATACATCAAGTGTGGCCAAATCAGCTATTTGGAACTGGTAAGCTCAGCAACACCTAAAGACCCGGAAGACCACAGAAAACAATTGAGGTGGATTTATCTCTTTCTCGCTCTTTTTTTTAAGGTATATCGTAAAACACATACTTTGAAGTACAACGTACAACTACAGTAGGTGGCGGTAAACGCACCTTTTCAGTTGGCTGCCACTAAAAGACTCCAGGAGGTAGGCTTAGGTGTGAAATAAAAAAAAATCAACAGCTGAAAGATTTCTGGTCTGTGTGTATTGTCATGTGTCTTGCAAGATCATCCTTTCGGGCGAATGTTTTAATACAGATTGAGCAGCTGAAAGGTTTATGGCCTGTGTGCGTTTTCATGTGTCTTGCAAGATGACTCTTGTGGGAAAAGGTTTTATTACAGATGGTACAGCTGAAAGGTTTCTCACCTGTGTGTGTTCTCATGTGTTCTGCAAGATTACCCTTATGGGAAAAGTTTTTCTTACAGATTGAACAGTTGAAAGGTTTCTCACCTGTGTGTGTTCTCATGTGTTCTGCAAGATGACCCTTATGGGCAAAGTTTTTCTTACAGATTAAACAGCTAAACGGTTTCTCATCTGTGTGTGTTGTCATGTGGTTTGCAAGACTAGACTTTTGGGCGAATGTTTCATTACAGATTGAACAGCTGACAGGTTTTTCATCTGCGTGTATTGTCATGTGCCTTGCAAGGTGATCTTTTCTGGCGAATGTTTTATTACAGATTGAACAGCTGAAAGGTTTCTCACCTGTGTGTGTTCTCGTGTGTCTTGCAAGATGACCCTGATGGGAAACGTTTTTCTTACAAATTGAACAGCTGACAGGTTTCTCATCTGTGTGTATTGTCATGTGTAATGAGAGACAATCCTTTTTGGCTAATATTTTATCATAGATAGAACTGCTGAAAGGTCTCTCTCCTGTGTGTGTTCTCTTCTTACTTTTGAGACTAGTGGACAGAGTAAACGATTTATTTCCTGTGTGAACTTTAACGTGTCTTTGCAAAGCCGGTTTAGACCCAAATCTCTTTGTACAAACAGAGCACTGGTGTTTCTTCTTCTCAGCTCCTTCAGCTGTCCCTGACATGTCTCCGGTGTTTACACTGGTCATTTGGTTGTAGTATTCTCCATCAGCCTCCGTCTCCTCCAGTGCAGCTGAACCTCTGAGTGGAGCTCTCCAGTTTTCATCATTGTCAGTGTCAGAAGAGTGTTCTGTGTCTCCCTCAGTCTCTGAGCTGATGTCCTCTCTCTGTGTTTGCTCTTCTTTGGGCTCAGTTTGTGTCTGTTGGGGTAGAGAGGACACTTCTGTCTTCACACAGACAGCACTGGACTCAGAGACAGAGCTGAAAAGAAAAAAAAAAGATTACAGGATTTAAATTTAATCAAATCATTATAAAACAGGCAAAATATTCAGCAACTATAAGCGATAAACATCCGGGGCTTAGCACAAAAAGAAAGAGGGGGGTCATTGCTCATTCAGCCTGATTGATGTAGTGACATGATGTAGTACATATCCTCCAAAGGCAAAGAAAGACCATGGCCTTTTTGTCTTCTGAAATCAGGGGTCCTCCCTCCAGAAAACTGAACAGAACGGCAAAGGTGGTAATATTTAGTTACATGTATTTGAGTAACTTTTTCAAGACATTGTACATCTTTGAGTAACTTTCTGACACTACATTTTTACTCTTACGCCACTTACTTTATGATTGATAAATGATTTGAACATGTGTGCTTCTTTTACTGCTCCTTCAAATATGATTTAGTTTGAATATTTTTTGAAGAAAGTAAAAGTCAGTCTTCCCTTTGCCTCAATGAGCTCCTGTTTGTCCTGTAGTTGTTCTGTTTTAGCTTTGTAGATGAATAAAACCCTCTGAGCCACTGCTACACTGATAACTACAACTAATTCATTATTTGAACGATCATGTTGTTTTCATGTCGTTGTCTATTCTGGGTGAGAGAAACTTATTTATTTACTTTGTTTTAAGTAAATAAGCTTATAAATTTGTTCTAAATGCCTCTTTTTTCAGTCCATCTGCTCCTTATTTATGTATTATACTTTTTGCAAAACGTCTTTTTGTCAGATCCATTGTCAGATGTGATACCATCCATCCATCCATCCATCTTCTGTCGCTTTATCCGGGGCCGGGTCGCGGGGGCAGCAGTCTGAGCAGGGACTCCCAGACTTCCTTCTCCCCAGACACTTCCTCTAACTCCTCCGGGGGGATCCCGAGGCGTTCCCAGGCCAGCTGAGAGACATAGTCTCTCCAGCGTGTCCTGGGTCTTCCCCGGGGCCTCTTCCCGGTGGGACATGCCTGAAACACCTCCCGAGGGAGGCGCCCAGGAGGCATCCGGAACAGATGCCCGAGCCACCTCAGCTGGCTCCTCTCGACGTGGAGGAGCAGCGGCTCTACTCCGAGCTCCCCCCGTGTGGCCAAGCTCCTCACCTTATCTCTAAGGGAGCGCCCAGCCACACGGCGGAGGAAACTCATTTCGACCGCTTGTATCCGCGATCTTGTTCTTTCGGTCACTACCCAAAGCTCATGACCATAGGTGAGGGTAGGAACGTAGACCGACCGGTAAATAGAGAGCTTTGCCTTTCGGCTCAGCTCCCTCTTCACCACAACGGTCCGATGCAGCGACTGCATCACTGCAGCCGCTGCACCGATCCGCCTGTCAATCTCACGCTCCATCCTTCCCTCACTCGTGAACAAGACCCCGAGATACTTGAACTCCTCCACTTGGGGCAAGGACACCCCACCCACCTGGAGAGGGCAAGCCACCTTTTTCCGGTCGAGAACCATGGCCTCGGATTTGGAGGTGCTGATTCTCATCCCAGCCGCTTCACACTCGGCTGCAAACCGTCCCAGTGCATGTTGCAGGTCCGGGTTTGATGGAGCCATCAGGACAACATCGTCTGCAAACAGCAGAGATGAGATCCTGTGGTCCTCAAACCGGACACCCACCGACTGCGCCTAGAAATTCTGTCCATAAAAATTATGAACAGAACCGGTGACAAAGGGCAGCCCTGGCGGAGTCCAACATGCACTGGGAACAGGTCTGACTTACTGCCGGCAATGCGAACACAGCTCCTGCTCCGGTCATACAGGGACCGGACAGCCCTGAGCAAAGGGCCCCGGACCCCGTACTCCCGGAGCACCCCCCAAAGGACACCCCGAGGGACACGGTCGAAAGCCTTCTCCAGATCCACAAAGCACATGTGGACCGGTTGGGCAAACTCCCATGAACCCTCGAGCACCCGATGGAGGGTATAGAGCTGGTCCAGTGTTCCACGACCGGGACGAAAACCACTCTGCTCCTCCTGAATCCGAGGTTCGACTATCGGTCGGATTCTCCTCTCCAGTACCTTGGAATAGACCTTACCTGGGAGGCTGAGGAGTGTGATCCCTCTGTAGTTGGAACACACCCTCCGGTCCCCCTTCTTGAACAGAGGGACCACCACCCCGGTCTGCCAGTCCAGAGGCACGGTCCCCGAACGCCACGCGATGTTGCAGAGACGTGTCAACCAAGACAGTCCTACAACATCCAGATACTTTAGGTACTCAGGGCGGATCTCATCCACCCCCGGAGCCCTGCCACCGAGGAGTTTGCGAACAACCTCAGTGACTTCAGCTTGGGTGATGGATGAGCCAGCCTCCGAGTCCCCGGTCTCTACTTCCTCTTCGGAAGACGTGACTGAGGGATTAAGGAGATCCTCAAAGTATTCCTTCCACCGTCCGACGACATCCCCAGTCGAGGTCAGCAGGCCTCCACCCGCACCGTAAACGGTGTTGGTGAGACACTGCTTCCCCCTCCTGAGGCGCCGGACGGTTTGCCAGAATTTCTTTGGTGCCGACCGATAGTCCTCTTCCATGGCCTCCCGAACTCCTCCCAGGCCCGGATTTTTGCCTCTGCGACAGAACGAGCCGCGGCTCGCTTGGCCTGCCGATACCCGTCGATGACCTCCGGAGACCTACAAGCCAGAGTGGCCTGATAGGCCTCCTTCTTCAGTCTGACGGCATCCCTTACTTCCGGTGTCCACCACCGGGTTCGGGGGTTGCCGCCACGACAGGCACCGGAGACCTTGTGACCACAGCTCCGAGCAGCCGCATCAACAATGGAGGCGGAGAACATGGTCCACTCGGACTCAATGTCCCCAGCCTCCCCCGGGACATGGGAGAAGCTCTCCCGGAGGTACGAGTTGAACACCCTACTGACAGAGGGCTCCACTAGACGTTCCCAACAGACCCTCACAATGCGCTTGGGTCTGCCAAGTCCGTCCGGCTTCCTCCTCCGCCAGCGGATCCAACTCACCACCAGGTGGTGATCGGTTGACAACTCTGCCCCTCTCTTCACCCGAGTGTCCAAGACACGCGGCCGGAGGTCTGATGACACGACAACAAAGTCGATCATTGACCTCCGGCCTAGGGTGTTCTGGTGCCATGTGCACTGATGAACACCCTTGTGCTTGAACATGGTGTTCGTTATGGACAATCCGTGGCTAGCACAGAAGTCCAATAACTGAACACCGCTCGGGTTCAGATCGGGGAAGCCGTTCTTCCCGATCACCCCTCCCCAGGTGTCACTGTCATTGCCCACGTGGGCGTTGAAGTCCCCCAGTAGAACAACGGAGTCCCCGGTCGGTGCACTGTCCAGTACCCCTCCCAAGGACTCCAAGAAGGCCGGGTACTCTGCACTGCTGTTCGGCCCGTAGGCCGCCACAACAGTGAGAGACCTGTCCCCCACCCGAAGGCGGAGGGACGCGACCCTCTCGTTCACCGGGGTAAACTCCAACACGTGGCGGCTGAGCTGAGGGGCTATAAGCAAGCCCACACCAGCCCGCCGCCTCTCCCCGCGGGCAACACCAGAGAAGTGGAGCGTCCAACCCCTCTCGAGGAGATGGGTTCCAGAGCCCAAACTGTGCGTGGAGGTGCCGACTATATCTAGTCGGTATCGCTCAACCTCCCGCACAAGCTCAGGCTCTTTCCCCCCCAGCGAGGTGACATTCCATGTCCCCAGAGTTAGTCTCTGTGTCTGGAGATCTGGTCGCCGAGGCCCCTGCCGTCGACTGCCGCCCAGATCTCTCTGCACCGGCCCCTTATGGATCCTCCTGCGGGTGGTGGGTCCACGGGAGGGCGGCCCCACGTCGCTCTTTCGGGCTGTGCCCGGCCGGGCCCCGTGGGGTAAGACCCGGCCACCAGGCGCTCGCCATGGAGCACCCATCCCATGCCTGGCTCCAGGATGGGGCCCTGGTGACGCCGATCCGGGCGACGTAAACTGCCTTGTTCGTGTTGTCATCATAGGGGGCTTCTGAACCGATCTTTGTCTGACCCGTCACCTAGGACCTGTTTGCCTTGGGAGACCCTACCAGGGACATGAAGCCCCCGACAACATAGCTCCCGGGATCATTCGGGCACTCAAACCCCTCCACCACGTTAAGGTGTCGGTTCAAGGAGAGGCAGATTTGATACGTCTGCTGCAAACATCGTGCACTCGTTAGGCACCTGCCCACTTTCTACATGCAGCCAATCATAACCATTCCAAGCAAAATAACAGCAGGTAAGCAGAGCCAACATCCAATCAGAGATGGAGAAGAGCATTTCAGACGGACAACAAGAGGAGCCAATCAGTGCTCAGAGCAGGGATCGGTGCAGAGGAGAGGCTCAACCTCAGCTCTGCACAAATGACACATTTTCACATCAAACTGCTGTTGAATGAAAAGCTCTGTAACAAACTACAGACTTGTGACTTTAAACATTTTAAACACGGAAAAAACAAGATAATCATCTTGTTCTTGATTTAAGGTCAGTGTGGGTCTTGATGCCGGATTGCCCACACACCATGTATCGCTTTACCTGGTCTAAGTAGAGTTGTGACATTTTACGCCTAAATTAAGCTGGGAAGCAGCATATTTCTGTAGTTATAGAATTTATTGATATAGGAATTTTATATTATATATGTTATGCAAATTAAGACTCAAAAAGATCAGAGTCTTTTGGAAAAACAAAACCCCCTAAGCCAACTCCCCACTCTGCAGTTGATTATAGAAAAGGAAATACACCAATTTTGTTTACCATTAATATTAAATTATTAAAGTTATAGCAATGTCCTTGGTGCTATGATTGTGGTGATGGTTGAAGTTGATGATAGTGAAATGTAAACTTTCTGAAGAAGATATAATCGAAATCGTGAGTTTTTATTGCACCATAACATCTACAGTTGGAAACAAGCTGTATGGCCAATACTGGCACACTAACAAATGTACAATAATGTGCATTGTCCCAGTTCAAATCAAGTAATAATAATGTGTTTTATCATGTATGCAATTAGTTTCACACAGTGAAAAAGGCATGCACACAAAAGCAGCAGGAGCACACACAGCGCTGAGATCAATACGAGTCATCTGTCATTATAGATCTGTGACATCTGTGCACCGCTTAGTGATGCACTAGGAGCGTTCTGCGGGGCGTTTCAGCACGGCGATTCATATATAAATTGGGCTTGTTGACATGCTGGGGTCTGTACAATATACACACACACACACACACGTATGCCCACGCCCCCTGTGATGTGGCGATGCGACTGGAAACATTTCTGCGATATACTGTAGGCTCCAAAAATCCCACAACCTACTGTGGCCATAAATATGTTAATCTTGACATCTCTAGTCTGTACCCCCATCTCCACATTCCACACTACAACTATCCTGTCAAATAAAGCCGTGTTCTTCTTGCTTCTTTAAAATAGCAACAGGAAATTAACTTTAATACTAGAAAAAATAAACTAATCTATACATTTGAGACTCACATTTGCAGCTGCTCTTCCTCCTGTTTGATGCTCTGTTCTTCTGGCTCCTCTTTAATCAGTAGAGTCTCTGGGATTTCCTGTTTCAGATCAAGACCAGGACTCAGAGAGGGGAGCTGGACACCTGAAGGACACAATGAAGAAATGGCAAGGCAAGTTTATTTGTGTCCAAGCGCAGCCGCATGCCTTGTGTATGAATTGTGTAAAGCACGAATTGTGTATGAATTGTGTAAAGCACAAAAGGCAATTCAAATTGCTTCACACAACAGGAAAATGCATTAAAATCACAAAGACAATGAAATAAATCACAAATCACATTTTGTCCTAGTGACCCGCCAGATGGAAAACCAAATCTCTTGGACGACACTGACAGACACTCCAAACACTCTTTCCCATATTATTTGACATTGCAAGCATGACAGGCGTCTCCAGGATGGGCACATCTCTTTTAGATGACTCTCATTGACGCATCAACCTCATGTGTGGCGCTTTTATATCTTTAACGACGGAGCCAGTCTCATTTGCCCCCTCCATAGATTTAGCTTTCGCTGAACTAAATGTCCCAGACAAAACTCGACCAAAGCTTTTAGTGTTAAAACTGGTTCTCGATCAGTGGGTCGGTGCTCCAGGCTCTTCTTGGACATTGCAGTGGCTTTAATGCCGACTGACAATCTGACCAGCATGTGTTCTGACCCTCTGGCACCTGCGATGCGGCTGCGCTTGGACACCGGCACAATGAGCTGTATACAGAATTATTTACATGTTCAAATGTGATTACGATTCCAAAACTACTATTTAGACACAAATAATTTCTCTAAAGAAAGACATTTAAATTTAAAGACATTTAAAGGTGCTATTTTCAGGCTATCCATCAAACAGTTTAAGTAAAATCACAAAGAGATGACAGAAATCACAAATCACAAAACAGTTTAAGACATAAAAGATTGCAAAGAAAATAATTTCACTCAAATGCACAACTAAATAAAACTTGAATTTGAACAATGTCAGAGTAGAAGCCTGTCTCACATCTACAGGAAGACTGTTCCAGATTTTAGCTGCATAAAACTGAAACACAGATTCCAAATGTTTAGTCCCGACTCTGGCACCAGCAGGAGGCCGGTCCATGTTTAGTCCTGACTCTGGCACCAGCAGGAGGCCGGTCCATGTTTAGTCCTGACTCTGGCACCAGCAGGAGGCCGGTCCCTGAGGTCCTCAGAGTCCGAGATGGTTCATATGTGCCATATGAACCATGTCCGAGATGTACTTTGGTGCGAGGCCATGGAGAGACTTGTACACAAGCAGAGCTGCTTTATACAGAGTACAGCAGAGCTGCTATACTCTGAGCCACAGGAGCCAGTGCAGAGACCTGAGAACAGGACTAATGTGATCGTACTTCCTGGTTCTAGTCAGGACCCGAGCAGCAGCGTTCTGGATGTACTGCAGCTGTTTTACAGCTCGTTTGGAGAGGCCAGTGAGCAGGCTGTTACAGGAGTCTAATCTACTGGAGACAAACACATGGCTAAGTCCCTCCAAGTCTATACTTCTGATTTTGGCAATGTTTTAGACGGTAAAAATCTGCTGATGTTATTGATTTGACGTGGCTGTTAAAGTTCACGTTTGAGTCCATTATTAACCGCAGATTTCTAACTTGATTTGTAGGTTTTAGAGCGAGACTCTGGAGGTGACGCTAACATTTTCTCTTTGTTTCTGTCGCCAAAGACGATGATTTCAGTTTTGTCTGAGTTCAGCTGGAGAAAGTTGTTTTGCATCCACAAACTGATCTGTTGGATGCAGTGACAAAGTTTATCCACTGGTCCATATTCACCTGTTTCAACAGTGAAATCAATGTTTTAACTTCTTACGGAGACACATTGGGCTGGATGAAATGACAAAAAAAGACAAAAAAATAAATAAATCATGCACCAATCTACATTACAGTAGATGAGGAAAGATGAAAAAACACACTTTGGAGGTTCAATGCCAAACTGCTTAATGACCCTTTAAGGAAAAATATGTATCTGGTGGAGAACGACAATGGTGAAACTTTCCTACCCATCATTTGGGCTGTTGTAAAACATGCCAGGAAGGGGAACCCTCAAGTGCAACAGGAAATTAAAACAATAGGAGGAGAAATGAATTATCTGCCCTCACAAGAAATATTTAAGAAAATGCTCTTTACCCGTTATTACGAAAGTAGGTCAATTTTCTAAATGTTTAGCAAGGAAAATCAAAAAAACAAGCAGAAAAAAAATCTTTAAATACGAGACAGAGTAATGCAATCTGAATCAAACAAGACCAAATTCAATATAATTTTAATGCTTTTATAAAAAAAAATCTTTTCTAAAATCTCAGGAATTCATTCATTTTGTACCACTTGTTCCCGTTAGGGTCGCGGTGACTGGAGCCTATCTCAGTGACCTAGGGCCCTAGTCTCAGGAGTTAAAGAAGATTAAATATTTTTTTGGACACTCAATGTGCCTGTTATGACAGAAGAACAAAATTAGGAGCTAACTGAATGAAGAAATTAAAGAACAATAACTCTCCGAGGAGTGATGGGTTCACCTCAGAGTGTTATAAAGCTCTAAAAGAAACACTTATCCCTTTGCTTTAAACAACTTTTAACTGGGAACTTTAAAAAACTCAGACCCGTCCTAGATGGAAAGAAGCCATGATATCTCTAATACCTGAAGAAGGGAAGGACCGACTTGACTGTGCCTCATATAGACTTATTTCTATTCTGAATGTGGACTATTGTATATACACCTCAATCATGTTGAAAATGCTGGAACAAATACTCTCAAATTTAGTCCACAAAGATCAGACAGAATTTATCGAATTTTCCAGATTATAAATCGCTCCGGAGTAGAAGTCGCACTAGCCAAAAAAATGCATAATAGAGAAGAAAAAAAACACATATAAATCGCACTGGAGTATAAGCCAATTTTTTTGGGGAAATTTACTTTATAGACCAAGAACAGACATTTCATCTTTGAATGCAATTTAAAATGATAACATATTGGAGAACATGGTGAATACATGCGTTCGCGGTGACGTCATACAGCCGGGACTTCCCCATAGCGGCCATCTTAAAAGGGTCACGCGATATATAAAAACCAACACGCCTGCATCCTTTTCTACGGCATAATGAGCTACGAATACTTTAATTCTTTAGACGATAACGGCAAACTAAGGTACACGACAAAGCTATCATTTTTTGGTCAGTCAACAGAGCAATGTCCTAACAGAATGCAGGTTTTTGGCATTTTGGCCTCATATTTCCTGGATTGCGTATGTAATAGACGTGCTGTTGGGACCCTTTCAAAATGGCGGACTTGGTTGCCACTGCACAAGTTCCCGAATGTGCGAACGCATGTATTGGTGTACGTATGCTAACGTAAACACCTTCAGCTACATGACGCACAGACAACGAACTGTGGTAAGTGTCTGGTATGTTAACGTAACATATTAACAGTTATTCAGATAACTACAGCATAAAGAACTTGCTAACAAGTTTACCAAAGCATCAGTATTACCCCAAATCACTCAATCCATTGAATTCTCCGCAAACTATCGAAGGCTTTATTAGACAGGAAAGGACAGTGTGAAATGGGGGATGAAGAAGGGAGGACATGCAGTCAATTGTTGGAGTCAGGATTCAAACTCAGGACACTGCGGCCGGCTGCACATGTGCTGTGCCTTAACCACTCGGCCTCTTCTGTTATATTTCACCAAACAATTTACTTCATAATTGGTGTACAAAATATGAAATCCTCTCTTTCAGGAGACCCCCTCTGTCCTTTAGAAAGATGGAATCTCTTTAAATACTTGTGTGTTCTGCAATAAAGAACGATCAACAAAAAACTATACTCCTCTTTTTTCTACTATGAAGGAAGATCTTATCCCATACTTAAAAGGTCTGAGTCAAAGGATTCACTATTATACTACTATTATGCTATTAAAATGAATGTTTTGCTCGTATATCTTTATCCCAGACATTGCCATCCGTATCCAGCTGTTTGATGAGTGGAATAAAACAATCTCAAAATTTAAAACTCTACAATTATCAAAAGAAAAGGGAGGTTGGGGTTTGCCTTGTCTGAAGAAGTATTTCATTTCAACTCAAATCAGAACGTTTGTTTATTCCGTTTTTGTACTATTGTTTTTGTATTCATTGTTCAGTGTTTGATGTTTGTGCTGCACCGAAACCGCCAGGACAAGTTCCTATGTTCGTGAATCCTGTTCATTGACAAATGGCAATAAACCTTATTCTGATTCTGGTGTGATTCAGAGTATGAAGCTCGAGCGAAACACCAGTGAAACGACAGTCTGAGTCACGTGACAAGCTAAGCTCCATCTAGGTCACGTGATCAGGGCTTTGACTCATGGTTTGAAGCGCATGCGCCTCTAGCGCTCATCGCACCATCACTAGAGGTTTGGTCTTATTTCTGTTTTTTCAAAGTCTTGGTCGCTTGTTGCTCTGAAACTCTAAAGTGAAGCGATCGCTCGAGGGTTTTTCACTGCAGTATCAAAGCACTGGCCACTAGTCCAACTCACGACAGGTTTAAGCTAACAACATCAGTATGCGTGTATTATCATAGATCCATGTAAAGCAAACATTACAGCAATCCATATATTTGAATAGATTGGTGTCTAGGATACAGAAGACTTCATGCAGCTCATAAGACTTAGGCTCATAAACAAGACTCACCGTGTCTGTTCAGCACGACCCTCGGGCTCAGAGCTTTCAGAGCCGAGTCCAGCAGCTCCTGTTTCCTCTGGTTCTCCTGTTTAGAGTCACACAGTTCCTCCTCATTCTCCACTATCGTTCTTTCTGCAGTCGCAGTCAGCCACGCAGTCACAGAAGTTCTCAGGGTTTGATCTTTGGACATTTTCACATATAGTTTTGTGAGTAGCACAAAACGTGCTTCTTCTTCTACTGTTTATTGGCGGTTGTCACACTATTAACGGCGCATCATCGCCACCGTCCGGTATGGAGTGTGTACTGCGTCACCTTTAGAGCCACTGTTAGAGCCCTTTTTTAAATTATTCTTAAGGGCATTATTAATTTATAAAAAAAACAACATGTTATATAAACAAAACATGATATTCAGGTTTGATAAGCATAGCTAATTAAATGTGTAATTAAGAAAACAAAAAGGCAAAAGAAAAACATACAAAAAAACACAAAAACCATGGGAGGGACATTTGTGGAACAGTTAATTTTTTTCTTGGTATTCATATTTTTAATAGATTTGAATATTTATATTGATACTATCAGAAATGTTAAACTTTGGGGTGTTTTTGGAGAATTTTGTTTTGTGTAAATGATTCATTGATTTTCCACCGCTTGTCCCAGTGACTGGGCCTTAGGTGGGGCACACCCTGGACAGGGGCCAGCTCATCGCAGGGTTTACAACAACCAACCATTTGGCCCGGGAATCGAACCCACAATCTCCTTCTTGGGAAGCTCTGCCGTGCACCCCAATAATGTTCCTAATAGATAACCAATTAAATTGGTAGTATAATCAAGGTCATTGTAAGTAAGGTTAGTGCATGTTATAATGTCCTTGAAAGAAAATTCCATGTTTTACAGCCACAGTTGGATATAAATTGAGATGTTTCTCTCCAAACAGGACCAAAAGAAATGATGATATTTTCAGTTTCATCATTACAAAACGTACAATTGTCTGCAAATTTGGAGACGTTTGCATGAATAGATGTTATGGAGGATTATTTTATCACTTAAATATCTGATCCAAACATAAGGCAACGAGAGGGGCTCTTCTGGAACTCACTCTTCTCACTTTTGGACCTGAGCTCAGACGGGACAGACAGGTCTTGTATTTAGAGCACACCTGTGTGTTTGAGTACGCTTCATGCAGTCGTGCGTGTGCGTGTGTTGGCAAAATGTCATGTCATTCTATCTATGCTGTTATTGTGTGCAGATGATATGGGTTTCTGATGAAGATGGTCCTGACGCATGACTGGCCCGATACATGGCGTGAGGGTCAGGTCACCTCCAAGAGAGATGGCTCGAATCTTTGCATCCGTGAGGGTTGTTCTATCTCTTTTGGAGCTGATTTGATTATGATGATGTGCGTACGTGTCAGTTTATGTCACTGCCTTTAAAAGAATGTGTATTGTCATGATTCTGAAAGATGAGGGACAGAAACCTTTGTTAGGGACAGAGATTATTTACCGTGCACGAGAAAATAAAGATCCACCTTTTGAGAAAGATGAACTCTGTTAATTTTCATTATTCCTTGGTAATTGTTTGCAGAAATTCCACAACATGTGCAGCATCTTTTCCTCCTCTGCAACAAGTTGGAAAGGGTTTTTGCAAGTGACGCCTATCAGCCAATCACATCGTTGCCTTTGGTGACAGGTTTTCTGACTCAGTGACAGTCACAGAGTCCAGTGAGTGTCTGATGTTCTGAATTGTTGATAAAAGTAGTTTTCTCCTTCACACATGATCATCTTTACTTCAAATGAACATTAAAAAGTAATACAATATTGTTACACGGATCTTGAACAAAAATGTATACTGATGCTGATGATTATTAGGAAAATAGTAACTTGTCTTGGCGATAGGTGCAACATAAAACAATGAATAATACAAAATAATAATAATCGCAACGTCTATAGTCAAATATGGCATGTATAAATTAAATAACTTTATTTTTTTACCTTGTCTCAGTATGCACACGGATATTTACACACAAATTTACAGATGGTCGGAAATAGTGCAGAAAATGAACAGTGCGTTAATGGTATTGGTTGAATAATTGTTAAAGTGGCAGGTGTTTAAGAAGTGTTCATGAGTCCAACGGCAGAGGGAAAGAAACTGTTCTTGTGGCAGGAGGTTCTGGTCCGGACGGACCGTAGCTTCCTGCCTGAGGGGAGTGGCCTCCTGCCTGAGGGGAGTGGCCCAAATAGTCCGTATCCAAGGTAAGAAGGCTCTTGAGACGTACAGGTCCTGCAGAGATGGAAGTCTGCAGCTGATCACCTTCTCAGCAGAGGCACAATGCGCTGTAGTCTCCGTTTGTCCCTGGCTGTGGCTCCAACGTATCACACAATGATGGAAAAGGTGAAGATGGACTCAATGATATTAAACATATTACAGTGAATTTATATACCGCTTTTCCACCTCCAAAGCACTCAAAGCACTTTAGGCAGCAGTTAATGAAATATATTGAACAGGTGGATGAAATATAAATATAATTTCATATTAATTAAACTAATTAAATATGAGCAAAGGGTCTGAATAATTATTATACTTATCTGAATACTTATTTAAATATCACATGGTGATATTTAAATGTTTATTTTCTAATACATTTGCAAAAATGTCTACATTTCTGAGAAATAAAACTTTTTTTATAATAGCAAATGGCTGCAATGAAACAAAGTGAAAAATAGAAAAGGGGTCTGAATACTTTCTGTACGCACTATAAATATAAGATCTGTGTTCTGGCTATTAGAATGGCCCAATGGGATGTGTACCGTACTCTTTGGACTTTAAGCTCCTACTTTTTTCCCACGCTTTGAACCCTGTGATTATTATAACGGTGCATCTAATTTATAGATTTTTACTGGCAAACGGCCACAAGAGGGCAAACTAGCAGGAACCACAAGCGTTTGACACGCTGTAGAAGAAGATCTTCTTATTTGTGTTTGAGACTCACATTTGCAACTGCTCTTCCTCCTGTTTGATGCTCTGTTCTTCTGGCTCCTCTTTAATCAGTAGAGTCTCTGGGATTTCCTGTTTCAGATCAGGACCAGGACTCGGAGAAGGTAGCTGGACACCTGCAGGACACAAGAAATAAATATGTTAACTCCTTATGCAGACTTGTCCATTGGGCCAAAAAATATATATTTATTCATTTTTTTGCACACTTTGAACGATCAGGATTTTAAATCAAAGTCATTGGTGACTGCTGCTTTTGAAAACATAACTAATAAGATTGTAATATGTCTTATAAAGCCCATGGGCCGCTTAGAGATGAGGCTCGGACACGCTGGAGCCTCCTGGACACGCTGGAGCCTCCTGGACACACAGAGGGGCCTCCTGGACACGCAGAGGAGCCTCCTGGACACGCTGGAGCCTCCTGGACACGCTGGAGCCTCCTGGACACGCTGGAGCCTCCTGGACACGCTGGAGCCTCCTGGACACGCAGAGGAGCCTCCTGGACACGCTGGAGCCTCCTGGACACGCTGGAGCCTCCTGGACACGCTGGAGCCTCCTGGACACGCAGGAGCCTCCTGGACACGCTGGAGCCTCCTGGACACGCAGGAGCCTCCTGGACACGCTGGAGCCTCCTGGACACGCAGGAGCCTCCTGGGGTGAGAGACGTCTGAGATTCCCTGCTTAGATTTCTGCCCCCGGATAAGCGGAAGAAGATGGATGGATGGTTTAATATGTTATAAACATGTGTTAAATTTAACATGCGTTCGTCTCAATTTAACTTATTATACATATTAACTTAATACGACATCACAAACTTTTATAAATCAAAGGGAAACAGCGCGGAGAGCAAACAGCTTTTAAAAGACAATAGAAAACTTGAATTCTGGAGATTGACTCACTCATTTCTTAGTTTTATCTGTGAAAGTTAAACACATGATATATTAGATCTACAAAGTGGCTTTTGAGGTTTGCTTCACGGTTATTGAGATGCATAATTAATACAAGGATGAAGGGTTTTAATTGTGCCATATTGACTTTGTATATGACATAAAATTGTTCTGAGGCCAAACGATTCCTGTTTTTACAGATGGAAAAGTGAGGGTTGATGTGCATGTTCCTAAGATTGAGTACAGAATGTGTTTGCCTGATGGCTTTATTAAGCTTAATCTTAAGCCATTTTAAGTGCTTTGTGATGAGTGGAGGAAACAGGAAGTCATTGCGTTGTGATTTGTTCAGACTAAGGCTTTAGAGGGGGAGAAAACCAACAACTTTTTTTCATAATTTGCCCACCGGGCAGGACTTGCCACAGAGTAGGATAAATATCTGAGTTTGCAGTCTATATTTGCAGATTGAGAATGACTCTTGGATGAGAGTCGAAACTTTCAGTTTTTTCAAAAACGGAGTCCAGATGAACCTTTTTCTGCAACTATAAATAAGGAAGAGAGCGAGGGGGGGAAAGACAGGAGAGGTGGGTGTTCAGTGTGTGTGTGAGGGATATGGAGGAGGTCAATTTAAGGTTGGATATAGTTAGCAGATCGTACCATATTTGCTAAATTTGGAAATTCTAAGAAGCGGTAGAAAATGGATGGATGGAAATTCTAAGGGGAGAATGAGTAGCAAGGCTGTCCCCTGGTGGACAGAAGAGTGTATTGAGGCAGTAAAGGTGAGAAATAGAAGACTTAAACAGACTTGAACACACAACTTCCAGAAGATATTAGAATAGAAAATATATGAATATGAATAAATATTCATACGAATAAATGAATATACGTAGGACTACTCCTCTGGGAATTGTATGGGAAGGAAAATGAGAGGGATTAGAAGAGAGGGCATAACAGCTGTTAATGTAGTAGAAGCAAGTGGCTTCAAAACGAGGCCAAAATGGCCGTTTCAATACGACCATCACTAGAGGGTTGTTCCAATTGTTGTTTTTGTTTTGTCGCTTGTTGCTCTGAAACTCTAAAGTGAAGCGATCGCTCGAGGGTTTTTCACTGCAGTATCAAAGAACTGACCACTAGTCCAACTCATGACAGGTTTAAGCTAACAACATCCCATGTAGTAGAAAAAGCTTCAGTTGTAGTCATCTGGACTCAGTTAGAAAAAATAATTTATTTTCTAACTGAGTTATTTTTTCTAACTGAGTCCAGATGACTACAACTGAAGCTTTTTCTACTATGGAACACGCCTGGACGAATGAGGGATTACACCGACAACATCCTATGTGTTTATTTGAATAGATCCATGTAATACAAGCATTACAGCAATCCATATATTTGAATAGATTGGTGTATAGGATACAGAAGACTTCATGCAGCTCATTAGACTTAAACAAGACTCATCGTGTCTGTTCAGCACGACCCTCGGGCTCAGAGCTTTCGGAGCCGAGTCCAGCAGCTCCTGTTTCCTCTGGTTCTCCTGTTTAGAGTCACACAGTTCCTCCTCATTCTCCACTATCGTTCTTTCTGCAGTCGCAGTCAGCCACGCAGTCACAGAAGTTCTCAGAGTTTGGTCTTTGGACATTTTCACAAAGGTTTTTGTGAGTAGCACAAAACGTGCTTTTTCTTCTACTAATGTTGTGATAGTAGTTTTCACGCTACTAAAGCGCATCATCGCCATCGTTCGGTATGGAGTGTGTACTGCGTCACCGTTAGAGGCGCTGTCCGAGCCTTTTTCATCGTTATTACTATTACTATTATTATTCAGGATATCAATTGACAGAAAATCAACATATCACATTAACATATGATATTCAGAATTGATAAGCACAGCTAATTAAATGTGTACATAAGAAAACTAAAAGGCAAAAGGAAAACACATACAAAGAACACAAAGACCATGGGAGGGACATTTGTTGAACAGTTCATTATTTTTCTTGTTATTCACATTTTTAATAGTATCAATAGACACATTTAAATCTATCAGAAATGTTAAATTTGGGGGTGTTTTGGAGAATTTTGTTTTGTGTAAATTAAATGTTCCTAATAGATTACCAATTAAATTGTTATATAATCAAGGTCATTGTAAGTAAGGTTAGTACATGTTATAATGTCCTTGATAGAAAATTCCATATTTTACAGCAAAGTTGTTAGATATAAATTGAGATGTTTCTTTCCAAACAGGACCAAAAGAGATAATGATATTTTCAATTTCATCATCACAAAACGTACAATAATCTGCAAATTAGGAGATTATACAGTTGTATTGATAGATGTTATGGAGGATTATTTCATCATCGTTTTTCATAGAGTTTTTTAATTGATTTGTTTGTACATTTTATATGTGTTAATATTTACTGAGAATAACAATCGGTATTGTAGTACTGAATTCCTGGTATTTTAGGTGATACTTTGTTCACATATGTATTCCAGAAGAGATTGCTGTTATTACATCCTGGAATTCTCTATATTTGACAGGAATTGATTTATCGTGTAGATCATTATACATCTGATCCAAACATAAGGCCTCATTTATCTTCTTTGTATAGACGTTGTATTTTAATGATTATATTGCCATTATTCTAAATCATTTTCTTGTGGGAGATAAATAGTGAGTATAGTTTCCACCAGTAAAGTGAGAGAGTGAGTGAGTTGATAATTTGATGGGTCATTTAGACAGTGTATTTACAGCTCATGAGAAACTTTAATAATATGCAAACAAATATCGTGTGATATAAATTTCCATCAGGATGTGGGATTTTCTACATATCTTTTTAACCTTTGACCTAAAAGGTTTGATTTAAGTCAAATAAATAAATCATTTTGGGCACCTAATCTTTCTCAGCCAATTACTTGTTTTTCGAGAGTGTTTTCTGTTTTCAGGTTCATAAATCGTATTCAAGATTTTAATCTAATAAATACTTTTCGAATACTTTGAAATACTTAAATACTTTTTTTTTTTTTTTTTAACAAAACAAAACACTTTTTTACCCAAGAAGGGAAAAAAGCAGCCAAGAGGAAAAAACATTACTTGAACAGAAAAAATACAACAGTTATACACAATACAGCGTGCAGGATCAGATGTCCAATCATGCCTGAGGGGTGTGGACTGTTGAGAAGTAATAGAGTACAGCATATATAAAACAATAAAAGAAGAAGAAAAAGTATATTCCTTTTCAGGAAACTAGTGCAACCAAAATATATAATTATAAAGAACAGACAAAAAGTGAAGAAGCGATGAAATGTTTACACGCATTCTGCACAAAAGAGTATGTTAATATGTTGTAGTGTAGTGAGTCTAACCTGTCCTGCACGTATATTTACCCTCAGAGTATTTGACCACAGACAAACAACATAAGTTGTGTTCATAAATCACTGTTTGGACAGAAAATGAAACACAACGATGACACTTTTTATTTGCAGTAAACTGATTAAATACCTTTATTTTGATAATGACAGAAAACATAACAAACCATAAAACATTTCAATAAAATGCAGATAAGAGAGAAAACAACAAAATACATAGTTAACAAGTGAAATCATAATCAATCTTCATCTGACCATGTAGTAGATGCTGTTGGAACACAATCTGCCACTGTCATAATATCACCATTATCATCAACTACCTACATAATTTTAATTAAGTTTTTATAACATAAATATAACATAAATATCATTGCCTTCAATATTCTATTTCACTTTTTTGTCATATTGGTTTGCATAGATTGCATACATCACATGCAATTTCTTCAACATTTCCACATTTCTTTTGTGTGGGCTTGTTTGGGAGAAAACATTAGCCGTGGTCACTCCCACCACTGTCTCAGCTCGGCCTGTTACGATAATGACTATATCGACTCATCATTCGGCAGGTAAAAACATGCACAACATGTGCGTCTGATTTTCTGAGTGTGTAAAAGCAGAATCCTCCTTCACAAAACTCATGATCAGTTTCGTATTTTACATCAAATTAACATGAAAAAAACAATGAGATATTGTTGAACTGATCTATTTTGTAGAAACATACAAGTAGAGATTATTGTCTAGAATTATTGCATCAGTAAAATGATACGCTAAATAATATTGTTTATCGAGATATTTTCAGGGCGATATTCTGTCAAAATAAACTATCACGATGTGTTGTCGGTATGAAATGGTTTTCCAGTTGTTCCTGTTTAGGCTGGCATTTCAACACGGGAGATGAGTGACAAATAACATGGTCCTTCACCTGTGTGTTCTCATGTGTGCTACAACTTGACAATTCTGGGCAAATGTTTTGTTACAAATTGAACAGCTGAAAAGTTTCATGCCTGTGTGAATTCTCATATGCACTGTAAGAATACACTTTCGGGCAAATGTTTTATTACAGATTGAACAGCTGAATGGTTTCATGCCTGTGTGTGTTCTCATATGTATTGTAAGAGTACACTTTCGGGCAAATGTTTTATTACAGATTGAACAGCTGAATGGTTTCTCACCTGTGTGTGTTATCATGTGTATTGCTAGCTGAGCCTTACTGATACATTCTTTTGTACATAATGAACAGCTGAAAGGCGTCTCACCTGTGTGGGTTCTCATATGCACTGTAAGAGTAGACCTTTGGGCAAATGTTTTATTACAGACTGAACAGATGAAAGGTTTTTCACCTGTGTGATTTCTCATGTGTAGTGTAAGATGAACCTTATTGGCAACGCTTTTCTTACAAATTGTACAGCTGAAAGGTTTATTGTGTATTGTCATGTGTTTTGCAAGATAACTCTCATGGGAAAATATGTTGTTACAGATTGAACAGCTGAAAGGTTTCTTGTCGGTGTGTGTCGTCATGTGTCTTACAAAGTCACCTTTTCGGGCAAATGTTTTATTACAGATTGAACAACTGAAAGGTTTCTCGTTCGTGTGTATTATCATGTGTCTCGCTAAATCCCCTTTATGGAAAAAGTTTTTCTTACAGATTGAACAGCTGAAAGGCTTCTCACCTGTGTGTGTTTTCATATGCAAGGTTAGATTACGCGTTTTGGCAAATGCTTTATTACATATTGAACAGCTGAAAGGTTTCCCACCAGTGTGTATTTTAATGTGTTCAGCAAGGTTACCTTTTTGGGCAAAGTTCTTCTTACAAATTGAACAACTAAAAGGTTTCTCGTCTGTGTGTGTTACTACATGTCTTGCAAGATGACTCTTATGGAAAAAGTTTTTCTTACAGATTGAACAGCTGAATGGTTTCCAACCTGCATGTTTTCTCATGTGTTCTGCAAGACGACACTTAAAGGCAAAGTTTTTATTACAGATTGAACAGCTGAAATGTTTCTCACCTGTGTGCGGTTGAGACCCAAATCTCTTTGTACAAACAGAGCACTGGTGTTTCTTCTCCTCAGCTCCTTTGGCTGTTCCAGACATGTCTCCAGTGTTCACATTAGACTCTGGTGCAGATTTGGGGGATAGACCTGATTTTTGTACAGCTGTGCTTGAGTTTCTGATCTGGATTTGGTTGTAGTGTTCTTCATCAGCCTCTGTCTCCTTCTGTGCAGCTGAACCTCTGAGTGGAGCTCTCCAGTCTTCATCATTGTCAGTGTCAGAAGAGTGCTCTGTATCTCCTTCAGTCTCTGAGTGGAAATGTGGCTCTGAACTGATGTCCTCTCCCTGTGTTTGCTCTTCTTTGGGCTCAGTTTGTGTTTGTTGGAGCAGTGAGGATTCTTCTGTCTTCACAAAGACAGCACTCGACTCAGGGACGGAGCTGAAAGGGTTTAAATAGGTTTTAAATATAATAAATGTATCATTATAAAGCAGGCACAATATGCAGCAGCTATTGCAGAGGCAGAGCCAGGCATATTAAACATCCAGGGCTAAGCCCAAAAAGAAAGAGGGAAGTCATTGCGCAATACTTTATGATTGATAAATGATTTGAATGTGTGCTTCTTGAGATATGATTTAGCTTGTATAATATTTGTAGAAAGCAAAAGTCAGTCTTCCCTTTGCCTCAATGAGCTCCTGTTTGTCCTGTAGTTGTTCTGCTTTAGCTTTGTAGATAAATAAAACCCTCTGAGCCACTGCTACACTGTCGACCGCAACTAATTTATCGTTAGAACGATCATGCTGTTTGCATGTTGTTGTCTATTCTAGGTTAGAGTTAGTCTAATGTAAAGATCCCACACTTGCTACGCTCTCTCCCACATGGAGCCAATCACACGCGAGTTCAGCAGGTAAGCAGAGCCAGCATCAATCAGAGATGGAGAAGAGCATTTCAGATGGACAGCCAGAGCAGCCAATCAGTGCTCAGAGCAGGGATCGGTGCAGAGGAGAGGCTCAACCTCAGCTCTGCACAAATGACACATTTTCACATCAAACTGTTGCTGTTGAATAAAATCTCTATAACAAACACTACACACTGTGAAATCTATGACTTAAAACATTTTAAACATGAAAAAAACATGATGATTGTATTAAGGTCAGTGTGGGTCTTGATCCCGCATCGCCCACACCCCATGTATCGCTTTACCTGCTGAGCTAAACCAGCCAGTAACTGGAATTATGCTTAAATTAAGCAGAGAAGCAGCACATTCCTGTAGTTAAATAATTTCTTGATATAGCTATTTTGTTACAATCTGAAAATTACCAAATTACCCTTTTTTAAGACTCAAAAAAATAGTAGCTATATATTTATATAATAATAGCTGTGATTGTGGTGATGGTGATGTGAACTTTCTGAAGAAGATCTAATCAAAATTGTGAAATTGAGATAATTTACTGAGTTCATATTGAGATAAGATAAGATAAGCCTTTATTTGTCCCACAGAGCTTAAGGATTTTTTAAAATCTTTCGGGGTTTGTTTTGGGTCTTCTTCTGGGTCGTGCGTAGCACGTCACTGGAGCATCATCTCTGATTGGCTGCGGCGGCGCATCTGCCGCAGAAAGTTGGACAAAGCTGAACATCTCGGCGTCGACGCTTTGGGCGCTCTCGACCCTCGGACGCACGTCCAAAGCGCCAAATGCATATCTAAGAAGGGAGTCCCTGCTTAGACAGCTGCCCCCGCAACCCGGCCCAGGATAAGCGGAAGAAAATGGATGGAATGAAATTACAAAATAGATTTTAAAAATAAATATAAATACTTCTTTAAAA
This sequence comes from Eucyclogobius newberryi, assembly GCF_026437365.1. Lineage (NCBI taxonomy): Eukaryota > Metazoa > Chordata > Actinopteri > Gobiiformes > Gobiidae > Eucyclogobius > Eucyclogobius newberryi. The sequence goes on from NW_027315779.1 coordinate 26,969,074, forward strand.
TATCCACAGGAAATTGATTTGATTTGTAGAAAAACTAATCTAAATGTTTGTAAAAGTGTTTGAAACTCACATTTGCAGCTGTTCTTCTTCCTGTTTGATGCTCTGTTCTTCTGGCTCCTCTTTAATAAGTAGACTCTCTGGAATTTCCAGTTTCAGATCAGGACCAGGACTCAGAGAGGGGAGCTGGACACCTGCAGGACACAATGAAGGAATAAATGTGTTAACTGTTTACGCAGACACATCTATTTGGCTGGGTGATTTCACAAAAAAAGTAAAGAAGATCAGACTTTATTATCAAAAGAGCCATTTTGCCCCCTCTTCTACCAAAAAAATCGTCAGGAGCCGCAAAAAATAACAGAGTGTGTAAACTTTTAAAAGTTGTCATCTTTTATTTATTTGACCCGTTACAACCACTGAATATAACAACAGAAGTGCTGTGTGCATTTGTAGGCGTACTTTGAAATAAATTAAACTGTGAACTGTAGGCCTATTTAAGTCCTTTATTTGTGTAAAGGTAAAATAAAAACTACCCCACTTTGATATAAATAATACATTTAGCAGCAGCTTAGCATCTTTAAAAATGAATATAAAATTAGGAGCGTCTTTGACAAGCCCATGTCAGTGTTTTCTGGTCCTCTTTGGGTTTTTTGCTCAGCCTGCAATCAACCAAGCATCTGAACATACAACAAAACTACATCATCTGATCAGAGTCTGAAATAAATGTTTAAATGCTATTGTTCTTGCCTGTTTAATGTGATTTTTGTGTCTGAAATTCGCTGCAGATCTTCCCTATGTCGGGGCTGTAAGATGTGACTTTAATCTTTACACAAGACTGGAGGCTCTCATCTGTGAGGCAGGAGCGGAATTTGGACTTTATCAAGTTCATGCTTGAGAAAACTTATTCTCCTAAATATGTTGACCCAAAGATGGACCGGACTCCAAAGGCATCATTTTTCATGTTAATATACATGTCAGGAATGGACTCCATGTTTCAAAAACAAGTTTGTCAGGGTGTGTCCATTTGTGCTCTTTAGCGTGAACAGCCTTCTGACGAGCGATTTCTTCAAGCTCCGCCGTCAGGGATTTGAACTTATTTACCCACATCTCTTTATCCGCTATGTCAGCCAGTTCAATTTCTAGATCAGGCTTACTTACTCCGATGAATGCAGCTGTGTTCAGAAAGGACGGGTCGATGTCCAGCGGTGTGACAGGGAAAGAAAGAGTAAGTTTCTCCTTTCTGAAATCATTGAATCTTTCTCCAAATGCAGCTTGCATTGCAATGACGGCACGGTAAAAATAATCAAACTATTTGATTGTTCGCTTCTTTGAACGCTCTTATGGGGGGAGTGAAAGAGCGTACCTTTTTGCACATCTCTTGCAAACACCGTCATCTTGCGCTCAAACGCGGAAATATCCTCCAGCATCTGCAGGGCCGTGCTTCCCTTTTCTTGGAGATTTGTAGTAAAACTTCCCCAGCCAATTCTAGTCTTCCATTTCAGAATTGTTTCAGGATTTAAGTGCAGCAGGAGATCTGAATATTCGTTGCCGACTTCTTCCAACAATGAACAAAACTAACGGTGGCTCAACCCATTCGCAATTATTTTGTTCACCATCTTGATAAAGAGGTTCATAACTTCCGTACATTCAGGGGGGAATGTTTGTGCGCACAGTGCTTCTTGGTGGAGGATGCAGTGAAACGTCATCAGCTCTCAATCCAGTGACTTTTGAAGTAACTTCACAAAGCCCTTTGTGCTCCTCTCATACTGGGTGCCCCATCAGTAGATACTCATTCCAGGTGAGTGGTCTTTATTCCTTTCGCTTCACAACAGCTTCACAAATGTTCTGGCCCCAACTTTGGCTCTTTAGCGGTATGAGTTCAATCAGTTCTTCCTGCGGCCCATCAGAGTTGACATATCTGCATAACAGTGCTGTCTGCTCAACATCGTTTACGTCACTTGACTCATCACAAGCAATTGAAAAAGCTTGAGCTAAATTGATGTCCTCAATTTGCTTACTGGTGACGTTTTCTGCCATGTTCGTGGTCCTGAGGCATTTATTTAATTTTCCGAACAATTTCCTGCTTGTTTTTACAGTCAGAGAAGATGCGCTGATATTTTTATGAACGAACCTTTCATATATTCTTTCTCCAGAGCTGCCACAAAACCAGCAGTGTTAGTTGCCTTGAAAGATAGTTTACTTCCGAAATTGCGCTCTTTCGCTCATCTTTGGTTGGGTATTTTCGGCAAATGCAGAGTGCTTGTTTTGGAAGTCTCTTTCAACGTTACATTTTTTGTTGTTCAATATCTTCTCGCCACATAACAAACAGCAGGTAAGCCAGCGTCATTGGCGATGAAGGCAAATTAATATGTCCACGCTGAATTAAACTCTCTATTTTCTTTCGGAACTTTTCTTCTTTGGGATTTTTTCATGGTTAGGCCGGGTGCAGGGTTCGCACTCTACACAAGCCGCCAGCACGTAAAGGCGAAGGCTGATAACGTTATGCGACTGGCGTATATTTTCGTTGACAAATTAGAAAAATTAGATGGCATCAACTCAAACTCCAAGATAACTGCCCAACAAAATAAACCAATAATATAAACAAAAATTAATTAAGAAATACCTTTTATTTATGTTCAGGAGGAGGGGACGGAGCACGCATTGGTGAGGCTAATCTACAAATTGTACAGAGAATTGAGGGCCAGGGTAGTGCTGCTGCGGAAGAAGGTCAAGAACACGAAAAGTAAGATCCGCAATTTTGTGTCCAGATCCTGTAGGAACAATCAGACTTGTGGGAGTCCTGGCGGGAGAAGGAGACGACACTGAAAGTTTCCTTGAGAAGGAAATCCCAGAGCTCATTTCGGGATCAAGAGTTGCGGTTCCCCCAATACAACAGAAAGAGCACATCACCTGGGCTAAACATGACAAGCAGCTAATAAACCACGAGGCCTGATAATGAGGTTTCTTAATGAGCATGTGAAAGAACGCGTCATCAAAGTAGCAAACGGAGACCTCCATTACAAAGGCAAAAGCACCTTCTTTACCCCGGATATTCCGTACGAAGGTCATCAATGAGAAATGTTTGATCACATCTGTGTGTAATTCAAGAAGAGAAAACTGAAGCATGGGTTTTTGTTCCTGGCGACTCTTCTGGTGAAGGTAAAAACCTGAGCTCAAAACACCAGCAGAGGCAAAGGTCCTCCTCAGGAGGGTGCGATACACAGAACTGAACAAGAGAAGGAGCCACCAGCGTGGGTCATGTGACTTAGTGATGCCGTATTGAAACAAGCGTTTTGGCACCGAGATTGTGAGACAGGCCCCCACCCTGGCTGTGTTTAACTTTAAGCTAAAGACTGTTTAGTTTAGCCGCGCCTATGACTGAAACACTTTTACCTGTTTTTTAATATTTGAAATACCATGTGTTTTATGTTTCATTGGTTTATTGTGACTTTGTAGAAAAAGAGTCAGTAGTAGTCATCTGGATTCTGTTTATTAGGAAAAACAAAATGTATTTACACTCACCCGAGAGTCATTCTCAATCTGCAAATCAAGAACGGGAACCCAGATATGTATTCTACTAACCCTCTTTGTTAAGTATCAGCCCTTTAATGGGCTATCAGCGCCTCATCACTGCATTGGATAGAGTAAACTACATTGCTCTATTTTTGTGTCGGCATCTTGTCCTTAGGATGAACCAGTTTTTGTCTAAAAGTGTTGCTTGGTTTAAAATAAACAGACATTGCCTCAAAACTTTTGCTGCGTGGATGACACATTTGCAACAAACAAGAAAAAAGAGCTGGAAGCCTTCTCAGAGCTGATCAATGCTGTGGACCCTTATATCAGGTTTACAAGAGAAGATGCTAAGGAGAACTGCTTGGCCTTTCTTGATTGTTCCACTATCAGAGGAGAGGAGGGGAAGCTCTAGATAGAAGTATATAGGAAACCTACACACACGGATCAGTATCTGCTCTTTGGCTCTAATCACCCACTACACCATAAGCTGTGAGTGATCAGAACTTTACAACACAGAGCACAAGAGGTGCCCACTAACTCAGAGGGCAAGAGGAAAGAGGAAAACACGTTCGGAATTCTCTCTCAGACTGTGGATACCCCGCTTGAGCTCTTAACAGAGTGAAGAGAACTAAAAAGTAGGACAAAAGGGACAAAAGGGAAACAGAACATAGAAGGAGGCGTGTTTCTATCCCTCATGTCTCGGGACTGAAAAACTGCAAAGAAATTTTAGACAACACGAAATGCCTGTTTATTTTAAACCAGGCAACACTTTAAGACAAAAACTGGTTCACCCTAAGAACAAGATGCAGACACAAAAACAGAGCAATGTAGTTTGTAAAAAGCGGTACGTAGGAGAGACTAAACACCACCTGATAAAGCCTCACAAGAGGATTTATCAGCACAGAAGACATGCAAATTCAAGACCACAGAGCACAGTGCATCTTCATCTTGAAGCTACTAACCACTCTATCGAAGACAGTGAGGTGAAAGTTCTAAGCAGGAGAAAAGATGGTTTGAAAGAGGAGTTAAAGAGGCTATTTTTGTTTTAAAAAAAAGGAAACAGTGGTTTCAAGGTTGAATGGATGATTTTTTGGCATAAATTTGAGTCTTATTTCCTCGTGGCGTGGACTTCCGATTAGTTCAGCCACGTATCAATCATAAAACGCACCTATCGCTCACCTGCAGCCGCGTGCGGATCGTCCCACATTTCCGCGTGTCTAAGCGCATTGATCTATCATAATATAGTTCCCTCAGTGACGGGACAAAATGAAGACGGAGAAAGACAGTTCGAGCTGACTCATAAGTAGACTGAAATCTACGGGAGACGAGATGCGATGCGCTCCGTTGCACTAATAAACAAACGCACGTGTGTGTTGTATCAGTCCACACGGGGGAGTGCGCATGCGCACTTCCGCCTGCGTTCTCAAATCGCCCATTGCGCCTTTAAGATTCAACCTTCAATCTGTTTATAATGGAATTTTGCAAAAGAAAAAAAAGTAAGCAAAGAGGCTAGATTGATTGAGAGAGTTAGTTTCTGGTGAAACCAAAAACATCCTTTATCAGGAGGTCCCGCCCAGTGGGCAGGGCCAACTCAGAGTAGGATAAATATCCGAGTTCCCGGTCTTGATTAACAGATTGAGAATGACTCTTGGATGGAAGTGCAGATGACTTCAACACATTTTTTTTATCTACAATGGAACACTCCTGGACAAATGAGGGATTACACCGACATGTTTATTGTGACTTGCACTGTATTGTGTTTTTATGTGATTTTTATGTTGTAAAGCACTTTGAATTGCACATTTGTACAAATTGTGCTCTATAAATAAATTTGATATGATCCAATATTACCTTAATATTAAAAGAAAAATTGTTATTTTCAGTACATTGCATTGGAGTGAGCAAACATCCTAATGGGCTTTGTGATTGTGGGAATCCTGAAACTATATCATGTTATGTTGTCATGCAGCAAATACAGCAGAGAGAGAAGGCAGCTCTTTAAGGAGCTCGCTGACCTCGGAGTCAATGTTTTTTTCGTATGCAAAGCAAGATGAAAAAGCCGTTCTCTTTTTTTCGTCGTTCTGGCTTTTATTCAAGAATCTGACGGTATCTATTCATACCGGAAGAGGGCAGCATCGCGCCTCATATCTACAGCCTCGCGGAAATAATTAGAAGAAGAAGAGGCTAGCTAGGCTAGCCGCTCATTAGCATCGAGCTCCCGTTCTTCACAAGTCCGCACTTTTCGTGTTGTCAGCAAGAACGTACTTGCCGAGAACACACGTACTTGCGTTCTTGAGTATTGAGAAAGGGCCATGGTCTTATTTTTGTGAGTCTTTGGTCGCTTGTTTTGGTCAGTTTTTCAAAGTCATCGTCGCTTGTTGCTCTGAAACTCAGAAGCGATCGCTCGAGAGTTTTTCGCTGCAGCACCAAAGGACTGACCACTAGTCCAACTCACGACAGGTGAGTGAATAGATTGGTGTCTAGGATACAGAAGACTTCATGCAGCTCATAAGACTTAGGCTCATAAACAAGACTCACCGTGTCTGTTCAGCACGACCCTCGGGCTCAGAGCTTTCAGAGCCGAGTCCAGCAGCTCCTGTTTCCTCTGGTTCTCCTGTTTAGAGTCACACAGTTCCTCCTCATTCTCCACTATCGTTCTTTCTGCAGTCGCAGTCAGCCACACAGTCACCAAAGTTCTCAGCGTTTGGTCTTTGGACATTTTCAAGGGTTTTGTGAGTAGCACGATGTTCGATACGGGCCGCTTCTTCTTCTTGTGGTTTTCTGGCGGCACCAACGTTTAGGTGAACATCCGCCACCTACTGGAGTGTGGGCCAGAGGATCTACGTTTCTACATTGTCTTCTTCAAATTCGTTCAGATCTGTCTCCCTTAAACATTTAAATGACATTAAACTCCCCCTTCTGTACATTTCAATATATGTTAAATTAAACACCCTCAAAATCTCCCTCTTTATATTGTAACTACTGCAGTCAGGGCCGGCCCTTCCACTAGGCCGTATAGGCAGGTGCCAGGGGCGGCACTGCAGGGGGGGCGCCGCCCTCTGGGTTAAACTTTTTTTTTTTTTTTTTTTGCTTGGCGGAGTTTTTTGCGCCCCCTTCTATGTATCCAAACACTATTTTGGAATTGACAAATAAATCTAACAAATTGTTATATATGTGTTTTTTTGGGGGGGGGCGCCAGGGGAGTAGCTCGCCTAGGGCACCAAATGTGCTGGGGCCGGCCCTGACTGCAGTGCAAAAGGACATGTTCCACCGTTTTATTCTACCTTCATTTGATAGTTGTGTGGCCCCTGCGGCCCTTCATCCCAGCACCGCTGCTTCTCTGATACAACCTGAGTTTGATAATAACTTTCACCTCTGATTTACTGAAGTCTGCCTCAAAAACTCTCCTGTTTTAGAGCCTGTTTCACAAGACAATCATCCATCTCAATCCCAACAACCTCCTTATGAGCAGGGACCCACATAAAGTTGACATGAATTTGCTGATGAGCAACAAGATGTTAAATACTTCATAGAGTAGGTCTGGTCGGCTCTGTGAGGAAAAAGTGTGAATAGTAGTTGATTATGCTAATGAGTCAGAACATATCAGGGCTTCTATTCTCTTCTGCTCACTGCAACGCCTTCAAAATTGTGGTGATCATCTCAAACAAGAAAGTGATCAGATGCTCTCTGCTATTTTTTTTTAATATTCAACTCCGGTGTGACAAACTCAAAACCTCTTTTCCCTGATTCCGATTCTTTGGACCCATTTGTATAAATGAAAGTAGTAAATATTCTGAATTCTCTCATACACAGCCTCCACTAAATTCCTCCCACCTCTACTTTCCATCTCAGGCACATAAAAATCAACTCGACTGTAGGCAATATCCAGAACGGTGGACCTGACACCGCAGGACAATCACTTCTCTCCTGAATTCCCATCTCCTTTGTCATTTGACTTGCTGTCCAAGCAGAATATGGTGTCTTTGTCTTTCCCAACACGACACGAGAGTCCCAACTGTAGGACGACGCTCCTCCCCATGTCCCTGGAAGTTTGTACTGGATCGTGACTTGTTTATGTCTCAAATCTAAAGGCAACTTCTGACATCTCAACCGCAATAACAGGGGAACAGGCTGGAATGTAATGATATAATTGTAAAGCAAGGCAAGTTTATTTGTAGAGCACATTTCATACACAAGGCAATTCAAAGTGCTTCACACAGCAGGAAAAATGCATTCAAATCACAAAGAAATTACAGAAACAGAAATACAATAAAATTAACTAAATAAAAAACACCTAGCCAAATCCAAATTTATCGGACCACATTGGCAGGCATTCCAGACATTCCTTCCCATATTTATTTGACATTGCAGCATGACAGGTGTCTCCGGGATGGACACATCACTTTTAGATTGATTTGTTCCCATATCTGCGCGCTTTCTGCAAACTTGTAGTGACACGCGCATCCGCCGTCTGGCCAATCACGTTGTTGCAAAGGTCATTTAGCTGTTTGGATCATCTGCACTCCGTCTGACCCCTAGAAGGCTACAGGTATGTTTCTTAAACCCATCACTTACGTCATTTAATACATTTCAAGTTCATTGTGTTTCAGGACTGGCTTGAGCCTCCCCTTTTTGTTAAGGAGAACTTTTTGCTCTTCCGCGCTGTTAACACACTTTAAGGCCCTAAGGCGCGTTTTCACTAGTTGGGTCGGACTCGGAACGGCTGGCTGTGCTGTTGTACTGTCCTTTATCTGGGCCTCAATTGCCTGTTTCTAACCATTTTTCTACTTAGGACCAGGTTTTACGGTCTGCTTTAAGAATATTTGATGATTACAAATGTGTCTAATTTAAAACAATTAAAAATAAAGAATGTCATTTTCATATTTCCCCCTTCTAGTCCACCAAAAATACTAGATCTGTGCTCGCATCAGCGGAAAAAAATGGAGATGACTACATATCCCATGATCCTGTGCTGCATGTCAGGGTCAGAGCCGCTGTGAACAAAATATGATATTTAGGATCGAGATAATCAGAGATAATAAAATGTGTTTATAAGAAAACAAAAAGGCAAAAGGAAAACACATACAAAGAACACTTTAAAGACCATGGTATCAGAAATGTTAAATTTGGGGGTTTTGTAGATATTTGGGTTTTTGTGATGATATTTTCAATTTCATCATCACAAAAACGTACAATTATCTGCAAAATTAGGAGATTATACAGTTGTATTGAAAGATGTTATATAGAGTATTATTTTATCAGATTTTTTTAAATGTATTTGTACATTTTATATGCGTTAATATTTACTGAGAATAACAATCATTTGGGTATGGTAGTACTGCATTCCTGGTATTTTAGGTGAGACTTTGATCACATAAGTATTCCAGAAGTTATTACAACCTGGAATTATAACAAACAGGAATGAACAGACAAAAAGTGAAGCGATGAATGTTTACACGCCTTCTGCACAAACTTGTATGAAAGTGAAACCTTAGAGACTCTTCTGGTAAAAATAGACATTAATAAATAAATAAATAATAATAATATATAAAACCCTAACCCAAGACAGAAACAACTTCGGATCATTCTTGATAACTTCAAACTTTTATTATTAAAGGTCCCATAACCTTCTTACATTGCTATTCGTGCTTCATATATGTGCCCAGAGTGTTTTTTTGATTGATTCCCGCAGTGTTTAGCTATATTACAGACTATCTCCTTTCCTCAAATCTCCAAACTGACGGGCGGTGGGGCAAGACCGCGTCATAAGGGCAAGCACGCGTCGAATATCAAACCAAGCCGTCTGCATTTCCGGGTTGGTGAGGGGGTCCAAGGTCTGGGTGATATTTCTTAACTATTAAGTTAAGGGTGTTGCACAACCCTTATTATCAATTATACACTTAGGATAGACTACGAAACGTGAAAGAAAGCATGTTATGTCACCTTTAAGGTGGAATAGAAATATGAACTGTGATCATTTGACATGTATAAGTGTATATTGTATGTACAGTGTATTTTAAAGGAATGGAACAAATGTGATGAAATATCCTGAATTCAATACAATTGTCGAAAAAGTGTTTAGTGCCTCAGCCAATCCCAAGTGTCTGTCAAAAGGTGTTCACTGAGTGGCTGTTGCCTCGGCGATATCGCTCTGAATTTTCATAAAGTTGACTTCAGTTCAACTCTGCTGCGCTCGTCACTTCCTCTGGTCTCCTCCCTCCGCGAGCCGGCAGTGGAAATGAATGTGAGCTGGTCTTTCAGGTGACTCTTGGTGTGAGTGTCCCGTCAGTGGATCTGGGTTTCACTCAGTGTTGACAAAGAACGTTGACGTCCAGCTTCAAGCAACACCAGCACAAGTTACTCAGTTTGCATTGGTTTGGTTTTGTCAACTCAGAAGTTACTCCAAAACTCTGGCCTGTAGCTGGAATCCAGGTGAGCTGACCTTGTTCTCACATTAACTTTAAGAGTATGTTAATATGTTGTAGTGAAGTGAGTCTAACCTGTCCTGCACGTATATTTACCCTCAGAGTATTTGACCACAGACAAACAATATTAGTTGTGTTCATAAATCACTGTTTGGACAGAACATGAAACACAACGATGACACTTTTTTATTTTCAGTAAACTGATTAAATACCTTTTTATTTTGATAATGACAGAAAACATAACAAACCATAAAACATTTCAATAAAATGCAGATAAGAGTAAACAACAAAATACATAGTTAACAAGTGAAAACATAATCTTCATCTGACCATGTAGTAGATGCTGTTAGAAAACCAACTGCCACTGTAATATGTCACCATTATCATCAACTACCTACATCATTTGAATTAAGTTTTTATATAACAAATATCATTGCCTTCAATATTCTATTTCACTTTTTTGTCATATTGGTTTGCATAGATTGCATATATCACATGCAATTTCTTCAACATATTGTTATTATGTAATTACATCCCAGGACTTTTGCATTCTTTGTCTCTGTACTTTGTACAACACATTTGCTTAAATTTGTTTCTAAATGGACATTTCCTATGTGGGCTTGTTTGGGAGAAAACATTAGCCGTGGTCACTCCCACCACTGTCTCAGCTCGGCCTGTTACGATAATGACTATATCGACTCATCATTCGGCAGGTAAAAACATGCACAACATGTGCGTCTGATTTTCTGAGTGTGTAAAAGCAGAATCCTCCCTCACAAAACTCATGATCAGTTTCGTATTTTACATCAAATTAACATGAAAAAAACAATGAGATATTGTTGAACTGATCTATTTTGAGGAAAGATACAAGTAGAAATTATTGTCTAGAATTATTGCATCAGTAAAACGCAATGCTAAATAATATTGTTTATCGAGATATTTTCAGGGCATTATTCTGTCAAAACAAACTATCACGACAGGCCAAGTTCCAGCTGGATTTTGTTCATGTGTTGTCAGTATGAAACGGTTTTCCAGTTGTTCCTGTTTAGGCTGGCATTTCAGCACGAGAGATGGGAGACAAATAACGTGTTCTCTCATGTGTATTGCAAGCTGATTTTCAGTGATAAAATGCTTTGTACAGATTGAACAGCAGAAAGGCTTCTCTCCTGTATGTGTTCTCATATGCACTTTAAGAGACCTACTTTGAGAAAATGTTTTATTACAGTCTGAACAACGGAAAGGCTTCTCACCTGTGTGTGTTCTCATATGCACTGTAAGAGTACTCCTTCGGGAAAATGTTTTATTACAGTCTGAACAGCTGAAAGGCTTCTGACCTGTGTGTGTTCTCATATGCACTTCAAGAGTGTTCCTGTATGCAAATGTTTTATTACAGTCTGAGCAGCTGAAAGGCTTCTCGCCTGTGTGGGTTATCATATGCTTTTCAAGAGAACTCCTTTTTACAAATGTTTTATTACAGATTGAACAGCTGAAAGGCTTCTCGCCTGTGTGTGTTCTCATATGCGCTGTAAGAGCACTCCTGTATGCAAATGTTTTATTACAGTCTGAACAGCTGAAAGGCTTCTCGCCTGTGTGTGTTCTCATATGCGCTGTAAGAGCACTCCTGTATGCAAATGTTTTATTACAGTCTGAACAGCTGAAAGGCTTCTCACCTGTGTGTTTTCTCATATGCACTTTAAGAGCACTCCTGCTTACAAATGTTTTATTACAGTCTGAACAGCTGAAAGGCTTCTCACCTGTGTGTGTTCTCATATGCACTTTAAGAACACCCCTGTATGCAAATGTTTTAATACAGTCTGAACAGCTGAAAGGCTTCTCACCTGTGTGTGTTCTCATATGCACTTTAAGAGCACCCCTGAATGCAAATGTTTTATTACAGTCCGAACAGCTGAAAGGCTTCTCACCTGTGTGTGTTCTCATATGCAGTTTAAGAGCACCCCTGCATGCAAATGTTTTATTACAGTCAGAACAGCTGAAAGGCTTCTCACCTGTGTGGGTTATCATATGCGTTTTAAGGGAACTCCTACATACAAATGTGTTATTACAGATTGAACAGCTGAAAGGCTTCTCACCTGTGTGATTTCTCATGTGTTTTGCAAAATAACACTTTAGGCCAAATGTTTTACTGCACACTGAACATCTGAAAGGTTTCTCGCTTGTGTGTATTCTCATGTGTTGTGTAAGATAACGTCTAAAGGTAAAGTTTTTCTTACATATACAACATCTGAAAGGTTTCTTACCTGTGTGTATTCTCATGTGTTCTGCAAGACGACCAATATGGGAATAGTTTTTCTTACAGATTGAACAGCTGAAAGGTTTATCTCCTGTGTGTATTGTCATTTTAATGTGTCTATTCAAATACGGTTTAGACAAAAATCTCTTTTTACAAACAGAGCACTGGTGTTTCTTCTTCTCAGCTCCTTTGGCTGTTCTTGACGTTCCTGCATTGTTTACATTAGTCTCTGGTGCAGACTTGTATTTGGGGGATAGAACTGATTTTTGTACAGCTGTGCTTGCGTGTCTGATCTGGATTTGGTTGTAGTGTTCTCCATCAGCCTCTGTCTTCTTCTGTGCAGCTGAACCTCTGAGTGGAGCTCTCCAGTCTTCATCACGGTTAGTGTCACAAGAGTGCTCTGTGTCTCCCTCAGTCTCTGAGCTGAAGTCCTCTCCCTGTGTTTCCTCTTCTTTGGGCTGTTGGAGCAGAGACGATTCTTCTGTCTTCACACAGACAGCACTGGACTCAGGGAGGGAGCAGAAAATAACAAAAAAAGATTACAGGGTTTAAATATAATCAAACCATTATAAAGCAGGCACAATATGCAGCAGCCATCTGGGTCTTAGCCCAAAAAGAAAGAGGGGGGTCATTGCTCATTCAGCCTGATATGATGTAGTGAGTGCCTCCAATACTGTATTCCCTGAAAGCAGGGGTCCTCCCTCCAGAAAACTGAACAGAACCAGTGTTCTCACAGAGGGGTTATAGCATGGCCACCGTGCTTCAGCTGGTCACCGCCATGCTCAAAAGATACTGCCAGGTATAAGATCACTGTGTGAGCGCCGTAGGCTCACCGAGCGAAAAGCATCTTAATACTAATAATAATAATAATATTAATACCTGGGTTAATACCCAATACCTTCAACCTCAGCCCAGCGAGAACACTGACAACAGCAGAAGCGGTAGTATTTAGTTACATGTACTAGAGTAACTTTTTTCAAGTTTTTTCAAGTTTTGAGTAACTAGCTGACACTACACTTTTACTTGAGTCATATTTTTTTTAAGCAACAGTCTTTTACATTATGATTGATAAATGATTTGAGCAGGTGTGCATTTTGCACTGCTCCTTCAGATATAATGTAATTTGTATTATTTTTGTAGGAAGTAAAATTCAGTTTGCCCTTTGCCTCAATGAGTTCCCGTTTGTCCTGTAGTTGCTCTGCTTAAGCTTTGTAGATTAATAAAACCCTCTGAGCCACTGCTACACTGACGACCACAACTAATTCATGTTTGAACAATCATGTTGTTTTCATTTCGTTATCTATTCCAAGTTAGAGTTAGTCTGCTGTAAAGATCCCACACTTGCTACGCTCTCACCCACTTTCTACATGGAGCCAATCACACGCAAGTTCAGCAGGTAAGCAGAGCCAGCATCCAATCAGAGATGGAGAAGAGCATTTCAGATGGACAGCCAGAGCAGCCAATCAGTGCTCAGAGCAGGGATCGGTGCAGAGGAGAGGCTCAACCTCAGCTTTGCACAAATGACACATTTTCACATCAAACTGCTGCTGTTGAATATAATCTCTATAACAAACACTACAAACTGTGAAATCTGCAGTGTGGGTCTTGATCCCGCATCGCCCACACCCCATGTATCGCTTTACCTGCTGAGCTAAACCAACCAGTAACTGGAATTATGCTTAAATTAAGCTTAAATTAAGCTGAGAAGAAGCACATTACTGTAGTTAAATAATTTATCGATATGGGGATTTTATTATATTCTGCAAATTACCCTTTTTTTAAGACAAAAAAAAAAATCCAGGTTTTTTGGAATGACATCCGAGGCTTGAGCCCCCTAAGCCGACGAGCCATTAGATCAAACAAATACCAAAAGATTACATTTAACAATTGTGTGCTGTGATTGTGGTGATGGTTTAGTGAAATGTGAACTTTCTGAAGAAGATATAGTAAGTAATAGAAATCTTGAAATTAAGATCATTTTTGCACCTTGCCTGGGATGTACAGCTTCATAGCTAATACTGGCACATTTACATAAATGTACATTCAAGTGCATTGTCCCCTCAAATCATGTAATAATAATACGTTTTATCATCTATGCAATTAGTTTCACACAGTGAAAAAGGCATGCACACAGAAGCCAACAGCAGCAGGAGCACACAGCGCTGAGATCAACACGAGTCATCTGTCATTATAGATCTGTACACCGCTTAGTGATGTACTAGGAGCGTTCTGCGGGGCGTTTGAGCATGACGCCCTGACCCAGCTCAGCAGAGTCAGGGCTTGTAAACAACTGAAGTTGATTCAACAAACGTATTAGCTCAATGGAACATTAGCTTAGCGCTTTATCCACAGTCACGTGTACGCCATACAATATATAACTATATAAATATGAACAAATCGGGCTTGTTGACTATTGTTGGTCTAATACACACAAGTGTGCGCACGCCGCCAGTGACTCGTGATGTGCCTGGACACATTTCTGCAGTATACTGTAGGCTCCAAAAACCCGACCAATGACCTACCGTGGCCATTAATATTCGTGGTTATTGAAAAAAAGGTTACTCTTGACATCCCTAGTCTGTACCCCCATTCCACGCTACAACTATCCTGTCAAATAAAGCCTTTTTTTTAACAAAGGAATTAAATTACACAATGTTTAAAAACAAAAAAAGACACTTAAAATAGCCACTGGAAATTAACTTAATTCATAGAAGAAAACAACAAATCTACATGTTTGTAAAAGTGTTTGAGACTCACATTTGCAGCTGCTCTTCCTCCTGTTTGATGTTCTGCTCTTCCTCCTGTTTGATGTTCTGCTCTTCCTCCTGTTTGATGCTCTGTTCTTCCTCCTGTTTGATGCTCTGTTCTTCTGGCTCCTCTTTAATCAGTAGAGTCTCTGGGATTTCCCGTTTCAGATCAGGACCAGGACTCAGAGAGGGGAGCTGGACACCTGCAGGACACAATGAAGGAATAAATGTGTTAACTCTTTAAAAGAGTCTTTACGCAGACACGTCTTTTGAGCTGGGTAATTTGACAAAAAAAAGTAAAGAAAACACTCTCAAGCAGACTACACACAAAAATGAGTAAACACAAAACTCAAGAGAGGTAACGCTACAGGAGCTAAACATTCAAAGTTGACATGGCTAACAGGTCCTGACGTGGGCTCTTCCCCGTCGGAAGGAGGAGAGGACATGACTTTACAGCAGTTGGCCCTTATGATGCGTGAAATAAAGGAGATGAAAGCGGGAGGACGGGACGGAGCACGCGTCGGTGAGACCAAACTACATATTTCAGACAATCTGGATGAGTTAAGAGAATTGTATCGTCAGAAAGGCGCCGGTACAGCTGGCAGCCCGGTGTAAACGCTCCGCTCTTTTCTCACACTTATTGTGCTTTATCTTCTGTATTTTGTAAATATTTTTTTCTATCTTACTGTACGATAGGGACACGTGCTGGAATCGTTTTTAATTCAACTGTTTGACTTTGTTCGGCTGGATTGAGTGTTTTCGTCGTGTCGTCGTGATGTGCCTCGGCTCCGAGCCCCCCCCCCGGCCCCCCCGGCCGGCGCCGGTGCGTGTTTACACAAAGGAGGAACTCATGAAACTGCGGAGAACCGTCGTCTTACCCAGAGATCGTCACGTTATTCCGGCGAACATCCTAAGGAAAACGCAGAGAAGCAGAAGGGCTGGACGTAAACTCCGAGAGAAGAGAGAAGGAAACAGAAAGCCGGTTCCCGCCGTAGTCATGGGTAACGTGAGGTCTCTTCAAAATAAAATGACGGAAATAGCGAGCCTCATGTGGTCCCAGAGGATTTATAGGGACAGCAGTGTCTTGATTCTCACAGAGACCTGGTTAACAGCAGAAATGCCAGACTATTGTAGGTTTGGACAATTTTCATCTGCTGCCGGCGGACAGAACGAGAGAATGCGGGAAGAAAAGAGGTGGAGGTCTGGCTGTGTATGTAAACACGAGCTGGTGCAAATCCGAACACTGCACAGTGAGGGAGCAGCTATGTAACAAGGATATTGAACTATTGGCTATTGGCATGAGGCCATATTATCTGCCCCGGGAGTTCTCACATGTGATTTTGATCGCAGTCTATGTGGCCCCGTCTGCCAATGCTGAATATGCTTGTGAAGCACTGCTCTCCTGCACTTGTAGGCTACAAACACAGCACCCACAGGCTCTCTTCCTCGTCTCTGGTGACTTTAACCACACTTCTCACTCTTCTGTTCTACCAACATACACCCAGTATGTTACCTGCCCCACCAGAAACAATAGAACATTGGACTTGTTTTTTGCCAACACCAAAGAGGCTTATTCTTCTTCCCCCCTCTCTCCCCTGGGCAGCTCGGACCACAACCTTGTACACCAAATCTGTGTGGAATTCAAGAAGAGAAAACATGGCATGGGTTTTTGTTCCTGGGAGACTCTTCTGGTGACTTGGTGAAGGTAAAAAACCTGTGCTCAAAACAGCAGCAGGAGGGCGCAAAACACAGATCTGAACAACATCAAGAGACCAACGTGGGGCATGTGACTTAGTGATTCCATGTCCTTCTCAGAAATAACTGCTATTCCAAAGTAAGAGAAAAACTAGAGGTTGAAAAAAAAACGATTTTCCGATTTTTAATTGATCCGCATATTAATGACCGATTATCGATTCGTACGTCCAAAGATTTTTTTTTCTTTTTTTTTTTTTATTTTAAAAAGGCGCAATGGATGATTTTTCGGCGATTTGAGAACGCAGTTGGAAGCACTCCCCCGTGCGGACTGATACAACACACACGTGCGTTTGTTTATTAGCGCAACGGAGCGCATCGCTCGTCTCCAGTAGATTTCTGTCCACTTCTGCGTCAGCTCGAACTGTCTTTCTCCGTCTTCATTTTGCCCCGTACAGAGGGAACTATATTATGACAGATCCATGCGCTTAGGCACGCGGAAACGTGGGGACGAACCGCACGCGGCTGCAGGTGAGCGGTAGGTGCGTTTTATGATTGATACGTGGCAGGACAAATGATTTATCCACGCCACGAGGAAATATGATAAAAAAAAATCTTCCATTCCACCTTTAATTATTTTTTTTTATTTTTTTTGAAAAATGCTCAACGTTTACATTTTATACTTCCAGTTTCAGTACTGGCAGTGTGTGAGCAGTTTTAAAATAAAAATGCTTTTGGTATTAAAAGGTGCCATAACATACTTTTTTTCACGTTTCGTAGTCTATCCTAAGTGTATAATTGATAATAGTAAGGGTTGTGCAACACCCTTAACATAATAGTTAAGAAATATCACCCAGACCTTGGACCCCCTCACCAACCCGGAAATGCAAACGGCTTGGTTTGATATTCGCCCCCACCCTTGCGAAGAGCGATCTGGCTCCCCCGTCCAACCCGTGACGTAGTCTCAGAGCGCGTGTGTGCACCGCCCACCCGTGACGTAGTGTGTGCCCCACAGCTGTCTGCTCCGCGCTGCGCCGCTCCGCGCGAATGAGTGAGAAACGATAGAACTTCAGATCAACACTACTTTGAGACTAAATAAATCTGGTGTTTATTCTACAGCGTGCGCAGAACAGATCGATCGATTGATCGACAAAAGTAGTTACATTTTTTTCAACATGTTTTAATAATCAAAACCACGGTGCATTAAAACATGCATAAAACAACAGTAGCTTACTCTAACTTTAGTATTTTAAGATGGCGCGTATCTTTTTAAGTAGACCGGGCTTTTCAATAACCCTTGCATTGAACTCTGAGCAACTGTCATGAAAATCCACTTGTTTCTCTCATCAGTCCAAGTGTTGTTCATAATAGAGAAAATACTTTGTGTAGTGTTGTTGTATGTTTTGCGCCTTGAGTTGTCAAGAGTTGACTGAGCTACTCCTCGCTTGTTCCCATCTCATTTGTTTGCTAGTCTTGACATGGGCTTGAATGTTGGGTTTTCCTCCGTGAGAAACAGAAAACTCACACTTAACGTGTACAAAAAGCAGCACATTCATTACCTGCTACGTGTCTGAGAAATGTGTTTTGCTCCAGGAGTTCTTTTGTTAATCTTGATTTTCTATTTCAGCATGTTGAAGAACAACTGTAGCTGAGCCTGTAAGTTATCCCTTTACTTTTTGTGTGCAAACGTCTAATGTCAGTGCCATGGGCCAATCAGCATTGAGTTAGAAACATGTGGAGGACAGTTGAGATTTCTAATTGGTTCATAGTGCAAGGGCTACTATGGTAACTGTTGTGATTGACATGCACACTGACCAAAGAGATCACGTTTTCAGCACGGAGCACTATCGGCGCTTTGGCTGCTTCTCGTTATCATTTGCGCCCCAGCAGACATTAAACCGGGACACACGGGACTAAGCCTGTGCAAAACCGGGACAAATGACTGGTTTAGGAGAAATGCACCGGGACACGGGACGTAAATTGCAAAATCTGGACTTTTCCGGGTAAATCGGCGACGTCTGGTCACCCTAGTTGTAAAGGTCTGATATTGAAGAGAATTATAACAAGTGTTAAGATAAAAAGTCTGAATTGACAAATAACATTTGCTCATTTAGAGGTGTAATATTGTCGCCCTTATCATTTTTTGTATTGTTTTAGGTTTGGATATTTATCAAATGAGAAATATAAAACATAATCATAAATTCTGTTACATAGAGTTTACCCGGGAAAGTCCAGATTTTACAATATTTAATTGTATTCAGTTTCCTTGTGTGTCATTTTTGTATATGTCAATCTTTAATAAATGCAAAACTCATGCTTTTGTTAATGTATTTAATAAGAATAATGAACACATCTGATTATAGCTACAAATATAATTTGATCTGCAGTCCTAAGGCAGGTATAAAACAATACAACATACAAATAGAAGATTAATACAACACAAGACAATTATCACACGTCTGGTTTGATTCAAGCACAGTTTGAGTCGAGTTTTAAAGCTACAATATGAGACTGTCTTATTAAGAGGAGTTTGAGTCTTTTGTGTACTGTTTATTACTAGGCCCGAGCCGAAGGACGCGTATCGTCCCGGCGAGGGACTTATCATAATTGGTACCGGGGGCTAGAAAAACGCAAAAATCGTGTACTAAACAAAGACGGATATGCTCGTGAGTGGTATCGAAAATTAGAACTCTGTGAGCTCTAATTTTGAGTGAAGGTTTCGTGAACCGCGACCCCGAAAGGGAACAAGCGGTAGAAAATGGATGGATGGTTTCGTGAACCTCAAAAATCAAATAACATGGGGCCAATGGGAGCCCGACGCCAAAAAAGTGGCCGTAAAAATATGATGCTCGCTCCAAAAAATAGTTCATGGGAGGACATGTAAAAAAATAATATTATGACCCCGCCCTAAGTCATACAGGAAGTCGGCCATATTGGATAAACGAGGCGCTGACAAAAGTGCACCTCGTCGTACATTTGGCATTTTCTCTTACAGTTTAGATCGAAATCACTTCAAACTTGGCCACAAGACACAAAACCCATGAGCAAAGTAGTGTTTGAATTCTGAAGCTGATACGTTTTGTGGCATGGTCATCGTGAATTTTAAAACAAAATTGCGATTTCTGGAAATAATTTTAAAAATCTACATTTCTTAAACATTTTTTTTTTTGGAAAGTTTTGCTGTAGCATTTTGGGAGATTTCAAAGCTGAACGCCATGATATACAAATGTAGTGGCTAGCTAATAAAATGGCTCTCTAGCGCCCTCTCCAAATTTGATTTTTACAAATTCATAAAAAGACTATTTATTTATTGTAGACAACTGAAAATATTTATAAGGAGGTAATCTGAGACCAGGCAGAATTTGAAAAAATTACACGAGCTTGAGTTTTTATAGCTTTGAGTGTTTATTTACTAAATGCTAATTCAGCGCTAGATAAACTCCATTCATTTAATAGCTTAGCATTAGCTCGACATTAACTGCTAACCATGCATTCCTATGGGTGCTGCTGTTAGCTCTACGCTATGCTATGCTAACGTTAGCTTTTGGCTACGCATTGGTTTGACTATTGAATAGCTTAACTCATGGGCGAAGCCAGGCCCTGGGTTTGGGGCTTGAGTCCCAGATCTTTGTCCAAAAGCCCCGGATCTTTTAATCTTTTAAAAATGCATCATGAGATCACTAAATAGTTAGCGCAACAGGTAGAACGTTGAGTTGGGATGCAGGGGACCAGGGTTCAAATTCAGCAGTGGCTTCACTTAAATCATGTCGTTCTTTTCATTTGGTCTGGTAATTTCTTGCCATTTTAAACAAACAAGCCAATGACAGCATGCATCTAGCTGCAAGCATGTTACCATGGCAACATGACAAACACTTTCATAGACTTACATGTGTTTTGGATTACAGGCATTTTGAATGGGATTAAAACATGTACTTTGTCATCAACAGTTAAAATTAGGCACTTACTCTTCATATCATACTGAACATAAAAGCCAGTGGGGACCTAACTCTATCTCAAACCGTGCAGTTGTTAAAATGTTGAATGAAGTATTATACAGTTTGTACTTTGCGCTATAATAGATCCACGTATAATAGATCCACGTATAATAGATCCAAGTATAATTAGGGATGCGTACCGCTACGACGGACCGGATCCGGACTTGTAAAAACGTTTCGGTTCAGGTCCAAAAAACCCGAAACCCTGTTGATTCGGTTAAGGACTCATTAAAAATCTACCACTCACATTCTATATCCTTTACGTTCTAGAATCTAAACCATCCTAAACCTTCCATAGATCGCAAAATTCGCGCTGGAAAAGACGTAAACACTGACATCGCTGTCAATGGCCCGGAGCCATCAGCGACGCACGCGTCTTCCCCGCGGCAGAAGTTGAAGCCGGCGCAATGAGTTTAAAGACGCGTGAGACCGAACCTTCGGGAAGATCGCTGGCTTAATTGAACCGTTTTAAGCCGCCGCGTGCGTCGCCGCTTGTGCCGCTCCGTGAGTTAGTTTAAGACGTTAAAGGAGCGGGTTGTGCTTTGGTTTGGGTGTAAATATTGTAACTTCTCGCTCAGGTCAGTAATGCTGGTTTAGTGCTCACAAGTTGTCACTTTATTTCTTGAACAGAGTTGGTTACTGTTGGCCGTAACCATGGTGATGGAACAGGAACATCAAAAACTACCTCGTCTCCAGAGCCGCTCTTAGCTCCGCCCCAGAGACCACACGCACTAGAGACTAGGGTCGCTACAATATGAATAAAATAACTTATGTTGTGGTGTGATGTAGCATTTATTTAGGTGGGTTAATGTGCAATATACATATTTATAAATCTAAGTAAATACTAAGTCAAAGTAATATTGTTTAATTGCTGGATTCATTAATTGGAGAGTATACTATGTAAAAGTATTTGTATTCTACAGTTGTTAAATATGGTCTTGTGTTTAATGCTGTTAATATGATGTATTGTGTGTAGTGTAAAATATTTTCATATTCTATTTTTGATACTGCTAAGTTGATTGATTTATAGTGGTTCTAGTTGACTGTTATGCTAGTTTTTGAAGGTTTTTACATGACTTTGATGCCAATGGATCTGCAAAATTAAAGAGTGGAAATGTATCTAAAGGCATTAAACTTCAAATGTGGGAACAGCCCAGTCAAACCAGTGATACACTGGACAAACATAGTATCAGCTGAAACAGCCGCCCCAATACCAATACTCAACTTGCTCTTGTTCGGAAGTTGTTCCTCTAGTAAAACACATGAATGTGTGTTAGCTCGTATCTTGTGATTTGTAAGTTGTAACTTCTGTTAATAAACAGTGAATAAACCAGACAAGTTGAGTTTATTGCACTCTGCAGTTAAGCCTTGTGTTTGATAGTCGTCCTTGTTCATGTGTCTTCAA
This sequence comes from Eucyclogobius newberryi, assembly GCF_026437365.1. Lineage (NCBI taxonomy): Eukaryota > Metazoa > Chordata > Actinopteri > Gobiiformes > Gobiidae > Eucyclogobius > Eucyclogobius newberryi. The sequence goes on from NW_027315779.1 coordinate 26,991,099, forward strand.
CTTAATTGAGCCAAGTAGCTTGTGTTATGTTGTTATAACATTATGCAAAAATGGCAGCAATGTTCAGCCGGACTCATTAGGTCCGGACCTGAACCTAAACCTCTGGATTTGAATCCGGACTTGAACCTGAATGTGGGTTTAGGTCTGCATCCCTAAGTATAATAGATCCAAGCATAATAGATCCATGTATAATAGATCCATGTATAATAAATCCTTGTATAACAGATCCTTGTATAACAGATCCTTGTATAACAGATCCTTGTATAATAGATCCATGTATAATAGATCCATGTATAATAGATCCATGTATAATAGATCCATGTATAATAGACCCATGCATTGCCTTGAATGGGACGCCATCTTTGGTCCTGGGGGCTTGGAGCTAGCTAGGCTAGCCGCTCATTAGCATCGAGCACGCGTGTTCTATTTCTCCTCCTCGGGCTGCGTGCTCACGTTCTCCCGAAGTCCGCACTTTCCGTGTTGCCAGCAACGTTCTTGCTGACAACACGAACACATCGTGGCTAGAATACAGAAGACTTCATGCAGCTCATAAGACTTAGGCTCATGAACAAGACTCACCGTGTCTGTTCAGCACGACCGTCGGGCTCAGAGCTTTCAGAGCCGAGTCCAGCAGCTCCTGTTTCCTCTGGTTCTCCTGTTTAGAGTCACACAGTTCCTCCTCATTCTCCACTATCGTTCTTTCTGCAGTCGCAGTCAGACACGCAGTCACCAAAGTTCTCAGAGTTTGATCTTTGGACATTTTCACATATAGTTTTGTGAGTAGCACAAAACGTGCTTCTTCTTATACTAGTGTAAGTGATAGTGGTTGTCACGCTACTAAAGCGCATTATCGCCATCGTCCGGTATGGAGTGTGTACTGCGTCAACGTTAGAGGCGCTGTCCGAGCCTTTTTTCATCATCATTATTATTCACGATATCAATTGACAGAAAATCAACATATCACATTAACATATGATATTCAGAATTGATAAACACAGATAATTAAATGTGTACATAAGAAAACTAAAAGGCAAAAGAAAAACACATTTGTGGAACAGTTCATTGTTTTTCTTGTCATCAATATATTTAATTGTATCAATATACATATTTAAATCCATCAGAAATGTTAAATTTGGAGAATTTTGTTTTGTGTAAATGAAATGTTCCTAATTTTACCAATTACCAATTAAATTGATAATATAATCAAGGTCATTGTAAGAAACGTTAGAACATGTTATAATGTCCTTGATAGAAAATTCCATATTTTACAGCCACAGTTGTTAGATATACATTAAGATGTTTCTTTCCAAGCAGGACCAAAAGAGATGATGATATTTTCAATTTAATCATTACAAAACGTACAATTGTCTGCAAATTTTGAGATTATACAGTTGCATGAATAGATGTTATGGAGGATTATTTTATCACGGTTTTTCATATATATTTTAGTATTGGTTTATTGGTCCATCTTATGTCTGCTGTTATGGGACTATATCAGTTTATCTCCTCTCTCACATCAAATACTCTGCAGACATGTTTGTGTGGAGTTATCTTGTTCAACGCCTAGTTCATCTGAGATTAAGTCTGCAAGATCTACTTGGGATGGACTGATCTTTGCTTTACCCATCATAAAGCCAACTTGGTATTTTCTTACTCTGTCTGTGGCTCTAAGAAAGGCTACTGCTGCAATGGCATTTGTGGACGTGTCCGAAAAGACGCACAATTCTTTCTTTACGGCAGTAGAAGGTGCAATGTCTGTGTACACTCTGGGAATCGACAGCTTTGACAATTCTTTGAGTACGTTTTTCCAGAGCGTCCAAGTTTCTTCCATTTCTGAAGGCAATGGTGCATCCCAGTCTCCGTTCTCAACAGTGAGTTCCTGTAAAATGAACTTTCCCTGTATAGTGACTGGCGCTACGAAGCCTAATGGATCGTAAAAGCTGTTGATTGTTGATAAAACCTCGCCTAGTGAAGGGTCTTTTTTTAATTTATTCAATTTCAAATTCAATATTATAATATAATGTTTCTAAATTATTTCCACAGCCCATATACAACCACAGGCAGCAATAATTGTATTAGTTTAATGCTGAAACTATGTGTCAGATTTCATCTTCATATCCAATTTCAAATCCTTACCCAGGATTTACGTTCATATTGAAGGGACAGACTTCCCCAGAGGCAAAGTTTGCACAGAAATGCAGATTGTTCCCATTCTCACCGACCTTATCATAAAACTCACATTACTGGTCATAGGGCGACTCCTTGCTGCTGCCAGAACAATGTATGTTAATTTTACGGAGAAAAAACAATCATTTGGGTATTGTAGTACTGCATTTCTGGTATTTTAGGTGAGACTTTGTTCACATAGGAATTGATTTATTGTGTAGATCATCATAAGTATCTGATCCAAACATAAGGCCTCATTTATCCATTTTTCTTTATATGAACTTTTTTAATGGTGATGTTGCCATTATTCTAAATATTTTTCTTGTGGGGAGATAAATAGTGAGTATAGTTTCCATACCAGTAAAGTTTGTGGGGGAAATGTTGATAATTTGATGTGTAATTTGGAGTGAATTTACAGCTCATGAGAAACTTTCAGCCTCCAATATACAAACAAATATTGTGTGATATGAAGTTGGATCTGGGTTTTTCTTCATATGCGTTTCACCTGCGACTTTAAAGGTTTGATTTAAGTCAAAGAAATGAATAATTGATGCATTTTCTGATCTTTCTGAGCCAATTATTTCTTTCTTAAATATTGGGACATCTGTTTGCTCCATACAACATCACAATGGATATAAAATAAAACAAACAAGATTTTCAGCTTTAATTCCAGGGTATTTACACCCAAATCAGGTGATTTGTTTATGTGCCTCTCACTTTTAAAGGGACCAACCAAATGTAATATGACAATTGGCCGCGCAGCTGTTCCATGGTCTGGTGTGTCATTATCTCATTTACAAGGAGCAGATAAAAGGTCTAGAGTTATTTCAAGTGTCCTGTTTACATTTGGAATTGGCTGCTGTACTCTCAATATGAGATCCAAAGAGCTGTCACCATCAGTGAAGAAAGCCATCATTAAGCTGGGAAATCAGAGCAAACCCATCAAAGAGATGGCAAATACATTAGGTGTGGCCACATCAACTATTTGGAATATTTTTTAGAAAGAAATAACGCACTGGTAAGCTCAGCAACACCGAAAGACCCGGAAGACCACAGAAAACAACTGAGGAGGATTTATCTCTTTCTTCCTCTCTCTTTTTTTAACGGTATATCGTATCAGGTCCTGGCTAAACATCTATGCTGGACCATGAGTGTCGCCCCCTGCAGGACACTCTGTCCGCTCTGGAGAGCAGCTTCAGTGACAGACTGATCCACCCTCGCTGTGTGAAGGAGACGTTTCACAGGTCTTTCCTTCCTGCTGCTGTCAGACTCTACAACAAACACTGTTAGCCCTGAACACGTGTCACTGTCATACCCATGTGCAATACTGACATATTCATACACAATAATGTCATATTCATGTGCAATACTCATACGCAATTCATGTGCATACAACTGCTGTAAATAAGAGTGTTCACTTTTGCCACTATTACTGTCTTGATATGTGTAACTGTATTACATGCCACCACTGGATATTGCTAATGAGTCATGGTGTCTGAGTGGCTATATAAGAGGCACAGAATAAGAGGCACTTCCTCTCTGTAATGCTACGTGACAACTTGTGAATAAAAGGCTTGAGCACTAGCTCAATTGTTCACTAAACTACGACTCATTAATAGGAGTGAACAACACATGGTACCAGGAGTGAACACAACATTTTATTGCACCAGTTTTTGGCAAAATGGAGACGTTACGGCCACCGGAGGTACTGAAGCTCGTCGGTAATGTGGACAACAACTGGCGGTCTTTCAATCAGCAGTTCGAGCTTTACCTATCAGCTTTGGGACTCGACTCCAAGCCAGACGCCAGGAAAATTGCTCTTCTACTCACTGTTGCTGGTCCCCAAGCCATCGAAGTCTTCAATACTTTTGAATTTGCAGAAGCTGATGACAAAGACAAGTATCATAAAGTGATTGAAAAGGTTACTGCACACTGTTCACCACAGAAGAACACAGTATATGAAAGGTACGTGTTCAGGTCACGATTGCAACAACAAGAAGAGACTTTTGATAGCTTTCTCACCAATTTACAGCTAAAAGCACAGTCATGTGACTTTGGGGATTTAAAGGACTCAATGACTCGTGATCAAGTTGTGTATGGCATACGTGACAAGAGGACAATGGAAAGGCTGTTAAGAGAGGCTAAATTAACTCTGGAGGAGGCTGAGAGAATGTGCCACGCCACTGAGATAGCCCAGCAGCATGCAAAGACTTTTAACGATTCAAATACCATTGCATTCCATGACAGCGCCAAAATAGCTGTAATTAAAAATAAAATTAAGAGAAATGCAATGCAGAAAACATCAGATGATGAAACTTACTCCTGCAGACGATGTGGTAACAGACATGAGCCCAGGCAGTGCCCTGCTTATGGCAAAACGTGTGCAAAATGTGGTGGTAAAAATCACTTTGCAAAACAGTGTCGGTCGAAGGGCGAGCCTAAATCAGTGTGGATAGTTGAAGAAACTGACCTCAGCGAGACTTTCTTTATGGGGATGGTGTTGTGTAGTGCAGATACCAATGCCAAAGAGGAAAATGATAAATACTCCAATAGTGATGACGCATGGGTTGTGTCACTCCCCATAAATGGAGCACTTGTAGCACTAAGGATTGATACCGGAGCCCAAGCAAACTTAATCAGCATGACAGACATTCCTGCAATGAAAAAAAAGCCCAACATAATCCACAAAAAAGTGCTCCTAAAAGACTACAATGGAAAGGAAATGGAAAGTAAGGGTCAGTGCAGGCTCAAAGTGACCATAAAGAAAATAATTCACTATGTTCTGTTCACTATAGTGCCGGAGGGCAGAGTCGCTGCTCAGTGGGGCCACCTCAAAAAGACTGAACTTAGTGAAAAGAGTCTACCACATCAGCTGCCAACCAGGCACACAAACAGTTGACACAATTGTACAACAATATCAGGATGTGTTCAAAGGATTGGGTTGTCTACCAATCCAACTGAAAGAGAACGCAATACCAGTGATTCATGCCTCAAGAAGAGTTCCAGCGCCAATACGGGACCGTCTAAAGAAGGAACTTGACCGAATGTGCCAGTTACAAGTAATAACAAAAGTGGAGGAACCAACTGAATGGGTAAATTCAATGGTTTGTGAGGACAAAAAGAACAAATATAAAGAACTGAGAATATGCATGGACCCCGGTGATTTAAACCAAAATATAAAACGTGAGCATTACCAGATTCCAAAGCGTGAGGAGATTGCATGTGAGATGGCTGGAGCCAAATACTTCTCCAAACTGGATGCAGCTCAAGGATTTTGACAAATAAAGTTGGATGAGGAAAGCTCCAAATACTGCACATTCAACAACCTTATGGCAGGTACAGATTCTTGAGAATGCCATTTGGGATCATTTCAGCTTCAGAAATCTTTCATGGTGCAATGGACAACCTGTTAGAAGGACTTGAAGGGGCTTGATGTTATGTAGATGATGTGGTCATCTGGGGCTCCACCCTACAAGAACACAATGAAAGACTGAAAAAGGTACTTCAAAGAATACGTGAGAATGGACTGAAACTGAATTGTAGTAAATGTGAATTTGGTGTACAGGAAATAACATTTCTAGGAGACAAACTGTCTGTGCGTGGCATTGAGCCAGATGAGAGGAAGATTAAAGCCATCCTAAGCATGCCTCATCCTACTGACAAAAAAGGTGTGCTCAGAGTAATGGGAATGATCAACTTTATTGGGAAGTTTATACCCAACTTATCAGCAAAAACATCAGCTATAAGAGAGCTACTTCATGATGACACAGACTTTAAATGGACTACTAGACACGAGCGTGAATGGAACACTCTAAAGACCACTCTCACAACTGCACCTGTGCTCGCTTATTATGATCCGACAAAGAGACAGAAGATCTCGACAGATGCATCAAAAGATGGAATCGGTGCAGTCTTACTACAGGCAGAAGATGAAAGCTGGAAGCCAGTTGCATATGCTTCCAGGTCAATGACTAAGACTGAGACCAGATATGCTCAGACTGAGAAAGAATGTCTTGGTTTGGCTTATGGACTTGAGAAATGTCATTGTTATGTCTATGGCCTTCCTATCTTCACAGTTGAGACAGATCACCGCCCGCTGGTGTCCTTCATCAAAAAGAGCCTTAATGAAATGACACCCAGGATTCAGCGCCTCATGATGAAACTACAGAGGTATGATTTCGACCTGATATATACACCTGGCAAGCAATTAATAGTAGCAGATGCACTGTCACGAGCACCTGAACTAAATCATGCGAGTTCCACTGACAAAGATGTAGAGGAACATGTGAACATGATTGTTGAGTATCTACCAGTGTCTGATTCGAAGTCAAAGTAAATAAGTGAGGAAACTGCTCACGACACAGAGCTACAAACTGTTATGACACATATTCTAAGTGGCTGGCCCAAAGGGGTCATGTGCAAAATATTACCACTTCAGATCGGAGCTCAGTGTGGCAAACTGTTGCTGAGAGACAAAAGGATTGTGATTCCTCACAGTTTGAGACGGGATATTTTACAGAAAATACATGAAGGACATTTAGGAGTCGAAAAATGCAAACGACGAGCCAGAGACGCTGTATATTGGCCTGGCATCAATAAAGACATTGAAAACATGGTTGGAAGATGTGAAACGTGTCAGAAGTACCAGAGTAAACAGGCACGGGAGCCAATGATGATTCCTGATGTTCCTACTGCACCTTGGAAGAAAGTAGGAACAGATTTGTTTCATTATAATGGAAAAGACTATTTGTTGGTGATTGATTACTACTCAAACTACCCTGAAATTGCCTTGCTCGCAAGTACAACTGCAACTAGTATAATCACACATGTCAAATCTTTTTTTGCCAGACATGGAATACCAGAGACTGTCGTCAGTGATAATGGTCCTTGCTACAACTGTAAGGAGTGGCAGCAGTTTTCACAGCAGTATGATTTTCACCATGTCACCTCCAGTCCTCAACATGCACAAGCCAATGGAAAAGCTGAAAAAGGAGTGCATATCACCAAGAAGCTTCTAAAAAAGACCACAGATGGCAAATCAGATCCGTATCTCGCTCTTTTGAGTTACAGAACAGCTCCTCTTGAGTGTGTTTTTTCTCCAGCAGAACTGTTGATAAAATCGCAAGTTACGCACAACTTTACCTTGTTACACAGAGACCAATAAGAGTGCAGAGGTACTGCAAAGAATGAACAATCTGAAAACGAAACAAAAACTGTATTTTGACAAATCAACCAAACTATTATCACCACTTGCGAAAGATGACATCGTGAGGATACAAGATCAAAATGCTTGGACAAAGAAAGCAACTGTTCTTCAGGAAGTGGGACCAAGGTCGTATGAAGTGAGAACTGAAGATGGAAATGTTCTCAGGAGAAACCGTCGTAACCTTCTGAAAACCAAAGAACACTTTCAAGAGATTAGTGATGCTGAAAATGAGCACGCTATGTCACTCCCAGACGTGTCACCTGAAAAAAGATCCACGGAAAATGAACTGACAAATGTTCCAGACGTGTCACCTGAAAAAAGATCCACGGAAAATGAACTGACAAAGGTTTCTTTAGCACAGCCTGCTTTAAGAAGGTCTGAACGGCAGATTAGAAAACCTGTTAGACTAAATTTGTGAATTTATTAACCAGAAATTATGTGGCTTATGTAAAAAAAGAAAAAGAAAAAAGTTGAATAACATAAGCTAAAAAAGTTGATTTGATATTTACAGCATTCTTGCATTGTTTGTGTATTGAATATTAATGTGTGCAATGTTCATAACTAAAGAAAGGGGGATGTCTTGATATGTTTAACTGTATTACATGCCACCACTGGATGTCGCTAATGAGTCATGGTGTCTGAGTGGCTATATAAGAGGCACAGAATAAGAGGCACTTCCTCTCTGTAATGCTACGTGACAACTTGTGAATAAAAGGCTTGTGCACTAGCTCAATTGTTCACTAAACTACGACTCATTATTAGGAGTGAACAACACAATTACTATTATTATTTTTGTCTTATGTTATTTCATTTTTATTTTTTTTCTTTCTATTCCTTATTAAGAATATGGAAGGTTCTGTCTGTAAGAGTTTTGTTTGAGTTTTTTTATTAAGTGTTTTTTTTATAGCTTCCTATAAGTTATCTGTTCTTTTACTTCTGTATCCACTTGCGTTGCAACATCGAAATTTCCCCTTTGTGTGGACAAAGAAAGGCTATTTTATCATATCTACAACTACTCTAACCAACTGGAGTTGGTTAGATCGACACGCTTTTGACCTGGCGGCTCTGCTTCAAAGCAGCCCACTTGGCAGGCCACGTCAGAGGTGAGAGCAAAGGAGCTGTAGGTAAGGGGACATCCCTAAATGACCTTTGCAACCACTCCACAAAGTTGAAGGTACATTTGGCAGGACAAAATTCCTTAATTAAATGGCTTACAAATTCATAGAGCATTTCTTTCAAAGATGAGCACGCCAAACACAGGTGTTCGCCATTTTGGCTTCAAGCTGAACCAGTCTCTGCCTGATCTGTGCTGCAGCAGCTGCATCATAACAGTAAACTCACACCAGGAGCAACAGACCCACCTTCCTGAGCCCTGTTCACTCTCATGTCGTCTCCAGCTCTCTAAAGCAAGTTATCAGTGGGAGATTAGGAGCCTGTTTAGTGCCTCAGCCAATCCCTTGCAAATGTCTGTCAAAAGGTGTTCATTGAGTGGCTGTTGCCTCGGCGATGTTGCTCTGAATTCTCATAAAGTTGACTTCAGTTCAACTCTGCTGCGCTCCTCGTCACTTCCTCTGGTCTCCTCCCTCCGCGAGCCTGCAGTGGAAATGAATGTGAGCTGGTCTTTCAGGTGACTCTTGGTGTCGACAAAGAAAGTTCACGTCCAGCTTCAAGTAACACCAGCACCTAAAGTTACTCAGGTTGCATTGGTTTGGTTTTGTCAACTCAGAAGTTACTCCAAAACCCTGTGGCCTGTGGCTGGAATCCAGGTGAACTGACCTTGTTCTCACCTGAACTTTAAGAGTATGTTAATATGTTGTAGTGAAGTGAGTCTAACTTGTCCGTATATTTACCCTCAGAGTATTTCACCCTGGAGACGGGAGACAATGAGAAAGGACTGTTTAGCAAGCTTTATTACGTGGGTTATTTGGCGGTCAGACCCCGGCGGAAGACGTTGCAATCATGGGCACTCCATGTTCTATTTGTATTAGATGTCTCCCCCCGGAGCCTGGAGACTGGTGGTGGTAGATGTGAAGAGAAGGTAGAGGATGAGGGGAATGCAGAGGAGGAGCTGGGGAGGTGGTGGGTCGCAGTACGGTTTGAAGCAGCCGAGCCATCTGCATGAGGGCTTAAATGTGACCGCCTGGGCGCTGATTGGGAGCGGGGAGGAGTCACTTGAGAGCGTTGATTGGGGATGAGGAGCAGGTGCGGGGGCCATGATGCAGACGTCCCCTGTTCTTCCACCCTCCTTCTTGGCCGGGAAAAACAGCATAACCTCTTTGGGATAAGCGCAGAAACCTGGAAGAGTCCATGGTGAAGTGAGGGATCTGACTCTCTCAGACGGACAGTCGGACACCGCTTGAGTGCGATGATGGCGCTGGGGAGAGGGGTCCTTCCATGGTGGCCGACGCCCGGACTGGGTGCGTTGGTTGAGCTGGGGAGCAGGTGGCCTTGACGTAGATAGATGGAGTTAGGTCTTCCAGGCTGAATTTACGCAGGCTTCATTTGACCACAGACAAACAATATCAGTTGTGTTCATAAATCACTGTTTGGACATAACATGAAACACAACGTTGACACTTTTTATTCACAGTAAACTGATTAATTACTTTTCTTTTGATAATGACAGAACACATAACAAACCATAAAACATTTCAATAAAATGCAGATAAGAGAGAAAACAACAAAATACATAGTTAACAAGTGAAAACATAATCAATCTTCATCTGACCATGTAGTAGATGCTGTTAGAAAACAATATGCCACTGTCATAATATCACCATTATCATCAACTACCTACTACCTACATCATTTTAAGTTTTTATAACATAAATGTCATTGCTTTCAATATTCTATTTCACTTTTTTGTCATATTGGTTTGCATAGATTGCATATATCACATGCAATTTCTTGGACAAACTATTGTTATTATGCAATTACATTACATACATTACTGAAAGGCTTCTCACCCGTGTGTAATCTCATATGCGCTGTAAGAGACCTACTTTTGGCAAATGTTTTATTACAGTCTGAACAACTGAAAGGCTTCTCGCCTGTGTGTGTTCTCATATGCACTGTAAGAGGACTCCTGTCCGCAAATGTTTTATTACAGTCTGAACAACTGAAAGGCTTCTCACCGGTGTGTGTTCTCATATGCACTGTAAGAGCACTCCTTTTGGCAAATGCTTTATTACAGTCTGAACAACTGAAAGGCTTCTCGCCTGTGTGTGTTCTCATATGCACTGTAAGAGCACTCCTGTACGCAAATGTTTTATTACAGTCTGAACAACTGAAAGGCTTCTCACCGGTGTGTGTTCTCATATGCACTGTAAGAGCACTCCTTTTGGCAAATGCTTTATTACAGTCTGAACAACTGAAAGGCTTCTCGCCTGTGTGTGTTCTCATATGCACTGTAAGAGCACTCCTGTACGCAAATGTTTTATTACAGTCCGAACAGCTGAAAGGATTATCACCTGTGTGTGTTCTCATATGCGCTGTAAGAGCACCCCTGTATGCAAATGTTTTATTACAGTCTGAACAGCTGAAAGGATTCTCACCTGTGTGTGTTCTCATATGCACTTTAAGAGAACTCCTTTGGGAAAATGTTTTATTACAGCAGGAACAACTGAAAGGCTTCTCGCCTGTGTGTGTTCTCATATGCTTTTTAAGAGCACTCCTGTATGGAAATGTTTTATTACAGTCTGAACAGCTGAAAGGATTCTCACCTGTGTGTGTTCTCATATGCACTTCAAGAGAACTCCTTTGGGAAAATGTTTTATTACAGCCAGAACAACTGAAAGGCTTCTCGCCTGTGTGTGTTCTCATATGCGCTGTAAGAGCACTCCTGTATGCAAATGTTTTATTACAGTCTGAACAGCTGAAAGGATTCTCACCTGTGTGTGTTCTCATATGCACTTTAAGAGCACTCCTGAATACAAATGTTTTATTACAGTCTGAACAGCTGAAAGGCTTCTCACCTGTGTGTCTTCTCATGTGTTTTACAAGACGACCAATACGGGAATAGTTTTTCTTACAGATTGAACAGCTGAAAAGTGTACAGCCAGGGTGTTTTATCATGTGTCTTGTAAGCTGATTCACGTCCGAGTGTATTTTAATATGTGCATTAAGCTTACACTTATGGGTAAAGTTTTTCTTACAGATTGAACAGTTGAAAGGTTTATCTCCTGTGTGTATTGTAATTTGAATGTGTCTTTGCAAATACGGTTTAGACCAAAATCTCTTTTTACAAACAGAGCACTGGTGTTTCTTCTTCTCAGCTCCTTCAGCTGTTCCTGACGTGTCTGCATTGTTTACACTGGTCGCTGGTGCAGACTTATATTTGGGGGATAGGACTGATTTTTGTACAGCTGTGCTCGAGTCTCTGATCTGGATTTGGTTGTAGTGTTCTTCATCAGCCTCTGTCTCCTTCTGTGCAACTGAACCTCTGAGTGGAGCTCTCCAGTCTTCGTCACGGTCAGTGTCAGAAGAGTGCTCTGTGTCTCCCTCAGTTTCTGAGCTGAAGTCCTCTCCCTGTGTTTCCTCTTCTTTGGGCTGTTGGAGCAGAGACGATTCTTCTGTCTTCACACAGACAGCACTGGACTCAGGGAGGGAGCAGAAAATAACAAAAAGATTACAGGGTTTAAATATAATCAAACCATTATAAAGCAGGCACAATATGCAGCAGCTATCTGGGGCTTCGCCCAAAAAGAAAGGGGGAGGTCATTGCTCATTCAGGCTGATATGATGTAGTGAGTGCCTCCAGTACGGTATTCCCTGTACATAACCCTCCAAAGACAAAGAAACACCATGGTCTTTTTGTCTTCTGAAAGCAGGGGTCCTCCCTCCAGAAAACTGAACAGAACCAGTGTTCTCACTGAGGGGTTTAAGCATGGCCACCATGCTTCGGCTGGTCACCGCCATGCTCAAAAGATACTGCCAGGTATAAGATCACTGTGTGAGCGCCGTAGGCGGTCTGAGCGAAAACCATCTTAATACTAATAATAATAAAAGAATATTAATACCTGGGTTAATACCCAAAACCTTCAACCTCAGCCCAGCGAGAACACCGAGAACAGCAGAAGCGGTAGTATTTAGTTACATGTACTAGAGTAACTTTTTCAAGAAATGATACATCTTTAACTAGCTGACACTACACTACACGCCTGGACACATTTCTGCAGTATATTGTAGGCTCCAAAAACCCCACCAATGACCTACCGTGGCCATTAATATTCGTGGTTATTGAAAAAACGGTTACTCTTGACATCTCTAGTCTGTACCCCCATCTCCCCATTCCACGCTACAACTATCCTGTCAAATAAAGCCTTTTTTATTTTTTACAAAGGAATTAAATTACACAATATTAAAAAAAACTAAAAAAGACACTTATAATAGTCATTGGAAATTAACTTGATTTATAGATGAAGAAAACAACAAATCTACATGTTTGTAAAAGTGTTTGAGACTCACATTTGCAGCTGCTCTTCCTCCTGTTTGATGCTCTGTTCTTCTGGCTCCTCTTTAATCAGTAGACTCTCTAGAATTTCCTGTTTCAGATCAGGACCAGGACTCAGAGAGGGGAGCTGGACATCTGCAGGACACAATGAAGGAATAAATGTGTTAACTCTTTAAAAGAGTCTTTACGCAGTCTTTTGGGCTGGGTAATTTGACAAAAAAAGTAAAGAAAACACTCTCAAGCAGACTACACACAAAAATGAGTAAACACAAAACTCAAGAGAGGTAACGCTACAGGAGCTAAACATTCAAAGTTGACATGGCTAACAGGTCCAGCGCGGTAGCAGAGAGTCCTGACGTGGGCTCTCCAGGCTCTTCCCTGTCGGAAGGAGGAGAGGACATGACTTTACAGAAGTTGGCCCTTATGATGCGTGAAATAAAGGAGATGAAGGGGGATGAGGGGACGGAGCACGCGTCGGTGAGGCTAAACTACATATTTCAGACAATATGGATGAATTAAGAGAATTGAGGGCCAGGGTACAGGGGTCTCGCTACGTACATTCAGGGGATGCCATCCCTAACAGGATAAATCAAAATGGAGGGCCATCAGATTTGACATGGGGGGGGGGAATAAACCATCCCTAAAACCAAACTTCATCCTATATTTTAGGTAGCGCCATCAATAAATTAATTCAAATAAACGTAGCACTGTCGCATCAAAGCGTCCAGTTTACATATAGTGGCACATTTTGAGCGTTTTTGCGGCACGAGTTTTGCACTTCGAGTCAGACGCGGCGCGCCGGGGGCGTTCAAGCGTACGACGCAGAAAACTTGGAAAAAAGCTCAACTTTGTAGTGGCTGCAACCAATCAGATGACGCTCTAGTGACGTGCCTACACACTCCTCAGAAGAAGGCCCAAAACAAACCCTGCAACAATTAAAATAAAATAAAAATCCAAAAGATGCAGCAAATAAAGATATTCACTAAACTCTGCTCACCTCTGAAGTATCTGACAATGACCTTCTATTGTCCTGACTATGAGGCTGACAGTGTCCAATGGATGAAAAGAAGAGTTGATGCGTCGAAAGGATTTGTGCCTGAATCTCAGAGCTCATTTCGGGATCTAAAGTTGCGGATCCCCCAATACAACAGAAAGAGCACATCACCTGGGCTAAACATGACAAGCAGCTGATAAACCACGAGGCCTGATAATGAGCTTTCTTAATGAGCATGTGAAAGAACGCGTCATGAAAACTGCAAAAGGAGACCTCCATTACAAAGGCAAAAGCACCTTCTTTACCCCGGTTATTCCGTGCGAAGTTTGTCAACGAGAAAAGTTTCACCAAATCTGTGTGGAATTCAAGAAGAGAAAACATGGCATGGGTTTTTGTTCATGGGAGACTCTTCTGGTGACTTGGTGAAGGTAAAAAAAACTGCTCAAAACAGCAGCAGGAGGGCGCAAAACACAGATCTGAACAACATCAAGAGACCAACGTGGGGCATGTGACTTAGTGATTCCATGTCCTTCTCAGAATTAACTGCTATTCCAAAGTAAGAGAAAAAAAAAAACACACAATTAAATTTAATAAATCAGACGGCGTTTCATCACAGTAGGAAAATATCAGCCAATTTAAAATTAAATCTTCACTTTTATCAAATTATACAATCAGATTTTCAAAATGTAAACACTTTGAACAGAAAGACATGGCATCTATTTAATAAAAACAAAACAAAAATTACGGCAGAAGAATTGAGTCCCATAATGAGCATAAAGGGTGATCTCACTCCCTCGTGGAGCACACACTTTCAACAGAGCAAAACTTACTCCATTAAAAACTCCTTCAACAAGTACTATATTTTCCGCACGTAAAAGCTTTTAATGTCCGCAAAAATCGCCAGTGCGCTTTATAATCCGGTGCACTTAATATATGGATTATTTCTGGTTGTCCCAACCGACATCGAAACAATTTTGTGTGGTGCACGGTGTATAAAAGAAGATTTGCGACGCGAGAGACTCAGATGGACGTCTAGAAGCACGTTTAAGGTACTCCGGAACCAAAAGTCCCAACATGTATGCAAAGCATTCTGGGAACAGTAGTCTACCGCTACACACGGTGCTCGGGCAAAATGTAAACTACATTATCAGTCAGGCGCGACACGACGCGGACACCTACGTACCTTCCTGAATACGCAAGTAATGAGGCTTTGTTGTTCGGAGCGAGCATACCAACAGCAGACTGCGTGAAGGACTTTTAGAATATTTCGACTTGAAATGGTCTAATTATGTAATGTATAATGATGAATTGTTATACCCATCTATAAATATGCATGGATCATGTTGTAGATAGGGTGACCAGATTTTCAAAACTGGGACACTATAATTTCACAAAAGAAGACAACCGATTTTAAATAGAATATGCATTAATTTTCTGTCAAAACAGTTCACATTTCTTACGGTCGCCCTTATAATTTTCTATATTGTTTTAGGTTTGGATATTTATCAAATGATAAATATAAAACATAATCATAAATTCTGTTACATAATAGAGTTAAGCAATATTTAATTTTATTCAGTTTCCTTGTGTGTCATTTTTGTATATGTCAATCTTTAATAAATGCAAAACTCATCCTTTTATTAATGTATTTAATAAGAATAATGAACACATCTGATTATAGCTACAAATGTAATTTGATCTGCAGTCCTAAGGCAGGTATAAAACAATACAACATACAAATAGAAGATTAATACAACACAAGACAATTATCACACGTCTGGTTTGATTCAAGCACAGTTTGAGTCGAGTTTTAAAGCTACAATATGAGACTGTCTTATTAAGAGGAGTTTGAGTCTTTTGTGTACTGTTTATTATTATTATTATTATTATTATTATTATTATTATTATTATTATTATTATTATTATTATTATTATTATTATTATAAGAATCAGAATCAGAATAGGTTTATTTCCAATGAACAGAATTGAACTGAAGCAACTGAAGCACAACAGAGAGAGCGGCGTGTTTTAAACTCACGAGTGCAAGAGTGCGACCCATGGATCTATTATAGGTGCGACCGGAAAGTTTGTTGCGTGAAAGAGCACGGTGCCGCGAGCTGCCGCTCTAACCACCACAACTAGCTCCGCGCGCCGCCCGCCCCACTCTCCGCGTCCTCACCGCGGATCCCCCGCTCCACACTTGCGCTCCACACTTGCGCTCCAGACTCTGCTTCCCTGTCACACTCGTACGTTTCAAACATGCCACACGCTCCTCTGTGGCGCCTCGAAACGGCAAATACATCCATGAAAACAGCAGGAGGACAGCGACCATTATAATAATCTGATGTGAAACAGAAAGTCCGCGATGACACGGAGCCAACACCGTAAAGTGACAAAATGCAAAATATAGGGCCACCGCTCAAAAGACCAGCATCACTGTCCCACACACAATGTTTTACAAACAAATGTCTTATTTTAAGTTATGTGACAGAAATACAAATGAATTCATACTGTAACTGTTTACAAACAGTCTGGTGACAAGTTAATTAGCCCTTTATATATATTCTTTATATATACAAACAGAACACTTTGGACTGGTGAAGTGAAATCTGTGATATGAACATTTCACATCAGAAATCACATCAAAAGTCCATGGTCCTGTTCCTCCTGCTGCATGAATATGGACTCAGTCTTTCACCTGCTGCAGATTTGTGCAACAGTCTCCACAACTATTACTAGGTTGTAAAAAAGCTATGTATTTCTTATATTTTTTATTGTTTTATTTTGTACACAATATTTGGCACACAACTCGAAATTCGACAAAAGAGTTTGGTTTGATGGAAAACAGTGTCTCATGCACTGCCAACTTTTTTTAATTCTATATTTTCACTCATTAAATAACGAGAAAAATCTCATAATTTAAAGAGAATAAAGGCAGATACGGGGTTCACTTTCAGCACCATGTTACGGGCTCCCCCCCCCTCAGTGTTGCATAATGGTACAGTCCAGTAACAGAGCAGATCAGCTTCATAGCTTTAAACCTACAAATCACAGCGCTGAGTCCAATGCATCTGTGGAGTCTTCATTACACACAAACACACCACCACCAGGACGCAAATGGCGCATGGTTAAAAGTGAATACAAATGCCCACAATAGATGTCGATCTTTATAATGCGGGCCTTTTAGACATCACAAACAATAATGTACCCGGTGCAGTGTCCCCATGTCAGATCCCGGACCAGTAAAATTAAGTACTTGTGTGTTGGGTGCTCGCGTGTGTTGGAGCTGCGCTCATCCATATTGTATGGATGATGTATGGATGGATGATGTATGGATGATGTATGGATGATGTATGGATGATGTATGGATGATGGCATGTGAGTAAAACATGACTCGCTTTTTGGCTGTGCCAAACACGATCCGGGCGTCAGGAGGAGCTGAGAGGAAGCGCAGACAGATTTGTGTTCTGTGTGTTTTACTGAGTTTGTCCAAGGGATGACAAAAGGTTAGAATCGGAGCATAAAACTTAAGTGCACACAATGAGCACATGAGAAGAGTGACTCTGCACAAAGTGCCCACGTAGACAATCAACTTAGAGGAGCAGAGAACGTGTGAATATAACACCAAGGCTGCTCCACCTGTCTGCGGGCGGCTGTGGCACGGAGCACGGCTGCTGTTTGAGCCCATCATGCACTACGGCTACACCATGGAGAAAGTAAAGGGTTTATCCAACAGTCTGTGAATGATGCGTAACAGGAAAGGTGCTGCTAAACGGCAGTGTCTTGTCTTGTAATCAACACACGCAAGACATCGTTTTAACGACCAGGAAACACTTTTACATCTATTTCAGGCTTTTATGTAGTTCTAACTGTCAACTCATCCAAGCCCGTTCTTTTGCGTCCTGGCCGCGGGGCTGAAAGTGAACTGTTCATGTCACTTTGAATCGGCCGCTAAACTACGACTTTTTTCTCGTTAATTAAGGAGTTTTTTTTTCTCATTAATTAATGACTTTTTTTCTCATTAATTAATGACTTTATTCTCGTAGTGCAGCGCTTTTTTTTTTTTCTTGGTTGGCCGTTATACTCCGTCGTAATTTTGTTATGAAGTCAAATACAATACTTTTCAGTTCCAAATACCTATGACAAAGTAGATCAACTCTGAAGTCGTAATGCACATAAACTGAGGCACAGTGTTGGTGAAATTACACTTGTTTTTCTTAATACATTTCAGTTTATGAGAACAAACGTGTTTGTAATTTCTTTTTAATCGATCTAGTAATTGCTTCAAAAACAGCGTCGGCTATATAAAGCTATTTCTTTCTTATATTTTTAATGGTTTTAAATTATGTTCGGCCCTCGACCCAGCCTGAGTGTCGAAATTTGGCCCACGGCCCAAATGAGTTTGACACCCAAAGGCATAAAAATGTCAATTTTAAGAGGCTGCAGTCTGCGGATCGCGGGCAGAGGGGGCGTACCCTATCCAGATAATATAATAGCTACAATAGATCCATGTACAATAGATCCATGTACAATAGATCCATGTACAATAGCTCCATGTACAATAGATCCATGTACAATAGATCCATGTACAATAGCTCCATGTACAATAGCTCCATGTACAATAGCTCCATGTACAATAGATCCATGTACAATAGCTCCATGTACAATAGATCCATGTACAATAGATCCACGTACAATAGATCCACGTACAATAGATCCATGTACAATAGATCCACGTACAATAGATCCACGTACAATAGATCCACGTACAATAGATCCACGTACAATAGATCCACGTACAATAGATCCATGTACAATAGATCCAGCCCTGGGGGCTTGGAGCTAGCTAGGCTAGCCGCTCATTAGCATCAAGCACGCGTGTTCTATTTCTCCTCCTCGGGCTGCGTGCTCACGTTCTCCCGAAGTCCGCACTTTCCGTGTTGTCAGCAACGTTCTTGCTGACAACACGAACACATCGTGGCTAGAATACAGAAGACTTCCATCCATAAGACTTAGGCTCATAAACAAGACTCACCGTGTCTGTTCAGCACGACCCTCGGGCTCAGAGCTTTCAGAGCCGAGTCCAGCAGCTCCTGTTTCCTCTGGTTCTCCTGTTTAGAGTCACACAGTTCCTCCTCATTCTCCACTATCGTTCTTTCTGCAGTCGCAGTCAGACACGCAGTCACCAAAGTTCTCAGAGTTTGATCTTTGGACATTTTCACATAAAGTTTTGTGAGTAGCACAAAACGTGCTTCTTCTTATACTAGTGTAAGTGATAGTGGTTGTCACGCTACTAAAGCGCATTATCGCCATCGTCCGGTATGGAGTGTGTACTGCGTCAACGTTAGAGGCGCTGTCCGAGCCTTTTCATCATCATCATCATCATCATCATTATTATTATTATTCAGGATATCAATTGAAAGAAAATCAACATTATATGATATTTAGAATTGATAAACACAGATAATTAAATGTGAGACCCTGGGAGGGACATTTGTGGAACAGTTCATTGTTTTTCTTGTTATTAATATTTTTAATAGTATCGATATACATATTTAAATCCATCAGAAATGTTAAATTTGGATAATTGTGTTTTGTGTAAATGAAATGTTCCTAATAGATTACCAATTAAATTGATAATATAATCAAGGTCATTGTAAGTAAGGTTAGTACATGTTATAATGTCCTTGATAGAAAATTCCATATTTTACAGCCACAGTTGTTAGATATAAATTGAGATGTTTCTTTCCAAGCAGGACCAAAAGAGATGATGATATTTTCAATTTAATCATTACAAAACGTACAATTGTCTGCAAATTTTGAGATTATACAGTTGCATGAATAGATGTTATGGAGGATTATTTTATCACGGTTTGTCATATATATTTTAGTATTGGTTTATTGGTCCATCTTATGTCTGCTGTTATGGGACTATATCAGTTTATCTCCTCTCTCACATCAAATACTCTGCAGACATGTTTGTGTGGAGTTATCTTGTTCAACGCCTAGTTCATCTGAGATTAAGTCTGCAAGATCTACTTGGGATGGACTGATCTTTGCTTTACCCATCATAAAGCCAACTTGGTATTTTCTTACTCTGTCTGTGGCTCTAAGAAAGGCTACTGCTGCAATGGCATTTGTGGACGTGTCCGAGAAGACGCACAATTCTTTCTTTACGGCAGTAGAAGGTGCAATGTCTGTGTACACTCTGGGAATCGACAGCTTTGACAATTCTTTGAGTACGTTTTTCCAGAGCGTCCAAGTTTCTTCCATTTCTGAAGGCAATGGTGCATCCCAGTCTCCGTTCTCAACAGTGAGTTCCTGTAAAATGAACTTTCCCTGTATAGTGACTGGCGCTACGAAGCCTAATGGATCGTAAAAGCTGTTGATTGTTGATAAAACCTCGCCTAGTGAAGGGTCTTTTTTTTAATTTATTCAATTTCAAATTCAATATTATAATATAATGTTTCTAAATTATTTCCACAGCCCATATACAACCACAGGCAGCAATAATTGTATTAGTTTAATGCTGAAACTATGTGTCAGATTTCATCTTCATATCCAATTTCGAATCCTTACCCAGGATTTACGTTCATATTGAAGGGACAGACTTCCCCAGAGGCAAAGTTTGCACAGAAATGCAGATTGTTCCCATTCTCACCGACCTTATCATAAAACTCACATTACTGGTCATAGGGCGACTCCTTGCTGCTGCCAGAACAATGTATGTTAATTTTACGGAGAAAAACAATCATTTGGGTATTGTAGTACTGCATTTCTGGTATTTTAGGTGAGACTTTGTTCACATAGGAATTGATTTATTGTGTAGATCATCATAAGTATCTGATCCAAACATAAGGCCTCATTTATCCATTTTTCTTTATATGAACTTTTTTAATGGTGATGTTGCCATTATTCTAAATATTTTTCTTGTGGGGAGATAAATAGTGAGTATAGTTTCCATACCAGTAAAGTTTGTGGGGGAAATGTTGATAATTTGATGTGTAATTTGGAGTGAATTTACAGCTCATGAGAAACTTTCAGCCTCCAATATACAAACAAATATTGTGTTCTACTATTTGGAATATTTTCTAGAAAGAAATATCGCACTGGTAAGCTCAGCAACACCGAAAGACCCGGAAGACCACAGAAAACAACTGAGGAGGATTTATCTCTTTCTTCCTCTCTCTTTTTTTTTAACGGTATATCGTATCAGGTCCTGGCTAAACATCTATGCTGGACCATGAGTGTCGCCCCCTGCAGGACCCTCTGTCCGCTCTGGAGAGCAGCTTCAGTGACAGACTGATCCACCCTCGCTGTGTGAAGGAGACGTTTCACAGGTCTTTCCTTCCTGTTGCTGTCAGACTCTACAACAAACACTGTTAGCCCTGAACACGTGTCACTGTAATACCCATGTGCAATACTGACCTATTCATGCGCAATAATGTCATATTCATGTGCAATACTCATACGCAATTCATGTGCATACAACTGCTGTAAATAAGAGTGTTTACTTTTGCCACTATTACTATTATTATTTTTGTCTTATGTTATTTTATTAGAATTGTTTTCTTTCTATTCCTTATTAAGAATATGAGAGGTTCTGTCTGAGTGTTTCTTTAAAGCTTCCTATAAGTTATCTGTTCTTTTACTTCTGTATCCACTTGCGTTGCAATACCGAAATTTCCCCTTTGTGTGGACAAATAAAGGCTATCTTATCTCATCTTATCTACAACAACAGTAGGTGGCGGTAAACGCACCTTTTCAGTTGGCTGTCATTAAAAGTTACACGACAACTACTAAATCATTATTTCTCTAGTGACGAAAAACCCCTTCACAACAGTTGACCAGATCACAAACACTCTCCAGGAGGTACGTTTATGTGTGTCAAAGTCAACAATCAAGAGAAGACTTTTCACCAGTGTTCACCACAAGATGTTCATCACTGGTGAACCTCAAAACAGGAAAACCAGATTAGAGTTAACATCTAAAAAAGCCTTCACAACATCCCATGGACAGACATTTGACTTGGGGTATTCATTTGTAATACAGGCTTCATAGCGTAGTATACAGTTCTTACAATGGAGCGCTCCTGGTCCAAACAGCAAGTGTGCACGGAGCAGATCAGAGTAATGAACCGTACAAACATACGCCCTAGTGGTCCAAGCACACACAGCAGAGTCTAGTCTAGTAGCCAATCCCTTGCAAGTGTCTGTCAAAAGGTGTTCACTGAGTGGCTGTTGCCTCGGCGATGTTGCTCTGAATTTCATAAAGTTGACTTCAGTTCAACTCTGCTGCGCTCCTCGTCACTTCCTCTGGTTTCCTCCCTCCGCGAGCCTGCAGTGGAAATGAATGTGAGCTGGTCAGGTGACTCTTGGTGTGAGTGCACCGTCAGTGGTTCTGGGTTTCACTCAGTGTCGACAAAGAAAGTTCACGTCCAGCTTCAAGTAACACCAGCACCTAAAGTTACTCAGTTTGCATTGGTTTGGTTTTGTCAACTCAGAAGTTACTCCAAAACTCTGGCCTGTGGCTGGAATCCAGGTGAGCTGACCTTGTTCTCACATTAACTTTAAGAGTATGTTAATATGTTGTAGTGAAGTGAGTCTAACCTGTCCTGCACGTATATTTACCCTCAGAGTATTTGACCACAGACAAACAATATTAGTTGTGTTCATAAATCACTGTTTGGACAGAACATGAAACACAAAGATGACACTTTTTATTTACAGTAAACTGATTAAATACCTTTATTTTGATAATGACAGAACACATAACAAACCATAAAACATTTCAACAAAATACATAGTTAACAAGTGAAAACATAATCAATCTTCATCTGACCATGTAGTAGATGCTGTTGGAACACAATCTGCCACTGTCATATATCACCATTATCATCAACTACCTACATCATTTTAATTAAGTTTTTATAACATAAATATAACAAATATCATTGCCTTCAACATTCTATTTCACTTTTTTGTCATACTGGTTTGCGTAGATTGCATACATCACATGCAAATTCTTCAACAAATTATTGTTATTATGTAATTACATTCCAGGACTTTTGCATTCTTTGTCTCTGTACTTTGTACAACACATTTGCTTAAATTTGTTTCTAAATGGATATTTCCACATTTCCTTTGTGTGGGCTTGTTTGGGAGAAAACATTAGCCGTGGTCACTCCCACCACTGTCTCAGCTCGGCCTGTTACGATAATGACTATATCGACTCATCACTCCAGAGGTAAAAACATGCACAACATGTGCGTCTGATTTTTGAGTCTGTGTAAAAGCAGAATCCTCCTTCACAAAACTCATGATCAGTTTCGTATTTTAGATCAAATTAACATAAAAAAAAACAATGAGATATTGTTGAACTGATCTATTTTGAAGAAAGATGCAAGTAGAAATTATCTAGAATTATTGCATCAGTAAAACGCTATGCTAAATAATATTGTTTATCGAGATATTTTCAGGGCAATATTCTGTCAAAACAAACTATCACGACAGGCAAAGTCCCAGCTGGATTTTGTTCACGTGTTGTCAGTATGAAACGGTTTTCCAGTTGTTCCTGTTTAGGCTGGCATTTCAACTCAAAAGATGGGTGGTAAATAATGTCTTGTCTCATGTGTATTGCAAGCTGATTTTCAGTGATAAAATGCTTTGTACAGATTGAACAGCTGAAAGGCTTCTCACCTGTGTGTGTTCTCATGTGCCGTAAGAGACCTCCTTTGGGAAAATGTTTTATTACAGTCTGAACAACTGAAATGCTTCTCACCTGTGTGTGTTCTCATATGCACTTTAAGAGCACCCCTGCACGCAAATGTTTTATTACAGTCTGAACAGCTGAAAGGCTTATCACCTGTGTGTGTTCTCAAATGCACTGTTAGAGACCTCCTTTGGGAAAATGTTTTATTACAGCCTGAACAGCTGAAAGGATTCTCACCTGTGTGTGTTCTCATATGCACTATAAGAGCACTCCTGTATGTAAATGTTGTATTACAGTCTGAACAGCTG
Source organism: Eucyclogobius newberryi (assembly GCF_026437365.1). Taxonomy (NCBI): domain Eukaryota; kingdom Metazoa; phylum Chordata; class Actinopteri; order Gobiiformes; family Gobiidae; genus Eucyclogobius; species Eucyclogobius newberryi. The sequence continues at coordinate 27,014,936 of NW_027315779.1, forward strand.
AAAGGCTTCTCACCTGTGTGTGTTCTCATATGCACTGTAAGACTACATCTTAGAGCAAATGTTTTATTACAGTCTGAACAGCTGAAAGGATTCTCACCTGTGTGTGTTCTCATATGCACTATAAGAGCACTCCTGTATGCAAATGTTGTATGACAGTCTGAACAGCTGAAAGGCTTCTCACCTGTGTGTGTTCTCATATGCACTGTAAGACTACATCTTAGAGAAAATGTTTTATTACAGTCTAAACAGCTGAAAGGCTTCTCACCTGTGTGTGTTCTCATATGCGTCGTAAGAGCACTCCTGTATGGAAATGCTTTATTACAGTCTGAACAACTGAAAGACTTCTCACCTGTGTGTGTTCTCATATGCACTGTAAGATCACTCCTTTGGGAAAATGTTGTATTACAGCCAGAACAACTGAAAGGCCTCTCGCCTGTGTGTGTTCTCACATGCGCTGTAAGAGCACTCCTGTATGGAAATGTTTTATTACAGATTGAACAGCTGAAAGAATTCTCACCTGTGTGTTTTCTCATATGCACTGTAAGAGACCTCCTTTGGGAAAATGTTTTATTACAGTCAGAACAGCTGAAAGCATTCTCACCTGTTTGTATTCTCATGTGTTCTGCAAGACGACCAATACGGGAATAGTTTTTCTTACAGATTGAACAGCTGAAACTTGTACAGCCAGGGTGTTTTATCATGTGTCTTGCAAGCTCATTCTTATAGCAGAAGCTTTTCTTACAGATTGAGCAGCTGAATAGTTTCCTACCTGAGTGTATTTTAATGTGTTCATTAAGACTACACTTATTGGTTAAGTTTTTCTTACAAATTGAACAGCTGACAGGTTTGTGGTCTGTGTGTCTTCTCATGTGTCTTGCAAATTTACCCTTAAGGAAAAAGCCTTTCTTACAGATTGAACAGCTGAAAGGTTTATCTCCTGTGTGTATTGTCATTTTAATGTGTCTTTGCAAATACGGTTTCGACAAAAATATCTTTTTACAAACGGAGCACTGGTGTTTCTTCTTCTCAGCTCCTTTGGCTGTTCCTGACGTGCCTGCATTGTTTACATTGGTCTCTGGTGCAGACATGTATTTGGGGGATGGAAGTGATTTTTGTACAGCTGTGCTTGTGTGTCTGATCTGGATTTGGTTGTAGTGTTCTCCATCAGCCTCTGTCTCCTGTGGAGCTGAACCTCTGAGTGGAGCTCTCCAGTCTTCATCACGGTCAGTGTCAGAAGAGTGTTCTGTGTCTCCCTCAGTCTCTGAGCTGATAACCTCTCCCTGAGTTTGCTCTTCTTTGGGCTCAGTTTGTGTTTGTTGGAGCAGAGACGATTCTTCTGTCTTCACACAGACAGCACTGGACTCAGGGACGGAGCAGAAAATAACAAATAAAGATCACAGGGTTTAAATATAATCAAACCATTATAAAGCAGGCACAATATGCAGCAGCCATCTGGGGCTTAGCCCAAAAAGAGAGGGTCATTGCTCATTCAGGCTGATATGTAGTGAGTGCCTCAAATACTGTATTTCCTGTACATAACCCTCCAAAGACAAAGAAACACCATGGCATTTTTGTTTTCTGTGGGGTAAGTTAATACAACTTTGAGACGATTAAAATCTACATGTTGATAGTTGATGCGGTCAAAATAATTTGCGCTGGTTTGTGTTTGACGAGTTCATGTGTTTATTCAGAGTTATCTGCAGAAGAGTAGGGACACATGAAGGGGCCAGAAGAAGCAGCAGGGCTGTCAGAAGAGTTGTTGTTGTTGTTCTGCTGCTCAACTAGCAGAGAGCTAAGCTACGGGCTAATGCTAACAAGAGATCTCATCCACCTGAAATCAAATCAAATCAATTTATTTTTGTAAGGCCCAAAATCACAACAACAGTTGCCTCTGAGGGCCACAGGGAGAAATGAATCAACAATGTCTGTGGTGGCGATGAAGTCAGACAATGTCCGTGGTGGCGAGGGACGATGTCCCAGGGTCCTCTGTCCTTAGACGGAAATGAGACTTTAAAAACACTTTGATGCATTTGAGATCACATTACGTAGATACAAAACTTAAATTACTGACTCGAACAGCGAAATGAGTGACTACAATCTAATGTCAGGACTATTTATTTGTCCCACAGCCTCAAAGAAATGTTTACACAATCAGCTGTGCTCTAGAATCTATAGTGCTCTAAAATCTATAGTGCTCTAAAATCTATAGTGTACAGCTGATTGATAACTTCACACGCTCACTAGAAGCACAAAGAGCTGATGAAACTGGAAAATGATATTGGCAACATATGTGCCTCATTTAATATACTGTATTATAATCGTAAAAGTTTGAAAAATATTGCAGTAAATGCTTCGGCTGGTCACCGCCATGCTCAAAAGATACTGCCAGGTATTAAGATCACCGTGCGAGCGCCGTAGGCGGTCTGAGCGAAAAGCATCTTAATACTAATAATGATAAAAGAATCTTAATACCTGGGTTAATACCCAATACCTTCAACCTCAGCCCAGCGAGAACACCGAGAACAGCAGAAGCGGTAGTATTTAGTTACATGTACTAGAGTAACTTTTTCAAGAAATGATACATCTTTAACTAGCTGACACTACACTTTTACTTGAGTCATTTTCTTTAAGCAACAGTCTCTTAGATTATGATTGATAAATGATTTGAGCAGGTGTGCATTTTGCACTGCTCCTTCAGATATGTAATTTGTATAATTTTTGTAGAAAGTAAAATTCAGTTTGCCCTTTGCCTCAATGAGTTCCCGTTTGTCCTGTAGTTGCTCTGCTTAAGCTTTGTAGATTAATAAAACCCTCTGAGCCACTGCTACACTGACGACCACAACTAATTCATGTTTGAACAATCATGTTGTTTTCATTTCGTTATCTATTCCAAGTTATAGTTAGTTGCTGCTGTAAAGATCCACCACTTTCTACGCTCTCTCCCACTTTCTAGATGGAGCCAATCACACGCCAGTTCAGCAGGTAAGCAGAGCCAGCTTCCAATCAGAGATGGAGAAGAGCATTTCAGATGGACAGCCAGAGCAGCCAATCAGTGCTCAGAGCAGGGATCGGTGCAGAGGAGAGGCTCAACCTCAGCTCTGCACAAATGACACATTTTCACATCAAACTGTTGCTGTTGAATATAATCTCTATAACAAACACTACAAACTGAAATCTATGACTTAACATTTTAAACATGAAAAGAACATTATGATCGTATTAAGGTCAGTGTGGGTCTTGATCCCGCATTGCCCACACCCCATGTATCGCTTTACCTGCTGAGCTAAACCAGCCAGTAACTGGAATTATGCTTAAATTAAGCAGAGAAGCAGCACATTCCTGTAGGTAAATAATTTATCGATATGGGGATTTTATTATATTCTGCAAATTACCCTTTTTTAAAGACAAAAAAAAAAAAAAAAAATCCAGTTTTTTTGGAATGACATCCGAGGCTTGAGCCCCCTAAGCCAACTCCCTGCTCTGCAGATGAGCCATTAGATCAAACAAATACCAGAAGAAGACATTTACCAATTGTGTGCTGTGATTGTGGTGATGGTTTAGTGAAATGTGAACTTTCTGAAGAAGATATAGTAATAGAAATCTTGAAATTAAGATCATTTTTGACCCTTACCGAGTTCATATTGCACCAGAACATAATGTTGCACCTTGCCTGGGATGTACAGCTTCATAGCCAATACTGGCACATTTACATAAATGTACATTCATGTGCATTGTCCTCTCAAATCATGTAATAATAATATGTTTTAAGATAAGATAAGATGATCCTTTATTGTCCAGACATGGGGAAATTTCATAATTATCATGTATGCAATTAGTTTCACACAGTGAAAAAGGCATGCACACAGAAGCCAACAGCCTCCACAGCAGCAGGAGCACACAGAGCGCTGAGATCAACACGAGTCATCTGTCATTATAGATCTGTGACATCTGTACACCGATTAGTTATGTACTAGGAGCGTTCTGAGAGGCAATTGAGCACGACGCCCTTGTAAACAACCAAAGTTGATTCAACAAACGTATTAGCTCGTGTACACCATAAAATATATAACTATATGAATATAAACAAATCAGGCTTGTTGACTGGCTATGGTCTGTCTAATACACACACGTGTGCGCATGCCGCCAGTGACTCGTGATGCGCCTGGACACATTTCTGCAGTATACTGTAGGCTCCAAAACCCCACCAATGACCTACCGTGGCCATTAATATTCGTGGTTATTGAAAAAACGGTTACTCCATTCCACGCTACAACTATCCTGTCAAATAAAGCCTTTTTTTATTTTTACAAAGGAATTAAATTACACAATATCTAAAAACAAAAAAAGACACTTATAATAGCCACTGGAAATTAACTTGATTTATAGATAAAGAAAACAACAAATCTACATGTTTGTAAAAGTGTTTGAGACTCACATTTGCAGCTGTTCTTCCTCCTGTTTGATGCTCTGTTCTTCTGGCTCCTCTTTAATCAGTAGACTCTCTAGAATTTCCTGTTTCAGATCAGGACCAGGACTCAGAGAGGGGAGCTGGACACCTGCAGGACACAATGAAGGAATAAATGTGTTAACTCTTTAAAAGAGTCTTTACGCAGACACGTCTTTTGGGCTGGGTAATTTGACAAAAAAAAGTAAAGAAAACACTCGCAAGCAGACTACACACAAAAATGAGTAAACACAAAACTCAAGAGAGGTAACGCTACAGGAGCTAAACATTCAAAGTTGACATGGCTAACAGGTCCAGCGCGGTAGCAGAGAGTCCTGACGTGGGCTCTCCAGGCTCTTCCCTGTCGGAAGGAGGAGAGGACATGACTTTACAGAAGTTGGCCCTTATGATGCGTGAAATAAAGGAGATGAAGGGGGATGAGGGGACGGAGCACGCGTCGGTGAGGCTAAACTACATATTTCAGACAATATGGATGAATTAAGAGAATTGAGGGCCAGGGTACAGGGGTCTCGCTACGTACATTCAGGGAATGCCATCCCTAACAGGATAAATCAAAATGGCGGGCCATCAGATTTGACATGGGGGGGGGGGAATAAACCATCCCTAAAACCAAACTTCATCCTATATTTTAGGTAGCACCATCAATAAATTACTTCAAATAAACGTAGTACTCGCGTCAAAGCGTCCAGTGGCACGAGTTTTGCACTTCGAGTCAGACGCGGCGCGCCGGGGGCGTTCAAGCGTACGACGCAGAAAACTTGGAAAAAAGCTAAACTTTTTAGTGGCTGCAACCAATCAGATGACGCTCTAGTGACGTGCCTACACACTCCTCAGAAGAAGGCCCAAAACAAACCCTGCAACAATTAAAATAGAGATATTCACTAAACTCTGCTCACCTCTGAAGTATCTGACAATGACCTTCTATTGTCCTGACTATGAGGCTGACAGTGTCCAATGGATGAAAAGAAGAGTTGATGCGTCGAAAGGATTTGTGCCTGAATCTCAGAGCTCATTTCGGGATCTAAAGTTGCGGATCCCCCAATACAACAGAAAGAGCACATCACCTGGGCTAAACATGATAAGCAGCTGATAAACCACGAGGCCTGATAATGAGCTTTCTTAATGAGCATGTGAAAGAACGCGTCATGAAAACTGCAAAAGGAGACCTCCATTACAAAGGCAAAAGCACCTTCTTTACCCCGGTTATTCCGTGCGAAGTTTGTCAACGAGAAGTTTCACCAAATCTGTGTGGAATTCAAGAAGAGAAAACATGGCATGGGTTTTTGTTCCTGGGAGACTCTTCTGGTGACTTGGTGAAGGTAAAAAACCTGTGCTCAAAACAGCAGCAGGAGGGCGCAAAACACAGATCTGAACAACATCAAGAGACCAACGTGGGGCATGTGACTTAGTGATTCCATGTCCTTCTCAGAATTAACTGCTATTCCAAAGTAAGAGGGAAAAAAACACATTTAAATTGAATAAATCAGACGGCGTCTCATCACAGTAGGAAAATATCAGCCAATTGAAAATTAAATCTTCACTTTTATCAAATTATACAATCAGATTTTCAAAATGGCCGGATCCGGCCCGCCAAAGGTTTTAATCCGGCCCGCCGAACATTTTGAATTAATATTTAAAAAATAATACGTTCATAGAACCGTAGTTACTTCCGTAACTGTTGTTAGCGCTAAAACTACACGTCCCACAATGCCGCTGGTGGCCGCCCCTCCCCCGCGCGGCTCTTCACTGCCATGTGTGCTGCGGAGTGAGAAGTGCTGAGAGAAGTAAGACACGCGTTTGCGCACTTTACAGCACTTACGCACCTCAGAGCAGAGGTCTGAGCGAGGACAGAGACGTGTGGCTTTATGAAACACGTGGAAGAAAGAAAGACTTTTTTTGAGGATGTTAGAGTTGTGCTAAAAGTGGAGCTAACAACAAGAAAAGTAACTTCTGTGATGATGCTCTGTGAGGAAAACATCCTCTACAAACCTGGACAGATCAGGAGCCACAGGTAAAAACACAGGTCAGAGTGTAATAAAGTATGAACATGACAGTGTCCACACTAATGTGACTGAACACAAACACAATGACCTCATTTGAGTCACTACATGAATCATTTGTTACTAAGATCAAGTTAAACTATGAAAATAGTGAGCTTGTATTGAGTTTGAGCAGAAACATGTCTGTGATATGAACATTTCACACCAGAAATGAGCAGTCTTTCACCTGCTGCACATTTGCGCAACAGTCTCCACAACTATTACTAGGCTGTAAGAAAGCTATTTATTTCTTATGTTTTTTATTGTTTTATTTTGTACATAATATTTGGCCCACAATTTGAGAAAAGAGTTTGGTTTGATGGAACACTGTGGCTCATAACTTAACAAGTTTATTTTGTTATAAAGTCAAATACAATATTTTTCAGTTCCAAATACCCATGACTAAATGTTTATCTCTGTAGATCTGAAGTTGTAATGACATAAACTGAAGCTCAGTGTTGGTGGAATTACACTTGTTTTTCTAAATACATTTCAGTTTATGAGAACAAACGTGTTTGTAATTGTTTTTTAATTGATCCAGTAATTGCTTCAAAAACAGCGTAGGCTATATAAAGTTATTTATTTCTTATATTTTTAATTGTTTTATGTTTTACATTATGTTCGGCCCGCGACCCAGCCTGAGCGTCAGAATTCGGCCCACGGCCCAAATGAGTTTGACACCCCTGACTAGAGCTGGGTTGAAAAAAAATCGATTTTCCGATTTTTAATCAATTCGCATATTAATGATCGATTATCGATTCGTACGTCCAAAAATATTTTTTTTAAATGTATTTATTATTATTATTTATTTTTTAATTAAAATTATTTTCTACATTTCCCTCAGAGAACTTCAATCTACCTTCAAGAAAGATTATTCAGGACTCCTGGATTATCTTTCTTGAAGGTAGATTGACCCATAACCTTTTCATCAGTCTTCCAGCCATCAGTAACTACCAAGACTTGTAAGATTTGCTGTTTAATATTGATATAATACTAGTTTTAATATGTTGCTTCTCTACAGAGTCATGAAGTGAAGGAAACAGTTCAAATACATTTTTCATTTTTAATAACATTAACCCCCGGATCGAATCGAAATCGGATCGAATGGAATCTGAGAAAATCGGGGGGGGGGGGGGGGGGGGGGGGGGAAATCGATTTTGAAACGTAAAAATCGGAATCGAATCGATTCTTGAAATTTGAATCGAAACCCAGCTCTACCCCTGATGTAATGCTTAGAAATGTCAATTTTAAGGATTTTAGAAACAGTCAAAGAGTAAAATTCCTTCTATTTTATCTTTGACTTAAAAATAATTTAGCATTTTCGGTCATTTTAGAGGCCGAACTCCTGAAATAGTCCGACCAAGAGGCTGCAGTCTGCGGATCGCGGGCAGAGGGGGCGTACCCTATCCAGATAATATAATAGCTATAATAGATCCATGTAAAATAGATCCATGTAAAATAGATCCATGTAAAATAGATCCATGTAAAATAGATCCATGTAAAATAGATCCATGTACAATAGATCCACGTATAATAGATCCACGTATAATAGATCCACGTATAATAGATCCACGTATAATAGATCCATGTATGATCCATGCATTGCCTTGAATGGGACGCCATCTTTGGTCCTGGGGGCTTGGAGCTAGCTAGGCTAGCCGCTCATTAGCATCAAGCACGCGTGTTCTATTTCTCCTCCTCGGGCTGCGTGCTCACGTTCTCCCCAAGTCCGCACTTTCCGTGTTGTCAGCAACGTTCTTGCTGACAACACGAACACATCGTGGCTAGAATACAGAAGACTTCATGCAGCTCATAAGACTTAGGCTCATGAACAAGACTCACCGTGTCTGTTCAGCACGACCCTCGGGCTCAGAGCTTTCAGAGCCGAGTCCAGCAGCTCCTGTTTCCTCTGGTTCTCCTGTTTAGAGTCACACAGTTCCTCCTCATTCTCCACTATCGTTCTTTCTGCAGTCGCAGTCAGACACGCAGTCACAGAAGTTCTCAGAGTTTGATCTTTGGACATTTTCACATATGGTTTTGTGAGTAGCACAAAACGTGCTTCTTCTTATACTAGTGTAAGTGATAGTGGTTGTCACGCTACTAAAGCGCATTATCGCCATCGTCCGGTATGGAGTGTGTACTGCGTCACCGTTAGAGGCGCTGTCCGAGCCTTTTCATCATCATCATCATCATCATCATCATTATTATTATTATTCAGGATATCAATTGACAGAAAATCAACATATCACTTTAACATATGATATTTAGAATTGATAAACACAGATAATTAAATGTGAGACCCTGGGAGGGACATTTGTGGAACAGTTCATTGTTTTTCTTGTTATTAATATATTTAATAGTATCGATATACATATTCAAATCCATCAGAAATGTTAAATTTGGAGAATTGCGTTTTGTGTAAATGAAATGTTCCTAATAGATTACCAATTAAATTGATAATATAATCAAGGTCATTGTAAGTAAGGTTAGTACATGTTATAATGTCCTTGATAGAAAATTCCATATTTTACAGCCATAGTTTTCAGATATAAATTGAGATGTTTCTTTCCAAGCAGGACCAAAAGAGATGATATTTTCAATTCAATTATTACAATATGTACAATTGTCTGCAAATTTGGAGATTATACGGTTGCATGAATGGATGTTATGGAGGATTATTTTATCACGGTTTGTCATATATATATTTTTTTAGGCTGTGGCTACAGAGCCGCGGCGCGGTGAAATAGCCCAGCAGTTTCAGGAGCCGCGGCACAAAATACCCTAGCAGTTTCGGCCGCTCGCCGCGGCTCTGTAGACACTCCCATTTTTGTATTGGTTTATTGGTCCATTTTATGTCAACTGTTATGGGACTATATCGGTTTATCTACTCTCTCACATCAAATACTCTGCAGACGTGTTTGTCTTTTTATAGACATAACCTAAAACGACTTTACTTTCCGTGTAAAATGTGGAGTTATCTTGTTCAATGCCTAGTTCATCTGAGATTAAGTCTGCAAGATCTACTGCTAACACAGCAGCACAAAGCTCTAATCTTGGGATGGACTGATCTTTGCTTTACCCATCATAAAGCCAACTTGGTATTTTCCTACTCTGTCTGTGACTCTAAGAAAGGCTACTGCTGCAATGGCATTTACGGCAGTAGAAGGTGCAGTGTCTGTGTACACTCTGGGAATCGACAGCTTTGACAATTCTTTGAGTACGTTTTTCCAGAGCGTCCAAGTTTCTTCCATTTCTGAAGGCAATGGTGCAACCTCAAAATAAAGACGTGTAATAAAGTTCTGTTCGAAACATGTGCTCTGCCTGCAACTCCTGAAGTGTTCACCAGATGACACCGTAAGGAAGCAAACGCAATGGAATTAAAGCATTGGTAAAATATGCACTTTTAAAACTTAAAACACTTTATGCATAACAATCCAATCCAACTTTATTTGTATAGCACATTTTACCTACACAAAGTCTCCTAAGTGCTGTACAGAGTACAAAATAAGCACAGGTAAAATGTGTTGAAAAATATAAATACATACAAAAAAAAAAAGTCCAAACAAAATAAAAAATAATTAAAAACAACAAAAAATATATAAAATACTAAAAGACAGCCAGAACAATGTATGTTAATTTGACTGAGAATAACAATCATTTGGGTATTGTAGTACTGGTATTTTAGGTGAGACTTTGTTCACATATGTATTCCAGAAGAGATTGCTGTTATTACATCCTGGAATTCTATATATTTGACAGGAATTGATTTATTGTGTAGATCATCATAAGTATCTGATCCAAACATAAGGCCTCATTTATCCATTTTTCTTTATATTAACTTTTTTAATGGTGATGTTGCCATTATTCTAAATATTTTTCTTGTGGGGAGATAAATAGTGAGTATAGTTTCCATACCAGTAAAGTTTGTGGGGGAAATGTTGATAATTTGATGTGTAATTTGGAGTGAATTTACAGCTCATGAGAAACTTTCAGCCTCCAATATACAAACAAATATTGTGTGATATGAAGTTGGATCTGGGTTTTTCTTCATATGCGTTTCACCTGCGACTTTAAAGGTTTGATTTAAGTCAAAGAAATGAATAATTGATGCATTTTCTGATCTTTCTGAGCCAATTACTTCTTTCTTAAATATTGGGACATCTGTTTGCTCTATACAACATCACAATGGATATAAAATAAAACAAACAAGATTTTCAGCTTTAATTCCAGGGAATTTACACCCAAATCAGGTGATTTGTTTATGTGCCTCCCACTTTTAAAGGGACCAAATGTAATATGACAATTGGCGGTGCAGCTGTTCCATGGTCTGGTGTGTCATTATCTCATTTACAAGGAGCAGATAAAAGGTCTAGAGTTATTTCAAGTGTCCTGTTTACATTTGGAATCGGCTGCTGTTAACTCTCAATATGAGATCCAAAGAGCTGTCACCATCAGTGAAGAAAGCCATCATTAAGCTGAGAAATCAGAGCAAACCCATCAAAGAGATGGCAAATACATTAGGTGTGGCCACATCAACTATTTGGAATATTTTTAGAAAGGAATAACGCACTGGTAAGCTCAGCAACACCGAAAGACCCGGAAGACCACAGAAAACAACTGAGGAGGATTTATCTCTTTCTTCCTCTCTCTTTTTTTAACGGTATATCGTATCAGGTCCTGGCTAAAAATCTATGCTGGACCATGAGTGTCGCCCCCTGCAGGACACTCTGTCCGCTCTGGAGAACAGCTTCAGTGACAGACTGATCCACCCTCGCTGTGTGAAGGAGACGTTTCACAGGTCTTTCCTTCCTGCTGCTGTCAGACTCTACAACAAACACTGTTAGCCCTGAACACGTGTCACTGTCATACCCATGTGCAATACTGACATATTCATACACAATAATGTCATATTCATGTGCAAAACTCAAACGCAATTCATGTGCATACAACTGCTGTAATTAAGAGTGTTTACTTGTGCCACTATTATTATTTATTTTAATTTTTAAATTAAGAATATGAGAGGTTCTGTCTATAATAGTTTTGTTTATAAGTTTTTTTTTTTATTAAGAGTGTTTTTTTATAGCTTCCTATAAGTTATCTGTTCTTTTACTTCTGTATCCACTTGCGTTGCAACACTGAAATTTCCCCTTTGTGTGGACAAATAAAGGCTATCTTATCTTATCTTATCTACAACTACAGTAGGTGGCGGTAAATGCACCTTTTCAGTTGGCTGTCATTAAAAGTTACACAACAACAACAACAACAACTAAAGAATTATTTCTCTAGTGACGAAAAACCCATTCACAACAGTTGGCCAGATCACAAACACTCTCCAGGAGATACGTTTGTGTGTGTCAAAGTCAACAATCAAGAGAATACAGAGGGTTCACCACAAGATGTTCATCACTGGTGAACCTCAAAACAGGAAAACCAGATTAGAGTTTGCCAAACAACATCTAAAAAAGCCTTCACAACATCCCATGGACAGACATTTGACTTGGGGTATTCACTCGTAATACAGGCTTCATAGCGTAGTATACAGTTCTTACAATGGAGCGCTCCTGGTCTAAACAGCAAGTGTGCACGGAGCAGATCAGAGTAATGAACCGTACAAACATACGCCCTAGTGGTCCAAGCACACACAGCAGAGTCTAGTCGCCGGGCATTAGGCCATTGAAGCGGCAACTTGTGGTGTTGGAGTTGGTTAGATCGCCGCGCTTTTGACCTGGCTTCAAAGCAGCTCACTTGGCAGGCCACGTCAGAGGTGAGAGCAAAGGAGCTGTAGGTAAGGGGACATCCCAAAATGACCTTTGCAACCACTGCACAAAGTTGAAGGTACATTCGGCAGCACAAAAATCCTTAATTAAATGGCTTACAAATTCATAGAGCTTTTCTTTCAAAGATGAGCATGCCAAACACAGGTGTTCGCCATTTTGGCTTCAAACTGAACCAGTCTCTGCCTGATCTGTGCTGCAGCAGCTGCATCATAACAGTAAACTCACACCAGCAGCAACAGACCCACCTTCCTGAGCCCTGTTCACTCTCATGTCGTCTCCAGCTCTCTAAAGCAAGTTATCACAGGGAGGGGGTGATTAGCCTGTTTAGTGCCTCAGCCAATCCCTTGCAAGTGTCTGTCAAAAGGTGTTCACTGAGTGGCTGTTGCCTCGGCCATATCTTTCTGAATTTCCATAAAGTTGACTTCAGTTCAACTCTGCTGCGCTCCTCGTCACTTCCTCTGGTCTCCTCCCTCCGCGAGCCTGCAGTGGAAATCAATGTGAGCTGGTCTTTCAGGTGACTCTTGGTGTTGACAAAGAAAGTTCACGTCCAGCTTCAAGTAACACCAGCACCTAAAGTTACTAAGTTTGCATTGGTTTGGTTTTGTCAACTCAGAAGTTACTCCAAAACTCTGTGGCCTGTGGCTGGAATCCAGATGAACTTACTCAGAGGAGAAGCCCCAGCGGCATTGAAGGATGGGTCAAATGCAGTGGACAATAAAGTGCACCTTAACTTCAAGAGTATGTTAATATGTTGCAGTGAAACGAGTCTAACCTGTCCTGCACATTAACATATTTACCCTCAGAGTGTTTGACCACAGACAAACATTATGTGAAATAATGTCAATCATCCTGGTGCAATATTTTCTGTCTCTACAAGTAAACAGTTTTTTTAAATTATTATACTTCTGTACCTAATCTGTGTTGCAACACTGGAATTTCCCCATTGTGGGACAAATAAGGTTCATCTTATCTTATACAATATTAGTTGCGTGTTCATGAAACACTGTTTGGACAGAACATGAAACACAACGTTGACACAGTTTTTGTTTAACTTTATTTTGAACATGACAAAACACATAAGAAAACATAAAACATTTCAATAAAATGCAGAATGTACAAGAAGAAATAGATAGTGAAAGCCTATTTAATCCTGCCCTTGGCTCTTCTGAATCTGACCATGTAGTAGATGCTGTTAGAACACAATCTGCCACTATTCATCATAATATCACCATTATCATCAACTACCTACATAATTTTAATCACACAATTGGATACAGATTGTATCAATGTCTTCAATATTCCATTTCATTTTTTTTGTCATATTATGTACTTACATTCCATGGATTTTGCATTCTTTGTAAAAAAAAACATTTGCTTACATTTGAATCTAAATGGACTTATGTTTGGACTTTGTGTGAGGTCATTTCCAGTTTCCACATTTCCACATTTCATTTGTGTGGGTTTAATTGGGTGAAAACATTAGCCGTGGTCACTCCCACCACTGTCCCTTGGCCTGTTACGATAGCGACTATATCAACTCATCATTTGAGAGGTAAAAGTATCACAACAGGCCAAGTTCCAGCTGGATTTTGTTCATGTGTTGTCAGTATGAAATGGTTTTCCAGTTGTTCCTGTTTAGGCTGGCATTTCAACTCAAAAGATGGGTGGTAAATAACGTCTTGTCTCATGTGTTTTGCAAGCTGATTTTCAGTGATAAAATGTTTTGTACAGAATGAAAAACTGAAAGGCTTCTCGCCTGTGTGTGTTCTCATATGCACTTCAAGAGTACTCCTTTGGGCAAATGTTTTATTACATTCCGAACAGCTGAAAGGCTTCTCGCCTGTGTGGGTTCTCATATGCATTGTAAGAGCACTCCTTTTGGCAAATGTTTTATGACAGATTGAACAGTTGAAAGGCCTCTCGCCTGTGTGGGTTCTCATATGCGCTGTAAGAGTACTTCTTACAGCAAATGTTTTATTACAGTCTGAACAGCTGAAAGGCTTCTCGCCAGTGTGGGTTCTCATATGCACTGTAAGAGTATACCTTTGGGCAAATGTTTTATTACAGTCTGAACAGCTGAAAGCCTTCTTACCTAAGTGGGTTCCAATGTGTCTTCCTGACGTGTCTGCATTGTTTACACTGGTCTCTGGTGCAGACTTGTATTTGGGGGATAGAACTGATTTTTGTACAGCTCTGCTTGAGTCTCTGATCTGGATTTGGTTGTAGTGTTCTCCATCAGCATCTGTCTCCTTCTGTGCAGCTGAACCTCTGAGTGAAGATCTCCAGTCTTCATCACGGTCAGTGTCAGAAGAGTGCTCTGTGTCTCCCTCAGTCTCTGAGCTGATGTCCTCTCCCTGTGTTTCCTCTTCTTTGGGCACAGTTTGTGTTTGTTGGAGCAGAGACGATTCTTCTGTCTTCACACAGACAGCACTGGACTCAGGGACGGAGCAGAAAATAACAAAAAAGATTACAGGGTTTAAATATAATCAAACCATTATAGAGCAGGCACAATATGCAGCAGCTAGCTGGGGCTTCGCCCAAAAAGAAAGAGGGGGGTCATTGCTCATTCAGGCTGATATGATGTAGTGAGTGCCTCCAATACTGTATTCCCTGTACATAACCCTCCAAAGGTAAAGAAATACCATGGCCTTTTTGTCAGGGGTCCTCCCTCCAGAAAACTGAACAGAACCAGTGTTCTCACTGAGGGGTTTTAGCATGGTTCAGCTGGTCACTTCCATGCTCAAAAGATACTGCCACCATCTTTCACGTCGTTCACTCCCATGGTGTGGATTTCATTAAATTCAAAGTGAACGCTTTGCATTCTGGGGGGTAAAAAACACGCCCAGTAGCGTAATCACAACAACATGGCGGCGCCCGGTTATAATCATAACAAACATGGCGGCGCCCATGTAAGCTCCGAAATCAGGAGATTTCGTCTGGTGATCGGGAGACTCCCGACCAAATCGGGAGAGTTGGGAAGTATGTTTTAGGGTGGCCAGGCGGAGATCCCAAATCATTCACAATGATAAATTTGTGTTTCACACATCGACTCATATTTGTTGTTCGCTATTTCATGTAGGCCAATAAATTAAAAACGAGACATGAGCTGTTGATGCAGAGAAGTGCTGCTCAGTTTTAAAACAGCCCTTTGCCTATACTAATAAAATAACTCAAACCAGTCAATACCAATGGTTGAAAGACAATATTAATTTATCTGCCATGTAGAAATCAACAGTTTCACAGGTAATGATAATGAACAAGTTACATGTTTATTATGGTCCATGTCCAGATAGACAGTGCAAACACATAATGATAAATTATACTAGGGAACAACAGTTTTTTGTTACTACAACTACTACAGCAATTTAGTTTTTAAAGACATGTATACTACAGCTGTATGAGTATGAGAAGAAAGAATATTTTAACTGGTATGAAACAGTAACAGCTCACAACTTAGAAACAACAAAACAAACATACAGTTACATACAGTTGAGATCACTATTTTATTGGTGAATGTATGTGAAGCATGGTGTGAGTGAGTGAGCGAGTCAGTCAGTGAAGGGGTGTGTGTGTGTGTGTGTGTGTATGTGTGTGTGTGTGTGTGTGTGTGTGTGTGTGTGAGTGTGTGAGAGAGAGAGAGAGAGAGAGAGAGAAACAAAAGGGAGATAGAAAGAAGAGGGTGAGTGAGTGAAGGGGATGGAGAAATGGAGAACGCTCATTTGTACACAAACTTTGCTCGTCTATCTTTCTGGGTGGCAAATCTCTCAATGACCCTTTTGTTGAAATCTGGAATGTCCTGTGTGAGTTTTTTCTCTATAGAGAGCATAGCCAGAGCGTTGAGGCGATCTTGTGCCATGGTGTTCCTAAGGAAAGTTTTTATCCTCTTTAAAGTAGAGAAGCACCTCTCTGATTCTGCTGTCGTCATTGGCGTGGTGATGAGGATCTTGAGAAGACTTACAGTTTCGGTGAATGTGCCTTGAAGGTTATTTTCCATTAGAACCTGAAATAGAGCCAGAGCACCACTGCAACCCTTGAAGTCCTCATTTTCGTAGATCAGGGACAATTCAGTCTTAAGTCTGGCTTTGTCCAACATGGGATAGGCATCCACTGTGGTTCCTAGTGCAGAATCTGGGAACTTTCTGCTGTGTTGTGGAAACAAGTCTCCTTGCAACAAAGTGGCACTGATGAGATGCTTGGTGAAGGAAAACCTCTCCTTGGCATGGCTCATAATGGTATCACATACCTATGAAATGACATATCAGTTATATCATCTACACAAATAGAATAGAAATAGACACTAATAGAATACGGAAAAATAATTTCTGTTACTGCTTACCTCTATTGCCAGATGCTGTTGCATGTCTTCTTCCATTGCCTTCTGTTTCTTCGGGGGTGGTACCTGTACAGGTCCCCTATACTCCTCATCCTCAACAAGAGAAGGAACGGAGTCCCTGATCCAAAACACAAGTTTTATTGTCGTGAAATGTTATGGTTTGGGGCTCAATTGGCTCTATTTTAGCCTTGGCATATTTATACATATTCTACTGTGCTCTGACATGTGGATTTATGTTATTATTGTTTAGGCAACATAAGCATGTTTTGCATATTGGCTGAAAAAATGCAGAGTAGGTTGCCGATTCAGCAAATCAACAAATCATTTCACATTCATTTTCCTCCTCTATTCCCTCATCTATTCATATCGACATGAATCAATCAATACCAATACAGCTTTAACTGTGATGGTTTCTGTTTCATTTCGCAATTTTATTTACTGTATAATCCACATAAGATTTGTGAAATTTGATGGAAATCAAGTTTGACAGGTGGCTTTGCAAGTGTCTGTCTGTTAACATTTTATTTTATTTGCTAAAACCACACATAACTACTAATGAAAACCACACATAACTACTAATGATTGTTTTCACAACTAATGTGTCCTTCATTCTACCAAATATAATGAAACGGCATGTAGTATTGCACCCGTGAGCCAAGCGGGAGTAGAGTTTTGTTCGGTTATCCTTCAACCTACTCTATGTAGCCTAAACAATAACATCATGAATCCACATGGCTGAGCACAATACTAGAACTTCCTGTAAATATCACGATTTCATCACCACAAAAAAATGATAGCCTACCTGATGGCCTGTATGCTGTGAGTGAACCTCTGGGTGATCCCTGCGATGAAGTCGGAGTCGATGTTCCTCTTCTGGAGTTGGTTAAACAGCATGTCTACATGTGGCATGATTTTGTGAAACAACGCCAGGAAGAAACAGAAAACCTCATCTTCCAACATTCGCATACATCCCCCAGCCTCTCTCTTCGATATGGCATCAAAGTCTCCTCTGTTTCGAATCATTTGGAAGCACGTTACCAGTTCTTCTTTGTGCTCGTACACAGTGTTAACCGCACGGCTGTGGAAGTTCCACCGGGTTGTCGAGGCACCCGGAAGTCGGTGTGCCACCACTTCATCCAGCACTGCTGTCCGTTTGAACGACTTGGAAAAAAATGTCGAGAAACCCCCAATATCTGAAAAAAACTGGCTGATCTTTGAGATGTTGGATGTTGCCTGCTGCATGACTAGATTCAGCTGATGCGCATAACAGTGAACGTAGTAGGCATTCCCGTACACGTCTTGAACTTTACGCTGCACTCCACCTGTAGCACCCCTCATCACTGCGGCACCATCATAGGCCTGGGCAATTAGTTTTCCGTTTTGTCCAGCAGGAAGGATTGTGCTCAGCCTTTCCAATAATGCAGTGGCAATTGTATCCGCGGTCGCATTTTGAAGCTCGATGAACTCAAAAAAACGTTCTTTGACATTATTGTGGCCATCCATGTATCGTAGCACAAGCACAAGTTGACAATGAGTGGAACAGCCGGTTGTCTCGTCTGCCTGAATGGCAATATAGTCCGCCTGTTTTACCTCTTCCATAATCCTGTCTCTGAGAACTGCCAACATGCAGTCTAAAAGCTCATTTTGCACGGTCTTCGAAGTGCCTCTAAAGACAGTGGCGTTCTCCAGGTGCACCCCCAACTCACTGTCAATCGAGGCCATGAGATCAATGAGACCTCGGAAAATTCCAGGGTTTTCTGATGTGTCACTTTCATCATGCCCAGGCAACGCAAGTTCGAAGGCACCACAGAATTTCACGGCAACATCAATGATCTTAGACAAAATATGCCGATTCCTGTCCACCTCCTCGTTATGCCTTCTTATGCGAATGCGGTGTCCTTTGTCCAACTGTGTCGCTATGCTAATTCGCCCTAGCATGGCTAGCTTCACAGAGTTGTCCATATGCACTCTTGACCGCTCATGTTTTTTAACGCGTTCTGACCAATGCTTCAGGTCTGTCATTCCTGTCTGTGTCCACGAACTATCACACGCACTTGTTTTAAACAGCAGGCAAGGAAAACAAAAGATGGCATTGACATCCCCACAGCTAGTTAGCCATGGCTTTCGATCGAACCAATCGCAGGAAAAGGTTCTGGTGTATGTTTTCCTCTTTTCTCTCGTCTGTTGGGTTATGTTCACTTCTGGCTTGTGAGGTCCGAGTTGTTTTACAATGAGCTTTTCCTTAAAAGTTCTTCTTCCAAAGGGATGCAGATGTAAGGATTTGACTGAATTTGGGGCAAATTCATCCGACGTTGCCATTTTACACACTTCGCTGCTGGAATGAAAACACCTGTTAACAAGCAGCTGCAGTGGTGCATCTTGGTACTTTGGGGCGCTAGTCTTCAGCGCCCCAAACCCATAAAATTCCTCGACGATGATTGAGGATGTGTATTCTTTTTTGCCTAGCAGCAGGGGAGCCATTGGCTTAAATACAGCACAATGGGGCTGATCGAACAGGAGCCCCGGCAATGCAGCCTATTGGCTCCTACACCAAAAATGATAAACGTTCACGTTTTTAAACGTGGAACTTGAAAGTTAATGTAAATATAATTCTTGAGAGTTCTAAACCCATAAAGCAAAATCATCAATAGCATCTAATTAACACAGGTTATCTTTTCAAAATGAGAGATTATTTAAAAAATAAAATAAAATAAAAACAGGCAGTCAAATCAGGGGGCTATGGCGAGCCGCCACTACGTAGAGCTGAATCTCTTGATCATTTGCTGCGCCGTGTTTTCTGCACCAGCCGCGTTGGCGACGCAAAGCGACGGCGACGCTCGCCCCGCTCGGGCCACGGCACGCCGTGCTCCCCGCACGCACCCGCCGCCTAATGTTGGCCTAATGCTCGTTGCTGAGTTAAGTTTTTTAGCATTTCAAAACAATTACTGCCACAACGATGTATTGAAGCTTCAAAGCAAAACGAAAAAATAGCTTCAACCCATTTTGAGATGATCCCTTAACGTGCATTGTCCCAGTTAAACCAAGTAATAATTTCACACAGTGAAAAGGAAATGCACACAGAAGCCTACAGCCCCCACAGCACCTAGTCTGTACCCCCATCTCCCCATTCCATGCTACAACTATCCTGTCAAATAAAGCCTTTTTTTTTTCAAAGGAATTAAATTACACAATAGATTTAAAAACTAAAAAAAATACATTTAAAATAGGCACTGGAATTTAACTTGATTTATAGATAAAGAAAACAACAAATCTACATGTTTGTAAAAGTGTTTGAGACTCACATTTGCAGCTGCTCTTCCTCCTGTTTGATGCTCTGTTCTTCTGGCTCCTCTTTAATCAGTAGACTCTCTAGAATTTCCTGTTTCAGATCAGGACCAGGACTCAGAGAGGGGAGCTGGACACCTGCAGGACACAATGAAGGAATAAATGTGTTAACTCTTTACGCAGACACGTCTTTTAAGCTGAGTAATTTGACAAAAAAAGTAAAGAAAATCTGACTAGATACAGTTTCACAAACAAAGAGCAAAAAATGAGTGAACACAAAACTCAAGAGAGGTAACGCTACAGGAGCTAAACCAGTGGTTCTTAACCTTTTTGGAGGTACTGAACCCCACAAGTTTCATAAGCACATTCACCGAACCCTTCTTTATTGGAAAAATAAAATATGATTTTTTCAAATTCAAAACATAGGTATATATATTTTACTGGTGCACAAAATGAACCGTGCATCAACATCCCTGTGTGAAAAGAGCAAAATCATCAAAACATGATTTTCACACAAAAACAAAAACATAAAAACATGATAATGAATATTTACTGTAAATCAGTGACTTCTGCTGTTGCCTTTCAGAGACCAGTTCAGAAATGCTTCACCTTAGCAAGTGCCACTCATGTCATTTTCGCAACAAAGTCTGTTCCTTTTCTTAATTTTTATGTCCAGCATCCTCGAAAAGGATTGCTCGCAAAGATATTATATTATAGTATAGTAGTTATAGAAAAGGACAAGGGAAATGGCCCCAGAGGCTGTCCTTTTGGCACTTTTGGGACCAGGCCGGTACCAAGACTTTGTCCTGAAAGGTGGGCTTTGATTCAGGACAGTCACAAGTCGACTACTGAGCGCACCAAATTCCCTGCAGCACAGATAGGCCAAGCGGGGCGTGTCATCACAAATCATATGAGTCGGATGTGTGTCTTGACCTCTGCCGAACTCCTGAGATTGACTCACCGAACCCCTGGGGTTCAATCGAATCCGGGTTAAGAACAGCTGAGCTAAAAATTCAAAGTTGACATGGCTAACAGGTCCAGGCCGACAGTCCTGACGTGGGCTCTCCAGGCTCTTCCCTGTCGGAAGGAGGAGAGGACATGACTTTACAGAAGTTGGCCCTTATGATGCGTGAAATAAAGGAGATGAAAGCGGGATGAGGGGACGGAGCACGCGTCGGTGAGACCAAACTACATATTTCAAACAATATGGATGAGTTGAGAGAATTGAGGGCCAGGGTACAGGGGTCTCGCTACGTACATTCAGGGGACGCCATCCCTAACAGGATAAATCAAAATCATCAGATTTAACATGGGGGGGAATAAACCATCCCTAAAACCAAACTTCATCCCATATTTTAGGTAGCACCATCATTAAAATACTACTTCAAATAAACAGTACTGTCGCGTCAAAGCGTTCAGTTTCCATTCAAAGTCTATAAGTCTATGTACGCGTCTTAGGCGTCCAGCGTTTTCGTGGGACGTTTTTGCGCCTCAAGTTTTGTGCTTTGACCGACGCAGAAAACTTGGAAAAACTCAAAGGCGTAATGGACAATTTTTCGGAGATTTGAAAACTTCCCCTGTGCGGACTGATACAACACACACGTGCGTTTGTTTATTAGTGCGACGGATTGCATCTCTCGTCTCCCGTAGATTTCCGTCTCTTATGAGACTGCTCGAACTGTTTTTCTCCCTCTTCATTTTGTCCCGTACATTGACGGAACTATTATGATGGATAAATGCGCTTAGACGCGCGAAAACATGCTACTCTCGTGGAGACGAGCCGCATGCGGCTGCAGGTGAGTGGTAGGTGCGTTTTATGATTGATACGTGGCAGAACTAATCGGCAGTCCACGCCACGAGGAAATGAGACTCAGATTTGGGCCAAAAAAATTGTCCATTCAACCTTTAACCTTGTAGTGGCAGACGCGGTGCAGTAACCGATCAGAGATGGCGCTCTAGTGACATACCTACGCACAAAACAAACCCTGCAACGATTAAAAAAATAAAGATATTTATGAGCATGTGAAAGAACGCGTCATGAAAACTGCAAAAGGAGACCTCCATTACAAAGGCAAAAGCACCTTCTTTACCCCGGTTATTCCGTGCGAAGTTTGTCAACGAGAAAAGTTTCACCAAATCTGTGTGGAATTCAAGAAGAGAAAACATGGCATGGGTTTTTGTTCCTGGGAGACTCTTCTGGTGACTTGGTGAAGGTAAAAAACCTGTGCTCAAAACACCAGCAGGAGGGCGCAAAACACAGATCTGAACAACATCAAGAGACCAACGTGGGGCATGTGACTTAGTGATTCCATGTCCTTCTCAGAATTAACTGCTATTCCAAAGTAAGAGAAAAAAAACACAATTAAATTTAATAAAACAGACAGTGTTTCTTCTCAGTAGGAAAATATCAGCCAATTTGAAATAAAACCTAAAATCTCCACTTTTATCAAATTATATATAATCAGATTTTCAAAATGTAAACACTTGGATTAAATAAAATCCATTAAAAAAAACAATTGAGTCTCATAATGAGCATAAAGGGTGATCTCACTCCCTCGTTTTCATGTTTCACTTTCAACAGAGCAAAAACCCAGTGGTGGGCCGTCAGGGCCAGCAAGGCCTTCTCTGCTGGCCTAAACATAATCAGATAATTATTTTAAAACATATAAATTTTCCCACAAACATTTATTAAATTATTCCCCAGAGTAAAAGTTATACTCTTCATTTGTGGACAAATAAAGACTATCTTATCTTCAAGGCTTTGGCCCAAAAAAAAGTTGTGCGTTTCAGGTAACCCGACCGACCTGAATTTCAAAATAATGAAAACCAGAGCTAAACATTTTATCGCATATTTACTGGCTGTAGGTTTCGAGAATGTCAAATTGTGAGAGAATCCAAAAGCTGCCGGAAAAAATCATCTGTGTAGATGAAAAGGTAAGATATGAAAATCGCTGCACTTTTGATCAGTTTTTGGGTAGGATCACTTTTGAGCAGGCTTTTAGATAGGATTTGAAAACACCCCGTCCAAATAATTTTGTCCGCTCGCGGGAAGGCTATGGAAAGCCAATATGTGTATCACGACTTTTTTTCCAACGCTTTTACAAAATAAAGCGGCGCTTTTAACGCGGAGGCGCCCACACGGCGATCTAGAGCAGCGCCCGCAAACCTCTCGTATCATATTGACTTTCCATACTCTCGCGCCGCCTGCGCCTCTCGGCCGTGCAGATCACACTCCGCCACTTAAGAGCGGCGTATCGCGCCGTATTTTACATGGTATTTGGCCGTGGAGGTTCGGCAAACGTGGAGCTTCGGCATTTTCCGGACCACGGCTCGGCAGCCAATCAGAGCCAAGCACACAAACTTTGTCGACCAATCAGCGCGCAGCATGCAAATTTCTACTTGAAAACAGTAAGCTGTCATGGCGGACTATCGTCAAACGCTTCCCGGCCCGATTTAATGATGATATTCCCTTTTCTAAAATGTATTAATAAAAATTACACCGTCCTTGCACTCGAAAATGCCCGTCCACATGACCAAATAGCCCGTCCAAAATACGGGAAGACGGCCCTCTATCTAAAAGCCTGGCGTGCAGACTGGTTGTCATGGCGATGGGATATAATCATATAATCGTTTTATGAGCAAACATCTTTCACAAACGTGGTGTGAGTACAGCGCCAGATCAACTCTGGGAACTTGCAGCTGTTATAAGCAGCGACCCAAAAAGTGTGGTTTGTCGCCGTGAGCAAACCAGCAAGACACCAGAGTTTTTTTTTTTACTGTAACCTGTATAGATCTGGTACTTAAAAAGTATCTAATCCTGCTTCTGATTCCAGCATTACACCACCTGATCAATAGACCCTCCCCCCACATGCTGTCATAGGCCTTTTCAATAGCAATGAACACTGCAACTACAGCCTCTTAATTTATTATTGCCCACCTTATGTCTTGATCATGAACAACAACCATCCATTGTATATTCCTTCCTATTTTAAAACTATTTTGATGATTGACAAAAAAAACACCAACTTCTAAAATATAAACGAGTTAATTAATCACCATTCTCTCAATCACCTCACAAAATACTGATGTTAAAGAGATGGTGGAGAGGAAGGATCCTTACCAGGCTTGACTATCTGCATCACAATGGCATGTTTCCAGGTCTCCAACTTCTCATTTTTAATTCCTCAATAACCTTCTTAGCCACAAAACTTTTTATATTCAATTGCATTTTATTGAGTGATATAGTCCTACGCTTCTTGAAAGCTTCTTTTCTGCTTTTAAGGGTTTCATTACATTTTCTGTTCCACCATGGAAAAATAACCTTTTCCTGAGGGCTTTTCCAGCAGGGAATTGACTCGGAAGCCACTTTCACAATCATTCCGGTTATAGATTCACATATTTCATCAGAAGAGCCTTCACTATTCACTTCATCCAATCCTTTTAAATACCCTCCCTTAATTTATCCCTGTCAGGGCAGGAAAAGTCAAATCGAGCAAAAATTTTGTGGCACACACTCCATGCTCCTGGCTGAGGACGGGGAGTAGTGATGGGCCAAAGAGTCGGGGCGCCAACACATGTCGAGCTATGTCACTCTGTGTGTCACTTTAACAAAAGTTACGTGACAAACACATCTTCTGCGTCATGTGGTGTCGCTCGTGTCAGAAGCGCCTCTGAAGCTGCAGCTCAAGTCTGTGCCTTTGTTTTGTGGTTCATTGGTGCTCTCAAATGAAGACACATTTCCCTACAAGAACAAAGTGCACCTTAACTTTAAGAGTATGTTAATATGTTGTAGTGACGCGAGTGCTGCACGTTAACATATTAACCCTCAGAGTATTTGACCACAGACAAACTATATCAGTTGTGTGTTCATAAATCACTATTTGGACAGAACATGAAACACAACGTTGACACAGTTTTTGTTTCCTTTATTTTGAACATGACAGAAAACATATCAATAAAAATGCAGAGTATAAGAGAGCCTATTTAATCCTGCCCTCGGCTCATCTTCATCTGATGGTCATAATGGGTTGCATTGTAAATAGCTCTACAAATGATTGTTGTTATATAATTATATTCCATGACTTTTTGCATTCATTGCCTCAGTACTTTGTAACATATCAAATAAAATGTGTGACACTATTTAAAAGATGATCAGTTATTATTCTGTTATCTAGCATTTTAGTTTCGCCTCAGTCAGTCCCTCATCTGCTTGAAGAGTGGCTCCAGTTCGCCTCAGTCGGTCCCTCATCTGCCTGAAGAGTGGGTCCAGCTCCAGTCTCCTCGTGTCCGTCTGTCCGTCTGTGAGAGTCGGATCTCTCCTTCACTGGAACTCCTCCAGGTTTCTACGCTTTTTTCCCAAAGAGGTTTTTTTTGTAGTTTTTCCTGGCCGAGAAGGAGAGTCTAAGGACAGAGGACCCTGGGACATCGTCCCTCGCCACCACAGACATTGTCTGACTTCATCGCCACCACAGACATTGTCTGACTCCATCGCCACCACAGACATTGTTGATTCATTTCTCCCTGTGGCCCTCAGAGGCAACTGTTGTTGTGATTTTGGGCCTTACAAAAATAAATTGATTTGATTTGATATATGCTTACATTTGTTTCCAGTAGCGGGCCATGCATTTCACACTTAGGACTCCAGTGATGTCCTACTGTAGTCTGACTTGAACAAAAAACCCTCATAATAATATAATTTATGACCCCACGGCTGGAGAAATAATATACAGAAACACACTTGTGCACAACATGGTTTTGCAACAACTCAATCGCGTACAACACAGACTATTTCCCGGAGCGTTTAAAAATCAATAAACCCGCATCAGCGATTAAAACTTCACATTACTTGGTCCTGTCAAACATACAAATAACGGGAATTTAAAATGATTTGTCCAAAACGCTTTAACAAGTCCAACAAGAATAGGCAAGCTTTAACAAGATTGTACCCTAAAATGCTATTACAGTTTAGTATATAAAGGACAGATACAATTGTTCAATGAAACAAGTCTTTTTGAGTACTTCCACTACCATCGTACAGCTGCGCCACATTATTTACATATTTATATAACAGCAAAAGATTTTTTTTCTTCATTTTTAGTCATCATTGGTGTGATATGAACAAAATAAAATTACTAAAACATTAAATATGAAAAAACGGCTGTCCCCAAAACTCTTATTTCAACACAAAATCCAATCTCTTTTCTTTCTTCAAGAAGACTTCAATGACTTGGTTGTACAGTTTATCTGTGCGTTTAAGCTCCAACAACCAATCCTTTTCTATCGACATGGAGGCCAGTGCTGAAAGCCGCATATGTCCAGTCGTGTTTCTGGCGTATGTTTTGATTCGCTTTAAGGCCGAAAATGACCGCTCAGCAGAAGCAGTGGACACAGGGATTGTCAAAGCCAAACAAGCCAGTGTGTAAAGCTGTCCCATACTCTCAGTCAGTCCTTTGCTCCTCAGAAAATCAAGGAGATCAGCTGGACCTTTCCTTTCAAAATCAGTCATGGTATACGTCACAGTCAGTTCTGTTTTTAGTCGGGGCAGATCGAACAGTGCGCCGTGACTTTGTGTTAAGCTGGAAAAGGCTTTTTGTGGAAACGTCTTCCGGTGTGTTTGAAAGTGCTGGGGGTCCAGAAGGGAGAGAAACAAAAGTTTGTCATGGTCTTGAAACCGATTCTGTATCTGGCAAAGAATGTTGTCTAGAATGTTGCTGTGGAGTTGTTGGTAGTGTGCGCGGAGGTCGCTTAGTGCTGCCCCCTGACCTCTGCGCACGCTGGGGCCACCCGAGATGCTCAAAGTTTCGTCATAGATCTGATCGAATCCGCCCCTCGCTCGCTCAACTGTGTCACAAAACTCGTTCACCCTTGCCATGCAGAATTGTACATCAAATGTTTTCTTCTGTAGCATTACAAAGAGCGCGTCAGCATGCTCAAAAAGGCTATTAAATGTGTTGAGCAAAAAACAAAACTCAAAATCATCAAGACGCTCATTAAATCTATCTGCACAAAGCACAGCGTCCTCGTCATACTCGTCGTGGTGTTCCAGCATGTGATCAAACAACTCCTTCATCACAACCCTCTTCTGATGGACTGTATTCACCAGTTTTGATGCGAATTGCCACCGCGTCGGCGCAACATGAGGAAGTCGCCGCTTGCACATTTCATCCAGTAGTTGAGTGCGCTTTGGGGATCTGGAGAAGAACGCAGCGAGGCCATTCAGGGTGGCAAAAAATACCTTGCATTCTTTAAGCTTTGAGGCCCCTTGAGTCAGAACTAAATTAAGACGATGTGCATAAGAGTGAATGAATAAGGCCATAGGTGCCCTCTCCTTAACTTTCGCTTGCACCCCGTTTAATCCAGATGCCATTACTGCTGCGCCATCATAACACTGTGCCACAACTTTGTCCAGACAACATTCATATTCCTCGAGGAAAGAAAAAATAAGAGCAGCAATGTCATCAGCTCTCCTGCCGCTAGTTACATCCACATACTTGACAAAACGCTCCTTGACGCCTGATGTTGTTACGTAGCGCAGGACAAGCGCGAGCTGTGCGGGATTAGCCACGTCAGTTGTCTCATCCACCATTACAGCAACGAAAGGGGCTTTTTTGATCTCCGTTTTGATCTCTTCGCCCATCACTTCTGCAACAGCATTAATTAGGTCATTTTGTATTTTGCCAGATGTCCCAGTAAACACTCTGTTGGTGGACAGGTGGTAATGCAAGTCTTTGTCATGTTCAGCGAGAAAAGAAAGAAGTTCCATGTAGTTGCCTGCGTTTGTGGCCTGAGTGCTTTCATTGTGTCCCCTAAATGAAAGTTCCTGTTTTCCCAGGAACATGACACAGTCAATCAGTATTTTCAGTATCTCCCTATTTTTCATCACCTTTTCATTGTGGAGTTCTCTTTCCCTGCGCTCCAGTTCGTTGAGCTGTGAATCCACTCGGGTGTCGCCAAAGATTTTCAAAAGCACCGTAGCTTGCAAGTGTCCCGACGTGCTTTGGTGTCTTGTTGCTGCCTTGGTTAAGCAACTTAAGTTTGCAAATCCAGTGCAGCTCCACGCGCCGTCCTTTGCGAACAAAAGGCATTCCCAGCAGAACAGTTTGCAGCGCCCCTCAGAGGCGGTAAGCCAGGGGTACCGCTCATAATTACTTGACTGGAAGTGGCGGACAAACCCTTTCCCCGCCTGTGACAAATTAGCTAGCTCTGGGGTCGGCCGACCACGTCTCACGAGATCTAGCTTCTCTTGGAAGGTCCGTCTTGAGAATGGCCTTGCGAGTATATCTGCGACTAAATCCAGGTTTTCCTCTCCCTCGGCTATTGTGGGGAAAAAAACAAAACAAGTATAATATATATATATATATATATATATATATATATATATATATATATATATATATTTTGCTTCTGTCACATTCAACGCGAGGCCAGCTAGAAGGCCTTACTATCGCCAACTTGTGAGCTGATTGGCTGTCGCAACTATCTATAACTAACTGACTAACTATATGTGTCTGTTCACTCACGGTGCACTGACGCCAGCATTGTTGATTCTGAAGGCCTCAGACAGAGTTAATACAATCTTGCAACACAAGCTAGCTGAATTCTGGATGAAAAAAATCTAACCTAAAAATACAACAATGTGATATAATATACACGAATATATGAAGAATAATTTACAAATATTTAGGGAAAATACATAAAAAAAATGAAGGCCGTGGCTGTAGAGCCGCGACGCGGTCAAATGGCCCAGCAGTTTCAGGAACCGCGGCACTGCCATATAGCCTCATGGCTAACCTTAACCCTGACCCTAACCTTAACCTGGCGCGGTCTAAAACGGCGCGGTCAAATAGCGCAGCAGTTTCAGGAGCCGCGGCACAAAAGAACATGGCAGTTTCGGCCGCGCGCCGCGGCTCTGTAGACACTCCCAAAAATGAAATTAACTTTTATCATAAATATGTCTGTTATTCTGGGTCATTGCAAAAGCAGAATCCTTATATTTTGTCAGAAGTAGAGACTATTGTCTATTATTTAGCATAGCGTTTAACTGATGCAATAATTCTATTGTTTATCGAGATATTTTTAGGGCAATATATACTGTCAAAACAAACTATCACGACAGGCCCAGTCCCAGCTGGATTTTGTTCATGTGTTGTAAGTCTGAAATGGTTTTTCAGTTTTCCTGTTTAGGCTGGCATTTCAACATGAAAGAGGAGTGGCAAACAACATAGCCGTGTGTTCTCATGTGTACTACAACTTGACAATTTCAGGCAAATGTTTTGTTACAGATTGAACAGCTGAAAGATTTCCAACCTGCGTGTGTTCTCATGTGTATTACAAGATTACTATTACAGGGAAAGGTTTTCTTACGGGTTTAAACAGCTGAAGGGTTTTGTGTGTATTATGTGCTTTGCAAGATGAATCTTATGGTAAAATATTTGGTTACAGATTGAACAGCTGAAAGGCTTTTCACTTGTGTGTGTCCTCATATATCGTAAGATGACCCTTTTCGGGCAAATGTTTTATTACAAATTGAACAGCTAAATGGTTTCTTGTGTATTGTCATGTGTCTTTCAAAATCATCCTTTCTGGTAAATGTTTTCTATCTGATGGAACAACAGAAATGTTTCTCACCTGTGTGTGTTCTTATGTGTTCTGCAACAGAGCACTGGCGTTTCTTCTTCTTAGCTCCTTTGGCTGTTCCTGACATGTCTCCAGGGTTTACAATGGTCTTTGGCGCAGATTTGGGGGATAACCCTGAGTTTTGTACAGCTGTACTTGTGTCTCTGATCTGGATTTGGATGTAGTGTTCTCCATCAGCCTCTATCTCCATCTGTGTCTCTCCCTCAGTCTCTGAGTGGAAATGTGGCTCTGAGCTGATGCCCTCTCTCTGTGTTTGCTCTTCTTTGGGCTCATTTTGTGTTTGTTGGAGCAAAGAGGATTCTTCAGTCTTCACACAGATCGCACTGGACTCAAGGACGGAGCTGAAAAGAAAAAAAAAAGATTACAGGGTTTAAATATAATCAAATCATATAAAACAGGCAAAAAATGCAGCAACTATTACAGAGGCATCGGGGGCTTAGCCCAAAAAGAAAGAGGGGGGTTATTGCTCAGTCAGGCTGATATGATGGAGTGAGTGCCTCCAATATTCTATTCCCTGTACATAACCCTCCAAAGGCAAAGAAAGACCATGGCCCTTTTGTCTTCTGAAATCAGGGGTCCTCCCTCCAGAAAACTGAACAGCAGAGGTGGTAGTATTTAGTTAGATGTATTTGAGTAACTTTTTCAAGACATTGTACATCTTGGAGTAACTTTCTGACACTACATTTTATACTCTTACTTGAGTCATATTTTGTTTGAAGCAACAGTTGCTTACTTTATGATTGATAAATGATTGGAACATGTGTGCTTTTGCACTGCTCCTTCAGATATGATTTAGTTTGTATATTTTTTGTAGAAAGTGAAATTCCCCTTTGCCTCAATGAGCTCCTGTTTGTCCTGTAGTCGCTCTACTTTAGTTTTATAGATGAATAAAACCTCTGAACCACTGCTACACTGACGACCACAACTAATTAACATTTGAAAGATTATTAATTATTATTAAGAGGAGGGTCCGGACCCCCCCTTGCTGACTTGTGCCCCCCTCTCCCGTCACAGTGCGCCGACCCTCCCCTCGCATAACTTTTAATAGTTTTTAACTGATAACACTTCTATCCATCAGAATGTATATGACTACTATTCACACACCCTTATTAAACAAGTCTGAAAGTCTAAAGAAAATCGATCTACCCCCTTCAGTTGTGACACATTGGTTTAGTCCTTTGCGTGGTGATGTCATGGGCGACGTGCACTGCAGCCTCACGAACTGCTGAAGTTTGTGAGGCTGCTAACCCTAACATACATTTTTTCGAGCCAAGGCAGAACTTATGAGAAAATGTTTCTCTTGAACTGGCACCGTCATTTAGCTAAGCCCAGTACAGCCGAGCTACTTGCGAGTATGTTTTACTCATACACTTCTCCAAAACTCTGTATAATAAACACGCCAAAAACAGGGGTTAAAAGGCTTATTTCATTTCGCCAAAACGCCTAGTAAGTTTCACGGTGAAGCAAATGTATTGCCATGAACCTTGAAGAGTTATTAGGGATTAATGTCGTAGGCACAGGCCTTGAAAGCAGAGGAGGAGGGGGAGGGGGGGAGTCACAAGCCAAAAACCTTAACTCTACGTATCAGGTGAGATTTGGTTTAGTTATTTAGACGTCCTGCCAGAGGAAAACCATGAGAACACGCCCTCTGGGTACAAGAACTGAACTCAGAAATTGATATTCCAATATTTAGTAATTAAAACCTGTTACAAACTCTGTGTGCGTGCGTGCGTGCGTGTCTGTGTGTCTGTGTCTGTGTATAATGATTGTCTGTCGTACACGTGACTGTGGCGCTCTGAACCGCTCCGTTACACAGAGAGGTCCACAATAGTGAGAGTGAACAGCGCGAACTACAGTCAGCGTGAGTAGTTTTTTTTTTTTAATGCCGCTGGTTCATGAGTTTACACGGGGAAGAGCGAGAGAGCATGAGGGAGCGAGAGACATTTAGTTCTCAAACCCGGAAGAAGACCCAAAACAAACACCGCAATGATAAAGAAAAATCCTCAAGACGCAGCTTTTGGAGCAAATACTGATATTGACTAAACTCTGCTCATCTCTGAAGTATCTGCGGGTCCCAGAGAAGCCCCGGAGCCCATCGCCTCCATTTTTTGACTTTGTAAAGTGAATACACCTAAGCCACTTTTTCCACCTGTTCTGCCATTGCACAACAACCCTTCCACTGCGCATGTGCGCTGGACGCCTCGGATGTGTGTCTGCTGGTGAGTTTATTTTTTGGACGCGCGTCCGAGGCGTTTGCCTTAAAATGTACAGGCGTCGAATTCCTGTGTCAGGCGCAAATTGGATGCCGCAGTCTGAACGTGGCTTAAGAGGGTTAAAAGTTCTGAAAAGTCGATTTTGCATGATATGTAAAAAAAATACTTTGTGGAAAAACAAATCTACACATTTGTAAAAGTGTTTGAGACTCACATTTGCAGCTGCTCTTCCTCCTGTTTGATGCTCTGTTCTTCTGGCTCCTCTTCAATCAGAAGAGTCTCTGGGATTTCCTGTTTCAGATCAGGACCAGGACTCAGAGAGGGGAGCTGGACACCTGCAGGACACAATGAAGGAATAAATGTGTTAACTCTTTACGCAGACACGTCTATTGGGCTGGGTAATTTGACAAATAAGTAAAGTAAAGAAAATCAGACTAGAGTCTGATTTTCTTCTGAGTTCGAGACCATGTTTATGTGTCAAGAATTTCCAGGTCCTTCTCAGATTTAGCTGCTATTCCAAAGTAAGAGAAAAAAAGCACAATTAAATTTAATAAAACAGACTGCGTCTTTTCACAGTAGGAAAATGTATATGTGTATTTTTCTAAGGCATTTCTGTACACCGCTCAATATCCATCAATCCATCCATTTTCTACCGCTTGTTCCCTTTCGGGGTCGCGGGTGACTGGAGCCTATCCCAGTGACTTCGGGCCTTAGGCGGGGTACACCCTGGACAGTAGCCAACTCTTTGCAGGGCCAACACAGAGACAAAGACATTACAGACAGCCATTCACTCTCACATTCATTCGCTAGGGCCAATTTAGAGTCACCAATTTTACCTAACACACCGCTCAATATATTGAGTTTAAAAAGGCATTGTAATCATTTTATTTTACACAGTTTGGAGGTTAATGCATAGCAGGCAGAAGAAGTCCACCTCCCAACGTACTCCATATGGTACCATATAGATGACTGGCTGTCTTGTATGTCTATGCAGGTGTGCTACTGTGTCGTGACCTTTGACATTTTATTTCATGCAGCGTCTGTGATGGATAGGATCATATGGAGTGCGTTGGGTCACCAAGTACAGAGGGGGACTTCTTCTGCCTGCTATGCATCCAAACTCTCAAACTGTATAAAATAAAACGGTGTTTTGTGCATTTTTACACTATCAATAAGGGGCTTGGGGTTTTGTGACTGTCTGCAGGTTTACATATGGTCAGGCAGAACTAGTGGTGGCTGTAAGCAGGCCTGAATAACTTGCCTTTTTTAAACTCAATATATTAAGCGGTGTACGAAAATGCCTTCAAAAAAGATGGCTCCAGCTAAATGTCAGCTCAGGGTTAGGGTCAGGGTTAACTCAGATCAACTCATCGGGAAGTAGCGGCCTTACAATGCAATCAGATGAGAACGCGTGACTCCACAGACGAGCTGGACATGTCAACATGAGTAGGACTTGTGCTACTTAAATGGCAACGACATAATAATTCTGATATAATCAGTCAAGACGCGTATTCTTCATTTCCTCGTTTGAACACGACGAGTTCAATTAATGGGAGCCTGAGCCAAAGCCACGCCCACCTCGCATCATTTGAAGGTCCCATATCATGCAAAATTTACGTTTTACCTTCTTACAGTGCTATTGGTGCCTCATATATAGTGTTTTTTTTAATCGATTCCTGCAGTTTTTAGCGCAAGTACAGTCTATATCCTTCTCCTCGGATGAGCAAATGGACGGGGGCTACCCATTCAATGAGTCATCGATGTTGAGTGCCGCGTACACCCTGTTTCTGCCGGTTTCAGCCCCTCCTCCAGGAAGCACTCTGTACCTGGAACACGCCCCTTCCCCCGGCTCCGCACCGAGGGGAAAAGGGGGGCGGGAAAAGGGGGGCGGGGAGAGGAGCGACTTCTTGTTTACTCACCATGTCTTCTTGGAGAAAATGTGTTTTCGGCTGTAAATATGTCTCTACACTGCTCTCTACAATTGAGAGAAGAGCAATTCAGGCAAATCTCAAACCAAGCCGTTTGCATTTCCGAGTTTGTGAGCAGGGTCCTAGGTATGTGTGATATTTCATAACTATTCTGTTATGGGTGTTGCACAACACTTATTATCATCAAATATACCCTTAGAGTAGACTACAAAACGGGAAAAATAGCATGATATGGGATCTTTAAGTTAATCTTCCATTGAGATAAACTCGCCCCCTCAAGCATCTCATAATGTTAATCACTTTCTTACACTTCTCCACTACTGAAATTCCCCATTGTGTGGATAAATAAAGGCTCATCTTTACTTATATGCAATACCCACCTCAATCTGGTATCAAACCACAACCCCAAATACTTCAACTCACCAACGTGTTCTAAATTCACCCCATAAAGCTTAATGTTGACACGGTCAACTTTCCTAGTAAAAACATTGTTTTTGTAATATTTACAGAAAATCTAAAACCCAACGTGACCAGCGACAAACGCGAAGCCAGGTCACGTTTTTTTTGGCAAACTAACGCAAGCCTTGAAACCTCAGCTTCAAATGGCCCATCACTAGTCACTTGTTTTGGTCAGTTTTTCAAAGTCTTGGTCGCTTGTTGCTCTGAAACTCTAAAGTGAAGCGATCGCTCGAGGGTTTTTCACTGCAGTATCAAAGGACTGGCCACTAGTCCAACTCATGACAGGTTTAAGCTAACAACATCCCATGTGTTTATTTGAATAGATCCATGCAATACAAAGATTACAGCAATCCATATATTTGAATAGATTGGTGTCTAGGATACAGAAGACTTCATGCAGCTCATAAGACTTAGGCTCATAAACAAGACTCACCGTGTCTGTTCAGCACGACCCTCGGGCTCAGAGCTTTCAGAGCCGAGTCCAGCAGCTCCTGTTTCCTCTGGTTCTCCTGTTTAGAGTCACACAGTTCCTCCTCATTCTCCACTATCGTTCTTTCTGCAGTCGCAGTCAGACACGCAGTCACAGAAGTTCTCTGCGTTTGGTCTTCGGACATTTTCACAAAGTTTTTTGTGAGTAGCACAATGTTGCTACTGCTGCTAAAGACTCTTCTTTTTTTGGCTGATTTCCGGTAGACTGTGCGCAGCAAAGCGCAATGCTGCCACCCACAGGTTAAACCAGTTACTACTAGTTAACGCTTAAATTCCCTGAACAAGTGCTCTCTCTCTCTCAGATGCACATTCCTGACAAAACAATAATACATATTTGACTGTTTCCAGCTCTCCACAGTTGTAGATTCCGTTTGAGTGTTTGCCAATTACTTTCAAGTAGGCTGCCAACCCACAATGCCCCAGTTTGAGTCTTGTTATAATAACCTGATCTTTCCGGCTAGATGGTAAAGAAGCTGTTGTTCCTGATTAAAGGTTGGCTTCTCGACCCTTTGTCCATTATGGTCATACGTCATAAGGCGCTGGTACAGCTAGCAGCCCGGTGTAAACGCTCTCTCTTCTTTCTCACACTTATTGTGCTTTATCTCCTATATTTTGTAAATATAGTTAGTATATTTTTTCTATTTTACTGTACGATAGGGACACGCGCTGGAATCGTTTTTAATTCAACTGTTTTTGACTTTTTTCGGCTGGACTTGAGCGTTTTTCGTCGTGTTGTTGTGATGTGAGGTAGCTCCGAGCGAGCCCACCAGCCCCCCCCCCCCCTCCCCCGCGCCCTCCGGCCGCGCTAAAGTACGGCGTGTCGTCGGTACACGTTTATATACACGTTTATATGAAAGAGGAACTTCACGAACGATCGGGACACGCACTAGAATCGCTTTAAATTAACTTGTTTTGACTTTATTCGGCTGGATTGAGTGTTTTCGTCGTGTCGTTGCGATGTGTTTTGGCTCTGAGTCCCCCGGCTCCGGCCCCGCCCCCGCCCCCCGGCTCCGGCACAAAGGAAGAACTGATGAAACTGCGGAGAACAGTCGTCTCACCCGGAGATTGTCACGTTATCCCGTCGCAATACTGACCTAACCTAATACTGATGTGCAATTCTGTCGTATGTGCAATTACTGTTGGAATTCATGTGCAATTCTTGTGCAATTACTGTGCTGTCGTGACACATATTCATGTGCAATTACTGTCGTGATCACATGCAATGGTATTTATTTATTTATTTGTCTATGGGAGTTTTTATTTATTTATAGGAGATCTTCTACTGAAAGTGTTTTTCAGACTTCCTATAAGTGATCTGTTCTTCTGTATCTACCTCTGTATCTACCTGCGTTGCAACAATGAAATTTCCCCATGTGGGACAATAAAGGAATATCTTATCTTATCTTAATTCTGCCACAAAGGGTCGACCTCACTTGTACAAACACCAACTCAAATTTACGACGAGTTCCTTTTTAGAATTCCTTAGTTAATGCCTGGAGTGCCACAGCAGAGTCAGAGTAGATACAACTTTTTACTCAATCCATGTCAGAGCCCACCAAATGGCGAGAAGCTCTGCAGAGAGCACACAAAGGCAATCACTCGTGCGATTGCTATAATTGAAGTTATAATTTACTACTTAATTTTAGTGATCCTCAAGGCACCGCTTTAGATTCTCAGGGCACCTTGTATGGACTTTATCAAGTTGTTGGAGATTTGTTTTAGAGGTCGCCCCATGAACAAAGCTGCCATAATCCAAGGAGGACCGAACCATTGCTCTGTAAATCATGACCTTTCTGCTCCCAGTCTCTACCTGCCAAGCGACAAAGTAAATAGTTTATCGTTTTGCACTTAGAGACATCTTTTTCAATGTACTTGCTCCTTGTTAATTTTTCATCAATCCACATTCTTAAAAAAATTTAAATGTTCATCTTTTCTAAGGGGTTACCACAGAGAGAACACTAAACTTTATCTAATCAGACCAAAAATCACGTAATGGGGGTCACTTACTGTACTTTTTGATACTGATATCTCTAATCCGGCCACTGAACTATGTGACGTACAGCCTCCTGGGGCTGTTTCATTAAGAAGTCAGTACTCCTGCCTCTCGTCCAGATGGCCCGTCATCTGCAAACAGGGTTCTCCCTAATCCAGAATCAATGTCTTGAAAAATGTAATTTATCATGTACATTAAATAAAACAGGACCGATTACTGATCCTTGGGAGATCCCGTTCAGAACCCTTGCAACTTCAGAAAGATCTTCTTTTTTTACTGTAACCTAAATAGTCTCTAATCCTGCTTCTGATTCCAGCATTACACCACCTGATCAATAGACCCTCCCCCCACATGCTGTCATAGGCCTTTTCAATAGCAATGAACACTGCAACTACAGCCTCTTAATTTATTATTGCCCACCTTATGTCTTGATCATGAACAACAACCATCCATTGTATATTCATTCCTATTCTAAAACTATTTTGATGATTGACAAAAAAAACACCAACTTCTAAAATATAAACGAGTCAATTAATCACCATTCTCTCCATCACCTTAAACAATACTGATGTTAAAGAGAAGGGCCTGTGAGAGGATGGCATGTTTCCAGGTCTTTGGCAGAGATCCGGTCTCCCTGGTGAAATTAAAAAGCACAAGAATCTCCTGCAATCTCTCATCTTCTGGCCTGTGGAGGAGTTAGCGCCTGCTTGAACAGCATCTCACAGCAAAAAAAGTGATTTACTTATTTTTTTGTCTACCTGCTAATTTCCACCCGTTGACTTAGCAAATGAGAGTTATGAACACAAACATCAGCCCTTTCTTTAGAGGTAGAACCCCAACCCTGAGATCTTTTTCCTGACATTTTGTAGATTCTTGACCAAACCTGTTTCACTGGAGTTTTAGGGCTTAAAGTACCACAACACACCCTCCAACTTCTCATTTTTGAATCCTTAATAACCTTCTTAGCCACATATTTTTTATATTCAATTGCATTTTATTGAGTGATATAGAACTACGTTTCTTGAAAGCTTCTTTTCTGCTTTTAACTGTTTCATTAATGCAGCGCATTGTGCGCTCTGCTGAGAAGGTGATTGACTTCCATCTCTACAAGACCTATAAGTCTCCAGGACTCTGGGACGTGCTGGTCCTTCTCACCCTGGACATGGACTATCAGGCAGGAGGCCACTCCCCTCAGTCAGGAGGCCACTCCCCTCAGACAGGAGGCCACTCCCCTCAGACAGGAGGCCACTCCCCTCAGTCAGGAGGCCACTCCCCTCAGACAGGAGGCCACTCCCCTCAGGCCTCAAGAACAGTTTCTTTCTCTCTGTCGTTGGACTCATGAACACTTCTTAACACCTGCTACTTTAACTATAATTGAATCACTCACTGCACTGTTCACTTTCTGCACTACATCTGTATCTGTTTTTATCTTTTATTATTTTATTTTATCTAATAGCTTATTGTTATGACTATGACATTGTTTTGTGTTGCATTGGACAACAAGGACAAGTCCCCATGTTTTTGAATTTCCTTCATTGACAATGGCAATAAACCTGTTCCTACGGGATTGACTCAGAAGCCACTTTCACAATCATTCCGGTTATAGATTCACATATTTCATCAGAAGAGCCTTCACTATTCGCTTCATCCAATCCTTTTAAATACCCTCCCTTAATTAATCCCGGTCAGCGCAGGAAAAGTCAAATCGAGCTACTCTTCCTCCAGTGTCTGTTAGTAAACATTTCTGAAACTTAGTTATTACTGGAAAATGGTCACTACCAATTGTGCCACACACTCCATGCTCCAGGCTGAGGACGGGGAGTAGTGATGGGCCAAAGAGTCGGGGCGCCAACACATGTCGAGCTATGTCACTCTGTGTGTCACTTTAACAAAAGTTACGTGACAAACACATCTTCTGCGTCATGTGGTGTCGCTCGTGTCAGAAGCGCCTCTGAAGCTGCAGCTCAAGTCTGTGCCTTTGTTTTGTGGTTCATTGGTGCTCTCAAATGAAGACACATTTCCCTACAAGAACAAAGTGCACCTTAACTTCAAGAGTATGTTAATATGTTGTAGTGACGCGAGTGCTGCACATTAACATATTAACCCTCAGAGTATTTGACCACAGACAAACTATATCAGTTGTGTGTTCATAAATCACTGTTTGGACAGAACATGAAACACAACGTTGACACAGTTTTTGTTTCACTTTATTTTGAACATGACAGAACACATAAGACAACATAAAACATATCAATAAAATGCAGAATATATGAGAAGAAAAATATTGAATCCTGCCCATGTACTGTACTTAAGGCGCACTTAAAAGCCTTCAATTTCCTCAAAAACGGACAGTGCACTTGATAGTCCGGTGCACTTAAAGGTGGAATGGACGATTTTTTTCAGATCATATTTCCTCGTGGCGTGGATAAATCATTTGTCCTGCCACGTATCAATCATAAAACGCACCTATCGCTCACCTGCAGCCGCGTGCGGAATTTAAGTGCGAAGAGAGTTCATCTGCGACGAGAGTTCATCTGCGACGAGAGTTCATCTGCGACGAGAGTTCAACTGCGACGAGAGTTCAACTGCGACGAGAGTTCATCTGCGACGAGAGTTCATCTGCGACGAGAGTTCAACTGCGACGAGAGTTCATCTGTGACGAGAGTTCAACTGCGACGAGAGTTCAACTGCGACGAGAGTTCAACTGCGACGAGAGTTCAACTGCGACGAGAGTTCATCTGTGACGAGCTTGTTTCAGCCGCCGTCGTCAGCGTTCTACAGCTTGGCCACTGCAGAAGTGGACAGAAATCTACGGGAGACGAGCGATGCGCTCCGTTGCGCTAATAAACAAACGCACGGGTGTGTTGTATCAGTCCGCACGGGGGAGTGCGCATGCGCACTTCCGCCTGCGTTCTCAAATCGCCGAAAAATCGTCCATTGCGCCTTTAATACATGGATTATTTCTGGTTGTGCTTACCGACATCGAAGAGATTTTGTGTGGTACACGGTAGGGTTGTGTTCAAAACATCGATACGGTGATATATCGTCACGGACTCGGTATAGATACGCGTTTTTGTGGCACGTAGGCTTTACTTTCGTGGCACATATTTATGTGCAATTACTGTCGTGATCACATGCAGTGGTATTTATTTATTTTTATCTTTATTATCTTTATTATTTTTCCCCTCCAGCCCTTGTTGGGTAATGGGAGGTTTTGTCTATGGAAGTTTTTGTTTATAGGAGATCTTCTACTGAGAGTGTTTTTTCAAACTTCCTATAAGTGATCAGTTATTTTCTTCTGTATCTACCTCTGTATCTACCGGCGTTGCATCAATGAAATTTCCCCATGTGGGACAATAAAGGAATATCTTATCTTATCTTTAAATGAGGTGGAATAACTCTTTTGATCTGCTGTTTGTGCTGCGCTCCTCTCGGCCGAGGTGAGAAGGAGCTGTGGACCTGAGCAGAAGCTGATCTGTGCAGAAGATGCTGCTGCAGCTTGTTCAGACCAGGCCAATTGTTTGGCAAGAAACATGCAATACTTTACTATAATGTGTTCCTTATATTTCTATTTGGATCAGTTGGTTGGATGTATGAACTTATTAGAGCAAAATGGATTTATAAATAAGTGCTTTGTGGATAAACCTGAAATTTCATCCATTTTCTTATCCAGAGTAAAATCATTACCCATTTGGTACATTTTTAAGACCCCTTTATCAAAAATGTATCGGGATACGTATCGTAATGAGGGAATTGTATCGGAATATACAAGTATCGGGATACGTATCGTATCGCAAGGATTTTGGCAATACCCAGCCCTAGCATAAAGAAGACTTGGGACACGTGAGACTCACGTCTAGAAGCACGTTTACGGTACTCAGGAACCGAAAGTCCCAACAACATTTATGCACCTCTTCCCACCCAGAACAGATCCGCGTTGGCCGCTCCCAGGAGTTCGCAGCGCCACATAACCTGAACTAACATGTGTATGAACTAAATAGAGAATGACAATGGAATTTTTTTTCATTACATTACAGTTTGTTCCACTTCACACATAGAATAGTCTGCTCAAAGATAGTGTTTGACCATAAAATGAATAACCCTAACCCTAAAAAGTTCAATCCCGCAATAAATTCTAGGTTGGAGCGGGAGTCGAACCCATGATCTCGAGCGCCCCATGCCGTGTCATTAACAGCTGGGCCAACAAATCTGAAAAGGTCATGCTGTGAGACGGTCAATGTACCTTGCAAGTAAGTTGGGCCGCCAATGGGAGTAGACCAGATTTTAGGTCAACTCTCACCCAGAAGCTGCTCACCTTCTAATTGGCTGAGAAAGCTACATAGTGTCAGAAGGTTCTAACAAAAAAAAAATTCCCCTCCGGCCAAGAGACCATGGATCTATAATATTATCACAAGAGACGCTTACGACGCACACTTTAAACTCTAAAGTACTGTGGTCAGAGCTTTCACAAAGGCTGGAATCATCACTAAACTGCCGTGTGACTCGAGATGGATCCGGGGATTGCGGCATCCAGCCCAACGTTGTTAAACTCCAACACTGAAGATAACGAATTTGAAGGATTTGTGGACGAGGAATGAACTGAAAAAGTGAGTGTATTGTGTCATATTTTACGTGTTGCAACTGAACGAGGCTGGGAAGTGTTGTGAATACGCTAACGTGTCTTTTAGCTTTTAGTGACATTAGACTGTGTTGTATTTTACGTGTTTATCAGAGAGCTAGTCTGAGAATATGCTAACGTAAACTTTTAGCGGCAAAAGAGTGTGTTTTGATGTTGAACAATGTTGATCTGAATGAGTTGAACGCATTAAATAAAGTTCAACTGACTGACTTATCAGTCTGTTACTACCTACATCATTTTAATCACACAATTGGATACAGTTTGTATCACTGTCTTCAATATTCCATTTCCTTTTTTTGTCATATTCGTTTGCATTGCACATATCATGTACTTACATTCCGTGGCTTTTGCAGTCTTTGTCTCTGTACGTTGTAAAACACATTTGCTTGCATTTGTTTCTAAATGGACTTATGTTTGGACTTTGTGTGAGGTCATTTCCGGTTTCCACATTTCCACATTTCATTTGTGTGGGCTTGCTTGGGTGAAAACATTAGCCGTGGTCACTCCCACCGCTGTCTCAGCTCGGCCTGTTACGATAATGACTTTATCGACTTATC
The DNA here is from genome assembly GCF_026437365.1 of Eucyclogobius newberryi. Classification (NCBI taxonomy): domain Eukaryota; kingdom Metazoa; phylum Chordata; class Actinopteri; order Gobiiformes; family Gobiidae; genus Eucyclogobius; species Eucyclogobius newberryi. The sequence goes on from NW_027315779.1 coordinate 27,056,749, forward strand.
ATTCGAGAGGTAAAAACATGCACAAGGACGTTCTGATCTTCTGAGTCAGTCACAGAGTCCAATGTGTGTCTGATTTTCTGAGTCTGTGTAGAAGAATTCTCCTTCACAAAACTCATGATCAGTTTTATATTTTACATCAAATTAACATTAAAAAAACAATACAATATTTTTGAACTGATCTTTTTTTAGAAGATGAGATTATTGTCTAGAATGAATGCATCAGTAAAACGTTATGCTAAATAATATTGTTTATAGAGATATTTTCAGGGCAATATTCTGTCAAAACAAACTATCACGACAGGACTAGTCCCAGCTGGATTTTGTGTTTTAAGTCTGAAATGGTTTTTCAGTTTTTCCTGTTTAGGCTGGCATTTAAACACGAAAGATGAGTGACAAATAACATGGGCCTTTACCTGTACTTATAGGTTTTTCAGCTGTGTGGGTTCTCATATGTAACGTAAGATGACCCTTATTGACAAAGTTGTTCTTACAAACAGCTGACAGGTTTCTCGTGTATAGTTGAGTGTTTTGCACAGTAACAACTGAAATGTTTATTACCTGTGTGTGTTCTCATGTGTCTGACAAAATAATTATAAGACAAAAAAATGTCTGTATACAACCGGCTGTGTTTAAATCCAAGCTAAAGACGCGCCTATGACCAAAGAAGTTTTTTTTATTTCTTTTTTACTCTGACGTACATTATTACATTTTTATAAATTGCATTGTGTTTTATTTTTAATATAGGTTTCTCACGTGTGTGTGCCCAAATGTTTTAGTACAGATTGAACAGCTGAAAGGCTTCTTGCCTGTGTGTGTTCTCATATGCAATGTGAGATAAACATTAATTTCTATAAAGCTTTTCTTACAATTTGAACAGCTGAAAGGGTTGTCACCTGTGTGTTCTCATGTGTCCTACAAGCTGGCATTTATGGGAATATTTTTTCTTACAGATTGAACAGCTGAAGGGTTTATCAGATGTGTGTTCTCATGTGTTCGTTAAGACAAAACTTTCGGGAAAATGTTTTAGTACAGATTGAACAGCTGAAAGGCTTCTCACCTGTGTGTGTGTTCTCGTATGTTCTGTAAGATAACTCTTATTGGCAAAGGTTTTTTTACAAACTGAACAACTGAAAGGTTTATTGTGTATTATAATGTGTCTTGCAAGATAACTCCTAAGGGGAAATGTTTTGTTACAGATTGAACAGCTGAAAGGCTTCAAACCTGTGTGCATTGCCATGTGTCTTTCAAAATTATTTCTTGTGACAAAGATTTTCTTACAGATTGAACAACTAAAACATTTCTCACCTGTGTGCTCTCTCATATGTAAGGTCAGAATACTCTGTTGGATAAATGTTTTATGACATATTGGACAGCTGAAAGGTTTCTCACCTGTGTGTGTTCTCATGTGTATTACAAATTGACCATTTTTGGGGAAAATTTTGTTACAGATTGAACAGCTGAAAGGTTTCCTGTCCGCATGTGTTCTCATATGTACTGTAAGATTACCCTTGTTTGTAAATATTTTGTTACAGATTGAACAGCTGAGATGCTTATCGTCTGTGTGTGTAAGTCCTGCGAGAAGACGACTTCTGCGTGGAGCTCTCCAGTCTTCGTCACTGTCAGAGTCAGAAGACTGCTCTGTGTCTCCCTCAGTCTCTGAGTGGAAATGTGGCTCTGAGCTGATATCCTCTCCCTGTGTTTGCTCTTCTTTAGGCTCAGTTTGTGTTTGTTGGAGCAGAGAGGATTCTTCTGTCTTCACACAGACACTAGACTCAGGAACAGAACTGAAAAGAAAGATTACAGGGTTTAAATAAAATAAAATCTATGGCTCCAGGGTTTAAATAAAATAAAATCTATGGCTAGCACGTCTCAAACACCCCCAGTGGCCACTCCATTGGTACTGCAACTGTAGCATATGTGAGAATATGCCACTTGGCTAGATCAGAAGGTTCGACTCAGGGAGGTGCATGTAAGTAATAATACAAAAACCAGCGAATCAAAGTGCGGCTGTGCCTTATATATTTACAGTGACCAACATACCAATATTTACAATATATACAATCTGCAGATTTCTAATGGTATACTGAAACATATTTCAATTTCTGGTGGTATCAATAACAATCCAAGGTTCAATAATGTTCAGTGCAAGACATCCATGGTAGAAAGCACACACACTCATAGTAACACTTGCAAATCTCAATGAAAATAGTACAAATGTCCATAAAAGAAGCAACCGGGTTCTTGTATTGTCCAAAAATATAGCGCTGTGACTGAGGGGAGAGTTCGCAAGGTGTGTGGTGTCTTTCGGGTGGGAGTGGACGGCTGAATCAGCCCCTACCATACCGCAGGTGGCTCATGTTGGAAAGTTTGTAGTTTTGTAATGTTCAGTGTTCAGTTCTGGTTCTGGGTCCAGGCTGGTCTCAGCTCGCCATCAAGTTAATCCTTCGTTCTGGTACCCCACTGGGCACACCTGGTACCCCACTGGGCACACCTGGTACCCCACTGGGCACACCTGGTACTCCACTGGGCACACCTGGTACTCCACTGGGCACACCTGGTACCCCACTGGGCACACCTGGCCTGCGATCAATAAACAGGTCCATCAGTGTAATACCCAACATTTAGCTAGCTTCTAGGTTCATCTCTTTAAATTACAAGTAATGCAGTAAATACTTATTACATTCAGTTGTACAAATACATTTAAATAAACACTTGAATAAATACCTGTTTAGATAAATAATCTGTTGGCACGGCAATGAATATAATATATATATATATATATATATATATATATATATCTCAATAATCAAAGCAATATGCATCACACCAAGAAGACACAGACAGACAACTCAGACAGACTCACCAAATTCCACGTTTTCCTGCGTGCTACGAGTCCAGCATCAGCGGCGGTTGATAAAGCGTCTATTCACATACACGAGTTTAAAACCGGCGACATTTAAGATGATTAAAAGCGGATGTTTGTTGCAAAGCGTACCTGGTTCAGCCGTCCTGTCGCCTCTCCCGACCCCGTGCCCGGAGAGGCACACAGGAAGCTGATATTGAACCGGCAAGCGTGTGATTGGCTAAAGTGACGCAGTGCGTGCGTGACGCGTAGCATACGTAAACCACGTGACAAGAAGTATTGGGAGTTGTAGTTTTTTTTTCCTATTTGCAATAAAAGTACGTGGGTTACACAACCAAAAACATTGTGTGGCCAAGAAAGCTTTTTTTTCAATAGAGTGCAATGTAACGAAAAACTGCTAGTGTTCGACTGTCAGGGAGCTACAGCTTGCAGGAATGTCGGTTATAGCGGCAATTTTGACCTATTTTTAAGTCATTAACTTTTTCTCTGTTTAAAATAATTCTTCAGGGGTCTTTTAAACGCATTTAAGCTGTTAGCGCTCTAGAGTGCCGCTCTAACCCAGCTGTGCGCTAATTGGTCAGACCGGTAACGGATAAGCCTTTATTTGTCCCACAATGGGGAAATTCCAGTGTTGAAAAACAAAGCAGGCACAGAAGTAAACAACAAAAGAGCAGATAGCTTATAAAAACTTTTTAAAAGCTCTTATAAAAACTCTTATACTCTTAATACAAAGTAAAAATCACTCTTATTTACTGCTGTTATATGGGCAGAGAATATTGCACCAAAAGGATTGACATTATGTCATTAAGTATTGCACATGATACGACAGTATTGCACATATGACAGTATAGTGACACATGTTCAGGGCTAACAGTCTTTGTTGTAAAGTCTGACAGCAGTGAAACCTCTCCTTCACACAGCGAGGGTGGATCAGTCTCTCACTGAAGCTGTTCTCCAGAGCGGACAGAGTGTCCTGCAGGGGGCGACACTCATGGTCCATTATAGACGTGAGCCTAGCCAGGACCCTTCTGTCCCCCACCTCCTACACAAAGCCCAGGACAGAGCTGGACTTCTTGATGACTTTGTCCAGCTTCTTCCTCTCCCTCTCTGTGATGCTGCTGCTCCAGCAGGCCACACCGTACAGGAGCTGATGCCACCACAGAGTCGTAGAAGGTCTTCAGGAGCGGCCCTGTCACTCCAAAAGACCTGAGTCTCCTCAGGAGGTAGAGCCGACTCTGGCTCTTCCTGTACAGTGCGTCTGCGTTATGAGTCCAGTCCAGTTTCTGGTTCAGATGAACACACAGTCCACTCTCTCAATGTCCCTTCTCTGCATGTTCACTGGTGAGGGGGCAGTGGAATGGTGTCTGCCCCGTGCCCACTCCTCGACCCGGAGTGCCCCGTGCGCACTCTCCCCGACCTGGAGTGCCCCGTGCACACTCTCCCCGCCCCGAGTGCCCCATGCGCACTCTCCCCGCCCCGAGTGCCCCGTGCGCACTACTCTCCCCGCCCCGAGTGCCCCGTGCGCACTACTCTCCCCGCCCCGAGTGCCCCGTGCGCACTCTCCCCCCCGTGCGCACTCTCCCCGCCCCGAGTGCCCCGTGCGCACTACTCTCCCCGCCCTGAGTGCCCCCGTGCGCACTCTCCGCCCGCACTCTCCACCCAGAGTGCCCCCATGCGCACTCTCCGCCCCCGGAGTGCCCCCGTGCATACTCTCCGCCCCCGGAGTGCCCCCGTGCATACTCTCCGCCCCCGGAGTGCCCCCGTGCATACTCTCCGCCCCCGGAGTGCCCCCGTGCATACTCTCCGCCCCCGGAGTGCCCCTGTGCGCACTCTCCGCCCGGAGTGCCCCCGTGCGCACTCTTCGCCCACACTCTCCGCCCGGAGTGTCCCCGTGCGCACTCTCCGCCTGGAGTGCCCCCGTGGAGAGCTAAAGGCTAACTGCCGACATGCGCCACGCCACTGAGCAGCTGCCATTGATTTCAATGAATCGCCATCTTTGGCCCTGGGGGCTTGGGCAAAATATGCATCAGTTATTACAGAGGCGGAGCCAGGTATATTTAACATCTGGGGCTTATCCCAAAAAGAGGGGGGTCATTGCTCATTCGGGCTGATATGATGTAGTTTGAGTGGCCCTAATACTGTATTCCCTGTACATAACCCTCCAAAAGGCAAAGAAAGATCATGGCCTCTTCTGAAAGCACTCCCTCCAGAAAACTGAACAGAACAGCAGAGGTGGTAATATATAGTTACATGTAACGGAGTAACTTTTTCAAGAAATTGTACAGCTTGGAGTAACTTTCTGACACTACACTTTTACTCTCACTTGAGTAATATTTAGTTTGAAGCAGTCAGAAAACAGCTTAAACTGCTTCTTGCACTGATCTTTCAGATATGATTTAGTTAGTATAATTTTTGTAGAAAGTAAAATTCAGTTTGCCCTTTGCCTCAATGAGCTCCTGTTTGTCCTGTAGTCGCTCTACTTTAGTTTTGTAGATGAATAAAACCTCTGAACCACTGCTACACTGACGACCACAACTAATTCATGTTTGAACGTTTAATACCAGAAGAAGAAATGCACCAATTTTGTTCACCATTAAGAGTAAGATGATGATTAAAGTCATAGCAATGTCCTTGGTGCTGTGATTGTGGTGATGGTGAAGTGATATGTGAACTTTCTGAAGAAGATCTAATTGAAATAGTGAAATTGAGATACTTTTTGACCCTTACTGAGTTCCAGAATGCACCAGAACATAATTTTGCACCTTGGCTGGGATGTACAGCTTCATAGATAATACTGGCACATTAACAGAAATGTACATTAATGTGCATTGTCCCAGTTCAAAGTAATAATAATCCATTTTATCATGTATGCAATTAGTTTCCAGAGCAGCAGGAGCACACAGCGCTGAGAGAGAGAACACGAGAGAACACGAGTCATCTGTCATCTGTCATTATAGATCTGTTCAAATATTTTTCTTTTCTCAGAAGTGAGCGCTTCGCATTGAACTGCCCTTATTGGTATGCAGATATTGAATAAAATTGTGATCTAGTAATCACCGCTCTGTTGCGGTGTGTCCGCGTTCATCTCACCGGTTAGATTAAGTCGCTGGATGCGGGAGACGGGGCGGGGCTTCGGCTTCTATTCATACCGTGGCTCCGATGAGGAAATGAGCGAACACGGGATTGTTTGGTTTTGTAGTTTCCACAAATGTTTCCAACCATTGCGTTCACAAGTGCTATCACAAGCAACGCAAACCGCTCTGTGATGAGTTCTTGCTGGTTTGCTCACGGCGACAAACCACACTTTTTGGTCGCTGCTCTGAACAGCTGTAAGTTCCCCGAGTTGATCTAGCGCTGTACTCACACCACGTTTGTGAAAGATGTTTGGTCATAAAACGATTATATGATTATATTTCACAAGCAGACTTTTTGAACCAAAGTGTTTTTGGTTCAAAAAGTCCCGCCTTGTCTTCCGCATCCAGCGAGTTAATCTAACCGGTGAGATAAACGCGGACGCACGCTGACCAAAAACTGATCAAAAGTGCAGCAATTTTCATATTTTACAATCCCACAGATGATTTTTTTTCCGCAGCTTTTTGATTCTTTCTCACAATTTAACATTCTCGAAACGTACAGCCAGTAAATATGCGATAAAATGTTTAAGGTCGGGTTTTCTTTATTTTGAAATTCAGGTCAGTCAGGTTACTGGAAACAACTTGAATCAGGGTCAGGGCTTGTAAACAACCAAAGTTGATTCAATAAACGTATTAGCTCAATGGAACAGTCGCTCAGCGCTTTATCCACAGTCACGTGTACATCATAAAATATATAACTATATAAATATAAACAAATCGGGCTTGTTGACAGGCTATGGTCTGTCTAATACACACACGTGTGCGCACGCCGCCAGTGACTCGTGACGCGCCTGGACACATTTCTGCAGTATACTGTAGGCTTCAAAAACCCCACCAATGACCTATTGTGGCCATTAATATTTGTGGTTATTGAAAAAACTGGTTAATCTTGACATCCCTAGTCTGTACCCCCATCTCCCCATTCCACGCTACAACTATCCTGTCAAATAAAGCCGTCAGAAAAACCTTATAGGAATAAAATTACAAGCAGTCAAAATGAGTTTCCTCCGCAGGGTGGTTGGGCGCTCCATTAGAGATAGGGTGAGGAGCTCAGTCACACAGGAGGAGCTCGGAGTAGAGCCGCTGCTCCTCCACATTGAGAGGAGCCAGCTGAGGTGGCTCGGGCATCAGTTCCGGATGCCTTCAAGGCACCTCTGTGGGGAAGTGTTTCGGGGATGTCCCACTGGGAAGAGGCCACGGGGAAGACCCAGGACACTCTGGAGGGACTGTCTCTCAGCTGGCCTGGGAACGCCTCAGGATCCCCCCGCAGGGGTTTGAGGAAAGGTGTCCTGCTTAGAAAGCTGCCCCCGAGACCAGGCCCAGGATGAGCAGAAGAAGATGGATGGAATAAAATTACAATATAGATTAAAAGGTCCCATATGATGCCGTTTTTCCCGTTTAGTATACACTTAGAGCATATTTGATAATAATAATAATAATAAATATAGCCGCAAGCGGCAATGATCGGCCCTCGCCACGCCGCCGCCACACCGCCGCCACGCCGCAAGAGGAGGGGGCGCTAACGCGCCCCAATTGTCCTTTTATTACGCCTACTGCTGAATCTGTGACGCTGTCACATCTTCTCCCCTTTGTTTTACCATCAAAAAGCTATTTTATTTTGAATTCTTGGCAAAATGTGCGGCTTTGCCGCACAGACACCGTGACTCTTTGAATGAAAATGTGGATAACTTTTGATGGTCCTGAAGATGAGTCTCACCAAATTTCAGGTTAATAGGGCTGACGCCCTGGGAGGAGTTTGTGAAAGTCTAAAGTGTAAACATGTTCTGGCGATTTCCCCATTGGAATAACATGGAAGGTTTCGGTCATCGTTACGGCAACGCCATAACAATTATGACATGGGTCTCATTGACTTTTTTGAAGAAGAAGAAGAAGAAGAAGAAGAAGAAAGAATAATATTCCGATGCGAAAACAATGTTTCCCATTTTTCAAATATCATAAACTATACATTTTCGGAAAGCGCTCGCGCTTTCCTACCTCATGGTGTGGGTCCCTGGTCACTGACGGGTACTTTCGTTAATTTTGAGTGGGCTCCGCCCACTTTGTGTTTTTGGCCCTCTATACAGTAATAATGTTCAATTTTTGCATTACATGCTTATATGCACGGAACATGCAAGAGATGGGGAACGTATTCGTGAGCTACTTAGCGCAAATGAGTGCTTTATATGGGGATGAGGATCTCAATGTAAAGTGCTCGTTTAGTGCGCACTTTTGCACAGGCTTCGCCCGTTTACAACGGTAATGTTCCATTTTCCTACTACTAATTAGTATGCACGGGGCGTGCATGAGTGAAGGAGTGCGTTAGTGAGTGTTTGGAAGTGGGCGAGCGCTTCGCGCTCGATTTCGTGCGCACTACGTGCGCACTTTCGCAGCCGTGCTTCGCACGGCCTTACAAGATTAATAGGCCTCTCGCCAGCTTGTGGCGCTCGGGCCTAATAATAATAATAATAATAGGTATTGTGCAACACCCCTAACATAGTAGTTATAAAATATCACCCATATCTTGGATTCCGCTCACAACCCGGAAATGCAGACGGCTTAGTTTGAGATTCGCCCCCACCCTCGTGAAGAGCAATCCAACCCGTGACGTAGTCTCAGCGTGAGCGTGCCTCCCCCGCCCAGTCCGTAACGTAGCCTAGCGTGGAGATGGTGTGGGTGTAAAGAGATAATATAATAGATCCATGGTGTAAACAGAGGCTGAGGCGTGCACTGCACACAGTGCATGAAACAGCGGCACATGTCAGCAGCATCAGCAGCGTTTGAAGATAACTCTGCCTAAATAGTAGTGGTTCCTCTCAACCGCGGGTAGAGGTGGGCGTGTTACAGGTACAGAGTGCTTCCTGGAGGATGGGCTGAAACGGCGTGCTGCGTAACTCAGACCCCGTTCGTCTGCTCATCCAAGGAGAAGGTGAGACACTGTTCTCTAGCCAAAGACTGCAGGAAACAATCAAACCACTCAAATCAACCATTTTGGGCCGATATATGAGGTACCAATAGCACTGTAAAGGGCCGTTGACGCTGCGGCGTCCAAAGAGTTCAGTTTACATTCAAAGTCTATGGACGTGTGCCCAAAGCGTTCAGAGCGGCAGAAGCAGAAAAGTTGAACAAAGATAAAAAAAACTTTTTGCAGCAGCGAATTAGAGATTACGCTCCAGTGACGTGCTACGCACAACCCGGATGAAGACCCACAACAAAAACCGAAATGATTTAAAAAATCCTCAAGACGCAGCTCTTGGAGCAAATACTGATATTGACTAAACTCTGCTCACCTCTGAAGTATCTGCGGGTCCCAGAGAAGCCCTGGAGACCATCGCCTCCTTTTTTGGACTTTGTAAAATGAATACACTTAAGCCACTTTTTCAACCTGTTCTGCCATTGCACAGCTACACAGGGAAAAACAACAACCCCTCACTGTGCATGTGCGCTGGACGCCCCTCCGAGGCTTTTGCCTTAAAATGTACAAATGTACAGATTGGATGCCGCAGTCTGAACACGGCTTAAGAGGGTTAAAAGCTCTGAAAAGTCGATTTAGCATGATATGTAAAAAAATACTTTGAAAATTAACTTGATTTGTAGAAAAACAAATATAAATGTCTGTAAAAGTGTTTGAGACTCACATTTGCAGATGCTCTTCCTCCTGTTTGATGCTCTGCTCTTCCTCCTGTTTGACGCTCTGTTCTTCCTCCTGTTTGATGCTCTGCTCTTCCTCCTGTTTGATGTTCTGTTCTTCTGGCTCCTCTTTAATCAGTAGAGTATCTGGGATTTCCTGTTTCAGATCAGGACCAGGACTCAGAGAGGGGAGCTGGACACCTGCAGGACACAATGAAGGAATAAGGGATATTATTAAGATAATATATTATCTTATCATTAAATGAATCAGTACATTGCAATTTCTGGTGTATTTGCATCATAATCCTCAAACGGAGCATATTATACAGGGACGAGCTGCCGAGCTGAGCCGTAATGAGACTCGGGCACTGCTGTCTTATTGTCTGTTTGGAGTGAGTAAACATCCTAATGGGCTTTGTGAGTGTGGGAATCCTGAAACTATATCATGTTATGTTGTCATGCAGCAAATACAGCAGACAGAGAAGGCAGCTCTTTAAGGAGCTCGCTGACCTCGGAGTCAATGTTTTTTCATTTAAGTCCATGTTTTTTCTCGTATGCAAAGCAAGTTGAAAAAGGCGTTCTCTCTTTTTTTTCGTCGTTCTGGGTTTTATTCAATAATCTGACAGTATCTATTCATACCGGAAGAGGGCAGCATCGCGCCTCATATCTACAACCTCCCGGAAATGATGGAGGAGGAGGAGGAGGAGGAGGAGGAGGAGGAGGAGAAGGAGAAGGAGAAGGAGAAGGAGAAGGAGAAGGAGAAGGAGAAGAAGAAGAAGAAGAAGAAGAAGAAGAAGAAGAAGAAGAAGAAGAAGAAGAAGAAGAAGAAGAAGAAGAAGAAGAAGAAGGAAGTCTTAAGAAGAAGAAGAAGAAGAAGAAGAAGAAGAAGAAGAAGAAGAAGAAGAAGAAGAAGAAGAAGAAGAAGAAGAAGAAGAAGAAGAAGAAGAAGAAGAAGAAGAAGAAGAAGAAGAAGAAGAAGAAGAAGAAGAAGAAGAAGAAGAAGAAGAAGAAGAAGAAGAAGAAGAAGAAGAAGAAGAAGAAGAAGAAGAAGAAGAAGAAGAAGAAGAAGAAGAAGAAGAAGAAGAAGAAGAAGAAGAAGAAGAAGAAGAAGAAGAAGAAGAAGAAGAAGAAGAAGAAGAAGAAGAAGAAGAAGAAGAAGAAGAAGAAGAAGAAGAAGAAGAAGAAGAAGAAGAAGTTCCATTTCTCCAGACTCGGGCTACGTGCTCCAATTTTTCCCAAGTCCACACTTTTCGTGATCTCAGCAAGAACAAATACTTTCGCTCTTGAGTCTGAGATTGGGTCAAGGTATTATTTTTTCGCTGCAGTATCAAAGCACTGGCCACTAGTCCAACTCATGACAGGTTTTAAGCTAACAACATCCTATGCGTTTATTTGAATAGATCCATGTAATACAAACATTACAGCAATCCATATGTTTGAATAGATTGGTGTCTAGGATACAGAAGAACAAGACTCACCGTGTCTGTTCAGCACGACCCTCGGGCTCAGAGCTTTCAGAGCCGAGTCCAGCAGCTCCTGTTTCCTCTGGTTCTCCTGTTTAGAGTCACACAGTTCCTCCTCATTCTCCACTATCGTTCTTTCTGCAGTCGCAGTCAGCCACGCAGTCACAGAAGTTCTCAGCATTTGATCTTTGGACATTTTCACAGAGTTTTGTGAGTAGCACGATGTTCTTTTTCTTCTTCTTGGTTTTGTTTAATGGCGAATGGCACTCAGCATTTAGGTGCATTTACGCCACCTACTGTATTGGAATATGAACCACAGGTTTCTAATTCCCAACCCAAAAAATAAATTAAAAACCCACAATAACTAAGATAAGATAAGATAATCCTTTAATATCCACACAAGGGGAAATTTCGTTGTTACAACGCAGTAGAACAGGAGGAAAGGACAGATTATAGGAAGTTTTAAAAAAAAAAACACTCTTAATAGAACTCTTGGGAACTCTTGGGAAATAAAATAGATAAATAAAAAATAAAAAGATAAAAAATAAGATAATAAAGACAAGAGATGCGATCCGTCGTGCTAATAAACAAATAAACAAAGGCACGTGTAGCAGCAGAGGCGGCCTCTAAGAAAGAACAGGAGGGTGGGGGTGAGTGTGCGCATGCGCATTTAAAAAAAAAAGTCTCCAACAGATGTGCTGTGTAACCAATGAAACTAAAGACAATAAAAATATATAGCTTTTTATTAACAAAAAAATAATAAAACAAGCCCAAAGATAAAAGTAAACATTTTTATGTGTTTTTGCATGCATTTGTAGTTTTGGTCTTTGACTTTAACTCTTCCTGACAATTGCCAAAACCCAACAATTGACCAAACTAGTGTCAATCCAGCCCTGCATCCAGACACCAGCTTTACTGCTCTTCATATTTAGTAAAGAATATCCAGGAGGAAATACAAATCAGATATTTGTCTGTGAACTAGTAACTCAGAGTAACTAATTTCATTCATTCACTGGTTTAATTCTGGGTTAACACTAGTTTAGACCTGGTTTGGTCTGATACTAGTCAAGACCTAATTCTGGTTAAGTTCTGGATGGGCAATTTTGCAAAGCAATGTTAGTAAAGCATTCTGTTTGTTATTTCTAAAAAATAAAAAAATAAAAATCGAATCTATCAGCAGTTATTTTATTTTTATTGTATTAATTTATTGAAACCCTTTCGGGGATATGTTGTGTAACCCAAAGGTAGCGGCGTGTTGAGCACCTCCAGCCCAGAGACCTTGCTTATCCCAGACATGCCTATTGTCTTCCTTTATAAAGCTTAAAGAATGAATGTGATCATTTTAAACATTTATTTGACCTTTTATATACCCAGAAAAGTTTTTTTTTTATTTTTATTTAGTTAAAGCTTTGCCAAGAAATAGGCCTGGTCACGTAATTGGTGTTATTACAATTATGTAAAAGAAAAGACTAGTCCGACCAAGTTTCAAAAACTGCCTGAATGTACTTTTACGCTGCCTGTCCAAAAAGAAAGTCGGCACAAATCCTCTGCAGCTAACCTCGATGGCATGCATTTTGCCTTCCAGCCCTGAGCTCAGCAGTCGATGACCTGCTGTCCATACTTGGACCTCCTTCTTTCATGGGCTTCTTTCAACCAGTCCTCCCAATGCACCATCAGCTCCATGACAACAATGTTCTTGGTGCTCTTTGAGACCAGAAGGATATCTGGTTTCAGGGTGGTTCCGACAATGTGTTGTGGGAATCTCAGCTGCTTCTCCAGGTCTGCACTGAACTGCCAGTCCTTGGCTGTCGCCAGGATACTTGCTGCTGCCCCGTTCTTTCTTGCCTTAGAATGTTCTCCTGCCTTGATAAATGTGATGCCTCTGTTGGTTGCAGTTGTTGAATTAAGAAAAAAAGGGTCACACACTCTAATATTTGGTAGCACCGTCTCTAGCCTTGATTACAGCACACATCCGCTGTAGGATAGTTTCAATAAGCTTCTGTAATATTTAAAGATTTATTTCCAGTTCCCAGTTGATTTTGTGTTGATTTTGGAGAGAGTGACCACAGCACAAAGCCTTCTCCAGCTCGTCCCAAACACTCTCACTGGGGTTCACATCTGTAGTTTCTGCTTCTCCTTAGATGTTTTCTCTGCTTGATGCCAATGATTCGACACTTCTCAAACACACTGACATATTTTCATGCCACAGGATTTGTCTTTCCACATGGTTGTTTCAGAAATGAGAAGCCGCTCACTGTTGAGTTTAAACACTGTGTTGCAGCTGAAAGATCATCACCTGGAGCAGTTCTGCAGTAGGAGGAAAGGACCTACTATATTTGTGGCGACTTTTTTTTTAACAGGCAGTGTATGTCCATGTTTTGGATACTACCCATTATTAAATTAGGCCAACATTGAGCATTCATGGTTGGGAACAGTGCAAATCTATTAGCTGATAGCACTTCACACATGGCGATAGCTGTCCTCTTTTTTACTCAGACAAAAGACACAATGAACAAAAATGTGCAAGAACAATTAGTGGTGACAAATGTATTTAGATTCCCTGATAAATGTAGGCCCATCGCTTAATTTGTTTCTGCCTCTCTCAGCTTGAGTATCATTTCAATGTTAGATCCTAAGCATTTTGAAGGTTTGTCTCAAACTTTTTTCTCCCAGTCCGACAGCTGCTCAGTGAAGCGCTTATCAAAGATAACGCTGGGTTTACAGCTCTTCACATAACTCCAGGCCTCCTGTGAACATAAATGTTACATTAGCATTATTGCCTCTTCTCTCTTCACGAGGAGGGAGAGAACACTTACCTGGAAGCAGCATTTGTGCTGGAGCATGACGTAAGCTGTGGCTGCAACACTGCAGCGTCGAGCCCCATGTCTGGACACCAGCAGGACCCGGGACCCATTGCTGATCTGAGAATCTCGCCATGTAAAAAGAACAATTTCTATTTCTATTTTGATTTCATTTAGCGTGGTTTACAAATAGGCCAATACAAACCATTCACTTTTCATATTTGTTTAAACCATATTCAATTTTTTTTCGTTAAACTGTCTAAAACATCAACATTTCAGCTGTATTTTCCCCAAGATAAATGTAAAACACTGGTGCAAAGTAACATGATGGTCACCTGTGCAGTGTGTGATGATGGACTCACCAATGAAGTTACAAATCTTCACAAAACTGAATATCTTCTTGTCCGCTTCTGTTCCTACTTCCAATTTGAGCACGTCTTTGTTCCAAACCGAACTAATATCATTACACCAAAGAGTGGGTAAGATAAGCCAAAACATTATGACACATCAAATCAAAATCTCACGTGTGATGCGCTGATAAACCAACAACTGCTTCGATCTTCAGGGGCTCCATCGTGGTGCTGCTGTTGGCTTGTTCCTCGTTTCCCATGTAGAGCTTTCCTGGGATGATTTCCACTGGGTAGGTCCTTAGATTTTCTAGCTCCTGTTTAAAATCATCTAAATATGAATACTATTTATGGGTCTACTGATTGAATTACTCACAACAAGCATTACCTTGATTGTGTACGCAATTTTTTCCGTCCTTAAAAATGGATACAGAGCAGAAAAACTTTGGAAACCGCCGCTTAAAATTTGAACAATGCATAAACTTGATTTGGCCACCATTTTGGCACACTGATTCGCTCTGCCTGTAGACACCAAATGTACTTCTTTAGTTAAACAATATAGGAAATATTAAGGATGTTTTTTTCAGAGATGGGACATGATCTTGTGCCATAAAATTGTCACAATGTGGGAAAGGATTTCTTTGTGTATTTACAATGGGACAGTGCATGAACACGAGCCCATGTAAATACACCAGATTTAGCCATAAGGGTAAACCATCTTGTGGAATGTGTATGCCATTTTTGGTTTGAACAAAACAGGATTAAGCTCAACAGCGTTTGAGAAGCCTTGTTACAAAAAAGCAGAGCTACAACGAAAGCGTTTCCATTTGCACAAATATCCCGGTTATGATCCTCAGTAGCCTCCTGCTTTTGTGTGTCCGTGTAAACACAGGTGGTAAAATTATAAAATGACCTATAAAATTTGTTACATTGGGGACAAAAAAAGTCTCGTAGTATTAAGTCATAACCAGGATAAGGCTCATAACCAGGATAATCAAGCACATGCAAACACACTCAAGGACAGTCAAAATATTATATAATAAGGAGAGTCAATTTGTGGAAAATATCTAATTGTGTTTTTTATGACTGGTATTACAATTGTGATTATAGTTGTGATTTATGTTTTAATAAGGTTCTGTTCAAAGTTCAGTTTTTAAATATGAATTGAAAAAAAAAGACTGACAAATCAATCAAAGTTCAGGTTTGTCTTGTTTGAATTGTCTCTCATCCCTAATGAGAGATAGATTGTAGAACACTGCAATATCCATTGAAGAAAATAAATGTTTGGCCACTGCTTTTACATTTTGTGTTTTTGTGTTGTGTTGTATTTTTGAGTTTCTGGTCCCACTCCTGCAAAACATACTTTCAGACTTCTGTTTGATTGTCCCACCTTTGTTATTGAGGCAGTTGGTTTTGCTGTCATACACAACTATGTTCTGCATAGTGTCCATCTCCACATTCTCAAGGGGAAGGAACCCCCCTTTGGTATTCTGAAATAGATAAATACATTAAAAAAGAAGCATTGTTATGTTCTGCCTGTGTGAATTGGAATAAACACTTACTGTTTTTCCATGCTTGGCTGTAATGATGTGGCTGACATTATAATCCTGAGTTTCACGAGCATCTGAATTATGACAAAATATAAATCTGTCTGCAATCTGGAATGAAACTACAATTAATTTGTAAAGAAAGTGCTCACCAATCAGACAAAGATAGTTGATTTCCGCCAGTCTGGACACGGTCACTCTCTGATTGAGAAGGTTGTACAGGTTTATGGGCTCACATAAAACAATGGCAGCCATCAGTGTCACCTGCAGCAAAATCAAAGAGAAAAACTTTATAAAGTGTTATTATTCTTAATTAAACTTGTTGCTTATCCACAACATTATTATTATTATCTCTGGCTCAAGACAAGTTTTCACTTAACTAAAAATACAATGGCAAATAATGAATTACTCAAGTAAAAGTAGCACATAGAAAACAATATTTAAGCAAAGGTTTTGAAGTAGCTGTTTAAAATGTGCATTTAGAGTAAAAAGTAAGTGTTTCCCACTTCAAGAATCGCTCAGATGTTTTGTCAACAGTAGTAATATGAATGGATTTACTCGTTTTTCTCATGAATGTTATGTATTTTTAAACATGTAAAATTAACCCTTCAAAGTACTCTTTACTTTTCAGTCCAAAAGTCCAGTTAAAAAAGTGGAGTAAAAGTAGTTCTGATATCTGTAATGTTGATAATGAATGCAGTGTTCTCGCTGATGGGTTTTGGCATGGCAGGTCACCACGCTGCGGCTGTGACCCGCCATGCTCAAAAGATACCGGCAGGTATTAAGATAACCGTGCGAGCGAAAGGCACCGCGGCACTCGCACGATGATCTAGATTCCCGTGTGAGCGGGCGCCGTGGTGCTTTTCGCTCGCCCCATGGTAATTTAAAAAAAAGATTTAAGAACTTTTCGCGAGCGTCGCCTGCGGCATGGTTTGTCCCACCGCCATCCTTCAATCTCAGCCCAGCGAGAACACTGGAATGATATTTTAAATGCCCTCCAGCTTATTTCGGAGACTATAGCCATGACAAACCCTTGTTATCTACGAAGCTTGAAGTCTAGCAAAATATGTTAATGCTAAGAGCTCTTCAAACTGTCTCTGGCGCCCCCCTTGGGAGAAGTATCCACCCCCCCACAGCCTCTGGGACACTGCAGTAAATACGGCGTTTCAAGGAAAAGACGCAGTCACGTTACTTGATCACTTTTACCACTGCTGGTCCACAACGTCACACACAGACTGCTTTCTGAGCTTCTTCTTCTTCTTCTTCTTTGGTGTTTTATGGTGGTTGATATCAAAGTGTTATATTACCACACTTTGGTGTTAGAATTTATTCTTAGTTGTGGTTGTGGTGGTTGTTGTTGTTGTTGTTTTACTTTTAATGGAGGTTGGCAGCCCACTTCTTCTTCGGTGTGGGCAGCCTACTTTCTGAGCTGACTTGTACCGCTGCGTTTATGTTTCATTGTCTTCAAAGCCCATGGTATCAAAAAGGATTCTTTTCGCATATGCTTTATATCATCACAAACGGTAGTAGCAGAGCAGCTCTTTCTCTCCTTCTCTTTCTCGCTTTCTCTTCTCTTTCCTTTGTCCCATTCTCTTCACTTTGTTTTGCTTTTGTTCAAATACGGTATAGCGTAAAACACATTTTGAAAATGTACAACTCCAGTAGGTGGCAGTAAATATACCTTGGCTGCCAACCGCCATTAAAAGTAACACAACGGTTGCCCATATATTTGTAAAATAAACGTAAGTGGTTCAATGATAACTTCATTCATATTACAAACCTTGTTCCCCTGTCGATCTTTGGGTTTTTATTACTTTCACCATGTTTTTTCAATGTTTTCACCTTTAACTGTAGCTTACTTTACTTTGCGTCTTTGATTATCAAGTAGATTTACGTTTCGCTATAATTTCCGGTGACACAGGAAGTTACCAAAATAAAAGCAAACCATTATAAACGTACCGGGAGACGAGCGCGAAGGGAACCAGGACAGAAGCGCGTGTGGCAGGACAGAGGAGGAACGGAGGCGGGACAGAGGAGGGACAGAGGAGAGACAGAGGAGAGACATGAGAGCCAGGAGAGACAGAGGAGAGACATGAGAGACAGGAGAGACAGAGGAGAGACAGAGGAGAGACATGAGAGACATGAGAGACAGGAGAGACAGGAGAGACAGAGGAGAGACAGAGGAGTGACAGAGGAGGGACATGAGAGCCAGGAGAGACAGAGGAGAGACATGAGAGCCAGGAGAGACAGAGGAGAGACAGAGGGACAGAGGAGAGACAGAGGAGAGACAGAAGAGAGACAGAGGAGATACATGAGAGACAGGAGAGACAGAGGAGGGACAGATGAGTGACAGAGGAGAGACAGAGGAGAGACATGAGAGCCAGGAGAGACAGAGGAGAGACAGAGGAGAGACAGAGGAGAGACATGAGAGCCAGGAGAGACAGAGGAGAGACAGAGGAGAGACAGAGGAGGGACAGAGGAGGGACAGAAGAGAAACAGGAGGGACAGAGGAGAGACAGAGGAGAGACAGAGGAGAGACAGAGGAGAGACATGAGAGCCAGGAGAGACAGAGGAGAGACAGAGGAGAGACAGAGGAGAGACAGAGGAGGGACAGAGGAGGGACAGAAGAGAGACAGAGGAGGGACAGAGGAGAGACAGAGGAGAGACAGAGGAGAGACAGAGGAGGGACAGAGGAGGGACAGAAGAGAGACATGAGAGCCAGGAGAGACAGAGGAGGGACAGAAGAGAGACATGAGAGCCAGGAGAGACAGAGGAGAGACAGAGGAGGGACAGAAGAGAGACATGAGAGCCAGGAGAGACAGAGGAGGGACAGAAGAGAGACAGGAGAGACAGGAGAGACAGAGGAGAGACAGAGGAGTGACAGAGGAGGGACATGAGAGCCAGGAGAGACAGAGGAGAGACATGAGAGCCAGGAGAGACAGAGGAGAGACAGAGGGACAGAGGAGAGACAGAGGAGAGACAGAAGAGAGACAGAGGAGATACATGAGAGACAGGAGAGACAGAGGAGGGACAGATGAGTGACAGAGGAGAGACAGAGGAGAGACATGAGAGCCAGGAGAGACAGAGGAGAGACAGAGGAGAGACAGAGGAGAGACATGAGAGCCAGGAGAGACAGAGGAGAGACAGAGGAGAGACAGAGGAGGGACAGAGGAGGGACAGAAGAGAAACAGGAGGGACAGAGGAGAGACAGAGGAGAGACAGAGGAGAGACAGAGGAGAGACATGAGAGCCAGGAGAGACAGAGGAGAGACAGAGGAGAGACAGAGGAGAGACAGAGGAGGGACAGAGGAGGGACAGAAGAGAGACAGAGGAGGGACAGAGGAGAGACAGAGGAGAGACAGAGGAGAGACAGAGGAGGGACAGAGGAGGGACAGAAGAGAGACATGAGAGCCAGGAGAGACAGAGGAGGGACAGAAGAGAGACATGAGAGCCAGGAGAGACAGAGGAGGGACAGAAGAGAGACATGAGAGCCAGGAGAGACAGAGGAGGGACAGAAGAGAGACATGAGAGCCAGGAGAGACAGAGGAGAGACAGAGGAGAGACAGAGGAGGGACAGAGGAGAGACAGAGGAGGGACAGAGGAGGGACAGAAGAGAGACATGAGAGCCAGGAGAGACAGAGGAGGGACAGAAGAGAGACAGAGGCATGGGCACGCCCCACACTTTGAGAAGCTCTGTGCTAGCTTACTGACAAAACCTGGCCAGCAACGTGTGTTACAGTTACAGCTAAAACAATCACAGATGAAATAATAATACATGAGCATTGTAGTGTATGAAGAGAGGATTCACCGTGTGCCATTAAGGGGGAAATGGAGTTAATAAAAGAAATATATTAAAAGCATGACCTAATAAACATAACAAACGCTACCACTACCTGTTCAGTCCGCGTGGTTGCTATGGCGACTGAACACAACGACGCAATTTGTGCACGTCGCATAAAGCCACGCCCCTTCGGAAAGTAAAGAAGAAGAAAAAAAGCTTCTAAACGTCGCGACTTTTAACTTAATGAGAGCGTTTTTTTTCTGGCTGTAGCAAAGATCTTGTACTTAAGATATTGTCCATTTCTGGTGAGCTATAAGTTGTTTAAGCTTTGCAAACGAGTGTAATAAAGTCATGTTTGAGCTTTAGACACTCCCTTTTAACGTAAATACGACACGATGAATAGGTAAATATTGTTTCAAAGCTGCAGCTCTTTATAGACATGCACTGTTTTTGTTTTACAGCTTTGCCCCTGGAACACATCGTTTTGGTTGACTGGAATTTGAAAAGGTATTTGAAATATTGTATGGAATTACTGTTGTAAATGCGATAAGATAAAATAAGATAATCCTTTAATATCCACACAAGGGGAAATTTCGTTGTTACATCGCAGTAGAAACAGGAGGAAAGCACAGATTATAGGAAATTTAAAAAAACACTCTTAATAGAAGAACTCTTATGAACAAAACCAAAAACTCTTATTAACAAAACTCCTCTTATATCTTAATGGGGAATGGAGGGGGGTAAATAAAAAAAAATAGATAAATAAAATAAAAAATATAAAAATAAGATAATAATAACATAAAGTAAAGGGTTAGGGTTAGCTAGCATAAGACTAAATGATACTAATAGTAAGTAAGTAAACAAAATAAAACACTCTTATTTACATCAGTTGTATGCACATGAATCTAGCCTTAATTGCTTGTGAGTACGACAGTAATTGCACATGAATATGACGGTATTGCACATGGTTAAATCAGTATTGCACGTGTTCAGGGCTAACAGTGTTTGTTATAAAGTCTGACAGCAGCAGGAAGGAAAGACCTGCGAAACCTCTCTTTCACACAGCGAGGGTGGATCAGTCTGTCACTGAAGCTGCTCTCCAGAGCGGACAGAGTGTCCTGCAGGGGGCGACACTCATGGTCAAGCATAGATGTGAATCTAGCCAGGACCCTCCTGTCCCCCACCTCCTGCACCAAGTCCAGAGCACAGCCCAGGACGGAGCTGGACTTCTTGATGACTCTGTCCAGCCTCTTCCTCTCCCTCTCTGTGATGCTGCTGCTCCAGCAGGCCACACCGTACAGGAGGGCTGATGCCACCACAGAGTCGTAGAAGGTCTTCAGGAGTGGCCCTGTCACTCCAAAAGACCTGAGTCTCCTCAGGAGGTAGAGCCGACTCTGGCTCTTCCTGTACAGTGCGTCTGTGTTATGAGTCCAGTCCAGTTTGTGGTTCAGATGAACACCCAGGTACTTGTATGAGTCACTCTCTCAATGTCCCGTCCCTGGATGTTCACTGGTGAGGGGGCAGTGGGGTGGCGTCTGCGGAAATCCACCACCATCTCCTTGGTCTTCCCCGCGTTGATGAGGAGGTGGTTCCGCTGACACCAGTCCACAAAGTCCTGCGCCAGTCCTCTGTACTCCGCATCATCATCGTCCTTGATGAGTCCGACGATGGCAAAGTCATCAGAGAACTTCTGCAGGACACAGCTGTCCGTGTCCGGTCCTGGTGTCAGACACAGTCCCGGGCTCTCACAAACTGGGGTCTGTCTGTGAGGTAGTCCAGGATCCACTCTGCCAGGTCACACACACACACACACACAAACGCGCGCGCACACACACACACACACAGATGATGGTTTGTTCCATAACAGAAAAATGAAGAAAAACATACAATTTATAATAACCCTGTTTGCAAAATGTATATATAGCTTACTGTAACTAACTATAACTAAACAGACATTTAAGCAAAATATAAAAATGCAATTGACTGTTTGGTACTTATTTTAAAAAAAAGTTATTATTACTATTATTATTACTTGCATGGTTCCTTTAAAATAGAAAAATAAAACAATATTTCGGAACATCTTCCGCGGAGATAAATACTTTTTATGCCGTAATGTGGAACGCTAAAGTCAGAGGAACAACATTTCCAAAGAGACAAGAAAGCAGCAAGTACGATGTGCAAGTGAATGAAATGAAAACAACATTTATCTATTTTTTTTAGTTAGAAAGTTATGCGGCGAGGTAATCCCACTGTTCTAGCTAAAACAATTTTTTTTTAGTATAATTTTTTGGGATTATTATTATTATATCTCTGTCTGATGTAAAACCCCAACAACACATTCAGCTGCATCTCGCTTTGCCAAAATGTTTTACTGCCCACAACATGCAAGTGATCTCTCTTAGGAGCCTGGCCCACATACAAGCCAGAGATGACATTTTCCCAGCTGTTTCACACACACAGACCCACATTTGTCCTGTTTTTCCTCTGGTGTAAGGGAACAACATGTACCCAGTGTCCAGCCATCGTGTCCAGTGAATGACCTGCTGTGTGCCGCACTCTCTCTGCCCACCACCGCCATCACACGGTGCCCGGGACGGAAGCATCACACCCAACAACATGAAGCCCGGTGGTGCGTCCAAAGTCAGGATTCTGCCGCATATCGTTTGGATTATCTCACTTGGATTCTTTAATTCAGGTGGGCAATCTTTCTTATGATTATATGAAGTTCAAAGTCTTCATTGTAAGTTCTTGTGGCCTTGTTTTGCTTTTCGGTGGCGCAGTTTTGTGTGATTTTACTACAGCTGCATCAGGTGTTGAAAGTCTACGTTGAAATATAAAAAGTATTTCAACCGTTTTAGACGTTTCATCAAGATTTGTTGCTGTTTTACTACAAAGTGCCGACAATTTAAAGCAAAATGAAGATGGAAAATGATTCAGCCATACTTGATTCTACACAATATATGTATATATACATATTCTATAAAAATGTTGATCAAAAGAAAATTACATAATGTGACAAAACAATTGGTGTTCAGCCATTGTATGGGAGGATCATAAAGTAGTACCCTACATAAAGGATATATATATATAATGAAGTATAATGGTTGTCTAGTCTAAAACATATTTTCCTAAAAATGACAATGCAGGAAATTTGAATATGATTTCATATTGTACTACCATACAATCATATTTTCACATAATCTGCCAGCTGTTACCATGGTTATGTCATTCTTACAGTAACAGCTCAGCCCAGTGGGAGAGGAATGTGAGTCCCACACACAGAAACATTCAGCAAAATTAGACACAACAATGTATTCAATGCAACACCCCTGAAGATGTACTTACAAAGTCACTATGGAGCATGCATAACAATGTGTATCTATAGAGTTAACAGAGGAAAGATAGTGAAACAGAGTGGGGCAAACCTGTCTCTAGTACTGACCGGAGATCAAGGTCTGTATTACAAAAGGTTTAAACGTTTTTACATTGGAAAATCACAGGGAACTTTGATATGTTTAAGGAATCTGGACTTTTATAGGTATTTACAAATATGTTATAATAACCAAGAAAGACTTAAACAAAGCAATGACCGTCACAACCATCTGACCGGTTTCATTATTAAGATGTGAATTGTAGAGCTGCTGAGCACAGGTGGACAAAAGATGA
This sequence comes from Eucyclogobius newberryi, assembly GCF_026437365.1. Lineage (NCBI taxonomy): Eukaryota > Metazoa > Chordata > Actinopteri > Gobiiformes > Gobiidae > Eucyclogobius > Eucyclogobius newberryi. The sequence goes on from NW_027315779.1 coordinate 27,079,977, forward strand.
ATTTCCACCATATCCTTAAAGTGACTGGGCTCCATCTGCTGCTGAGACGGGCGTACGGACCTGTCTCCCACCGTGCATTCCTTCTTTTAAAACTTGGCATTTCACAATGGTAGAATTGTTGCTTTAGCTGTGAGTGAGCTTTAGAGCAGGGGGTTGTGGGTTCCATTCCTGGGCTGGGCAAGATTTTTTTGTGGTCTTTGGGCACAGTCCCTGGCAAGCTGCCCACTCCTATTGCCCCAGTGGGGGTGGGGTCATGGATCTGGGTCAAATGAAATGCAAGAGGGCGTGTCTTAGGCCAGCTAAAATATGATTTTGTTAATGTTGATTGTTAAACAAATAAATACATAAACATTGTTGTTCAAAATTCTAAAAGATAAACTAGTTAATTCTTCAATTAAATAAATAGGCCCAAAGTCACTGGGATAGGCTCCAGTCACCTGCAACAAGCGGTAGAAAATGAAAAAAAAATGAACATATTAATACTTTTAGTTTAATTTTTTTCATCGAAGTCAATAAAGGGAGAAGTCGTAATTTTAATATGGTCATGGGCAAAGTAAGTACTTTGTTTGCTAAAACGGCAAAGACCACTGGTACATCTCTGCTGCCATCTAGCGGTCAGATTCCACATGTGGAGAAGATTACTTTCAATGGATGATGGAAGTTAAACTTACAGGTACTTTCAAAAAGTAATTAGTTACACATTATCTGTTATTTTATAAACATCTAATAAGTTACACTACTTAATAATGGCCTAAAAAAACTGAATTACAATACTTTGGTATTACTTTATGTGTAATATTGGATAAATCAATTTTATTTATTTGTATTTATTCCTCGTAGGCTTTATTAGACAGGACAGTATAGCATGCAATGGGGATGAGGCTGGGGAAGGACATGCAGCAAACGTTCAACAGCCAGCTTCAAACCCACGACGCTGTGGGTGGCTCATATAGAGGTTACGTGTGCTACTGCCGAGCGCCACAGCTTTATGTTTTATCAATGCCATTCAAACAGAGCCAAACAAATAAGTTGCTTAAACCGTCTGTTATTCAATTACAAATATTTTAACAGTGATTTACCATTTTAAGTTACTTGAAATTGTACACGTCATTGTCCCCGTAAGTTGGACGTCTATTTTGAGTTGAACGTGTTTTTTTTCTGTTTCTTTAATTGTTCTGTGCTACCGGTGTTCTTTTTATTTTGTCTTATTACTCTCTGGTTGTACGAAAAAAAGAAAGAAAAGATTGCCCTCCTATTAAGAAACAAAACTATTCTGCTTTTGTGAGAAGCTTAGAATGACAGTGTCATATGTGCCCTCAGGTGGAGTTTGGTCCGTCAACATGACCATCCCCTCCACCCTACTCCGATCCACAGTGGGAGGAGAGGCCCTGCTGTCTGTGCGCTACCTCAGCTTCAGCCTGGACCTGCCTGTCATCAAGTGGACCCTGAAGAAGGAGAAGTCCGTTACCGTGGTGCAGTCCATAGGTACAGACATCATCGGGACCCTGAGGCCGGAGTACAGGGACCGCATCCTGGTGTTCGAGAACGGGACCCTGCTGCTCCATAACTTGCGGCTGTCTGATGACGGGACCTACGACGTGGAGATCTCCATAACGGATGATACCTTCACCGGGGAGGGCAGCATCACTCTCACGGTGGATGGTGAGTGTTGTTCCGCACTTCCAATCACCATCGCAATAAAATAAAAATCTCAGCTGTTACGGCCAGTGGTTCTATTTCTGTATAGAAACCATCCCCTGGTAAATCCATGTACTGGGCTCTGTGCACAACGATGCCAGTCCAGCTCACTGAGCGTCACTACTTCCTGTCCAGTTTTGTCTCTATGGGTAAAATGAATAAATACATAAAGATTTCTCTGTGGTCAGTGAGCTGCAGGTGGATGTCACTGAGAACATGTTAAAGACTTAAAAATGAGGTGAACACTTTTGAAACCAAAAGTGTTGGTTACCTTGACAGTGAGTACAACTTCGATCCGCCCATCACTACTGAAGAGACACCCACAGAAACCTGCTCCTTTGACAGACTACGATGTAGAGTTACATTTGTAATGCAGTACAAAATGTTACTGTTTAATCATGATTATGTGTAGGTAACAGTTTTTTGTTTTTTTTAAGGAATTTCTGCGTGCAGGCTTTATGTTGAATAAAGTGAAGTGTGAAATGGGGATAAAACTGGGGAATGCAAAGCCTGATGATGTATCACCATGTTTGACATGGGGATGGTGTGTTGAGTGTCATGTGTCGTGTTAGTTTTCCATCACACACAGTGTTTTGCTTTTAGGCCAAAAGGTTCAGTTTGCAAACTGCAAACAGAACATCTCATGGCTGTTTTTCAACGATGGCTTCAATGTTTCCATAAAGTCCAGATTTGTGTTACAGTTGTCCAGTGGTCAGATTCCCTGTCCTCCTGAGCTGTCAATCTCTGCACCTTGTCTGTATTTCTGATCACACACAAAAAATATAGTGCTATTTTTGTTGTCGAGTGTATTGTCTATAATTATAACTATTGAAAATGACAGAAAAATAGGAACAGAAATGTCTAGCACTCTAATCTTGTAGTGATATTTCTGTACTTTTATTCGGCCACATTAAGTTTCGTCACAGGGTGAGTGGGCACGCCCCCAATGAGTCATCAGCTTAGTCACTCAGGTGGAGCTCAGCGTAAAGCCACTGCTCCTCTGACATCTGGAGAGAACTGGTAGATTACCTCAGTAGCACTGGAGGAAATGTTTGGGATGAAGGAAACAAGGACATGTATTGTTAGACTGCTGAATCACCAAATCTAAGCTCTGGCTCACATAAAAAGCTGGAGTTTACATGTTTTGCATTAAACTTGAGACGACCTTAATATTAATGCAGTTTTACTTCAACCAATGTTGATACACATTGTTTCATCTCATCTCTTCCACAGAGGTCATTTCTAAACCATTCGTCCACACAGAGTCCTCTTCTGTGCTGGAGCTCACTGAAAACCTTCTCCTGAACTGTTCCCATACCAACGGAACCAAGACCATCTACACCTGGTTTAAGGGCGGGAAGCAGCTGACCAATGAGACCAGGTTTATCCTTTCACATGACCAGAAGTACCTGACCATCAAGCGAGTGCTGATGACTGATGATGACCTGTACAGCTGCACGGTGCAGAACCCAGTGGGCAGACAGACAAGCCTGCCCTTCAGACTCTCTGTGTATAGTAAGTTATACACAATACACTATTCAGCGAAACAGAACGAGAAGTTTCAAAATTACATGTAGATTAATAATAATAATGTTTTCAATCAATTTGTAACTGCATATTTTAAGTCTGTTAACCCTACCACATACGTAATCAACATTTGTACTTGGTATTTTAATCAAGGTATTTTAAGACAGCTTAATTGTATAGAATTGTCACACTTCTTTTTTTTAGTTTTAAGACATTACAAAACACATATATATATATATACATACATATACACACACACACGCCGTTTTTTGCTGCGTGCGCATGTGACCCATTGGTGTGTGCAGTTTGCTTTGCGCGTGTGTCCTATTCTTGTGCTGTTGGCTGCGGGTTCAATTCATGATGCATGATGGGTCACGTGGTATGGGTGGATCCCTAATTATCCTACAGAGGGGACCTGGACATACCATTCATAGAAAATTTGAGCAGTGGTCCCTGTGGTAATGTAGAAAAGTGCACGCAATATGCCCTCTGGTGTTCACAAGTGGAGTTACTATCGTTTTGAGTGTTATGGTTAGAAGGAGCATATTAATTAAGTAGTTACTAAACCTGAATCATTTGTAATAAACTACTTTTCAGTGTGAATTAAGTCTTTGTGCATGCTCTATTAAGGCTATTAATAGTTATTATACCAGTTTAGTTCCTTAGTCCACCTTGCTGCAGTTAATTATTAATCATTTAATGTTCATGTTTGTTGCGCAAGTGCAAAATATGTCACCAACTGTCAGTTTGGCTCTCAACGTTAGTGATGGTGACCTTTTTGAATAATCTCTTCATCTCATGTATTTGTAACAGGAAGAAGCTCTCTGTACATAATTCTCTCCACTGGAGGCCTATTTCTGCTCGTCACACTGGTGACGGTATGTGCCTGCTGGACCCCGCCAGAAAAGAAGTAAGTGTGGAAATCAAAAGCAAGACAATATATATATATATAACATATGAAAAGGCATTATATTTTAAGTAATGATCAAAAACCTGTCATCCCAGGTCAAAGAAGTCGTCCAGAAAGCCTTTGGACAGGCTATGCGACTACTCAGATTGTCCTGTCAATCACACAGGTACAAACATTGTGTTCAAATGTCTTCAAATACAGTTAAAGTTAAGACGTTTTATGCTTTTTTTCCCCCCTTGGTAACATACTGTAGATATATAATCATTTAATATTTTGTTCACTGGGCTCACAGCCTTTTTTAATATATGTATGACTCAGAGTTATGGTTAGATACTAATTGATACTAAAACTATTTGTATCACTGCATTAAAAAAAAAAAAAGTAAATCACTAAATATGACTTTTCTTGGATGGTTTCAGAATTATTTTGAGCTTCATCAGAATTAGTTTGGGGAGCACGTGATAATATAAAGAAAGTGGTATCAAGCCTGTTCCATAGCATCAAAATCGAATTGTTATTAATGCAGGTTTACTCAAAAAGAGTCGATCAAAGTTAACTAAACTGAAACAAATGATGAAGAACACCATAGCATGATTGAAAGGTCATACCATTTGAAATACTCATAAAATTGATTGTGTTTTATTTGTTTTGCACAGGTGAATTATCTCCAAAAAGGTCAGGGAGCACGAAAAAGCCTGGAGTAACGTCACTTTATGTTCTACAACAAAAGGTATTTTGGAGAATTGCCTGTGAACTTTTTAAGTTTATTTGTTTATCATATCTAATTTAAATCAAATACAATCTTAATTTCACTCATTTTTATTACATACGAGACCATTAAAAAGCATTATGGGTAGGTTAGACACAATTCTGATACAAATGATATCAGTTTAATCTGCACTTTCTAAATCCACGTTTTTGTTATTTTGCTGCTTTCTCCTCCTAAAATGGCTGCAAGTTTTCTGACAGTTGTCGACAAATCCTTCCCTCCTTTTTTTTTTTTTTTTAGGTTTCTTCGGACAACTCTCTCTCTGAAAACGGTGACCCTCCGCACTACAGCCCGTACCCACAGCGACAGACCACCGTGACCCTGAACCCGGTCACCCCTCCAGCCCCGCGCTCCATCCTCAAGTGTAGCTAACTGTCAGCACTCATCAACCTCACTCAGTACAGCAAGTAACTTCACATTAAACACAGACAGAGGTTAGAGTGTATGGAGTGTGTGGTAACTGTTGGACTGAGGAGTTTTTGCACACCGTATTTGTACTTGAGTACCGGTAGTGTTCTTGGAAAGTATTTTTTCTTAAGGCAAGACAATAGGTGGTTATTGTGGTTTGGTGACATTGGTCTCTTAAAGTGCCTCTGACAGGTTGGACGACTCATTGAACTAAAATGCAGGTTTATATATATAAAATGTTGCTAAAAATGATTAAAAAACTATTATCACAGAAAAGCACATTTTTTAGGTTTATAATTTCACTTCTTGGTTGTTCCTGGACATCACACTTGGAAATTACCCCGCAAACACTGAGGAAAAAACTCATCTAATGTCACAATTGTTTTTATTTGACAAATGAAAATATAAGAGTGCGACTTTAATATGTTTTATTGTTTAATTTTCTCCACTTGCATCTGTAAATGTATATTTCAAAAGCATTTTCTGGTCCTGACCAGAACCAGGAAGTATGATCACATTAGTCCTGTTCTCAGGTCTCTGCACTGCCCCCTGTGGCTCAGAGAAGAGACTTTAAAGCGGCTCTGCTGGTATAGAAGTCTCCCCATGGCCAAGCACCAAAATACATCTCGGACATGTTAGTGCCATATGAACCATCTCGGACCTCAGGGACCGGCCTCCTGCTGGTGCCAGAGTCAGGGGGGAATCTGCGTTTCAGTTTTATGCAGCTAAAATCTGGAACAGTCTTCCTGAAGATGTGAGACAGGTCCTACTCTGGCAATGTTCAAATCTAAGCTAAAAACTGTTTTGTGCATATGACTGAAAGGATTTTCTTTGCACTCTTCTCTTTTATGTCTTGAACTATTTTACAGATAGCCTGAAAATAGCACCTTAAAAGGTATTTCTTTAGAGAAATTCTTTACAATTCTAAAACTTAAATTTTAGAAACAGTTGAACATTGTGCTGGTGTCCAAGCGCAGCTGCATCGCAGGTGCCTGTGGAGAGGGTCAGAACACACGCTGGTCAGATTGTCAGTCGGCACTAAGGCTTAAATCCAGGAAGAACCTGGTGCACCGACCCATTGATCAAGAGCCAGTTTTAACACTAAAAGCTTTGGCCAAGTTTTGTCTGTAACAATTAGTTTAGCGAATGCTAAATCTAGGGAGGTAGCAGACGAGACTAGGTCCGTCGTTAAAGATACAAAAGCGCCACACATAAGGTGGAGGCGTCAACGAGAGTCATCATAAAAGATAAATACGCTCAGCACAGACGTGTGCAGAGGCAGATAGCGCGTTGACATTTAGAGACAGTCAAACATGGGAAAGAATAATTTGAAAAGCGATGTGCCCATCCTGGAGACGCCTGTCATGCTGGCAATGTCACATAAATATGGGAAAGAGTGTCTGGAGTGTCTGCCAGGGTGGTCCAAGAGATTTGGTTTTCCATCTGGCGGATCACTAAGCACAGAGAAAATGTATGACTCATGTCAGCAAAATTGTTAAATTGAATGAATCAAAATGAAGGTTTTGTGATTTCTGTCATGTCTTTTTTCCCTGTTGTGTGAAGCACTTTGAACTTGAGTACGAATTGTGCTCAATAAACTTGCCTTGCCACGCATCAAACTTTACAATCTTTTACTGAACAAGGTTTCACATTTACAAAAGGATGTACAATTGACTTTTTTTTTCATTCACATTATAACTTAAACAAATTAGGTTAAATTAGACTTTAACACCAATGTAGTTTACTTAAATACTATATCAGATCTATTTTTTGTGTATCTAATACATCAACAAAATGAAGCGATAAATCTGAACCTGGCTCAGTCCATTTTACAGATTTGTAAGTTACAAATATGGACATTTTAATATAAAAACATGACAAAACATTTTTGTCACACACATTACTTTCAATGTCTCTAAACTTGAGCTTTTTTCCTATTCACCAGCAGTGTTTTGCCTTGAATAAATTGTTGGTGAATACATTCCACTATAAGAACAAGTCAGTGACACAAAGCTTTATGTTGGCAGAAGATCTGAAAACACTGAAACTCATTAAAGAAAATGGACAATCTCCATCATCACGTGTTGTTGTCCATTTCAATGTAACACCGGTCAAATTTAGCCGCATGGATGAGACATGTGATCAATTATCCTGTTATACTTTTTACTGTGAAGAATTAACAAACACAGTGTGATTTATAACCGTTTATTATTATTTACTGTATATAATGTGCATCACATTTTTGGGTGAATTGTTGTCCGAGTGTTTCCTAAATGCAGGTTATTTTTACAGCATTTAACTAACTTGTGGCATCGGGGTTGGGTTAATTCAATTGTTGGATGTAGAAAAGTATCATTACAATAATAGTTTATGTAATAAATATGTGAAACTGAGGTGTTCGTCTCAATTTTTTTTAATTTATTATTTGTCTTATTAAAAAAACAATAAAAAGCTTTCAATAATAATCCCAATTAATCAATTACTAAATCATTTCACAATTTCAATACTGTTCTTTTTTACTTTATAGAGTCCAACGTTTTATGACTCAGACAGAGCAAGAATGACCTCAAAATGACAAGAAATGTGAATATTAAAGTGGTGTATATAAGGAAAACACATCTCTAAAGCTTGGTCAGATTCAGTAAAACCATCATATTCATGGGGCTTTCTCGGTCGAAACAAATAAAACAATAATGATAATCGATTACCACAATAATCGCACAGCCCCAACTTGAAATTTGAGATCAAACGCAAAGATCACATTATACATTTTAACATGATTTTATTACTGCACAGTGACATAGGCGAGTACAATTCACCACAGAAGAAGAAGAAGTGTGCGCATTTATATTTCCGATGACATACTTTTGGCATTAAAACACTTGATATTTGAAGAACAGGACTGCTTTAACAAAAATACATAATGGGCCATTAATTTATCATTGGAATTTATAAACATGGAGTGTTCATGCAATATTTACTATATGAAACAACATAATATTTCATCATTTTAAGCACGCTTACATCACCAACAGACTGCACTAGGAAACGCTAAGGTGGCACCAATACATAGCACCAATACAACAGTTATTTGATAGAATTCTATTTTCAAGTGGCAACATTTGAGTGGTTACTTGAGTCGTCAAGAAAAACATAAAACACCATGGCAGCGTAAAAAATAGGAAAAATAAAGGAGGTAGATGGACAAATAAATAGGAATGACTATGAGGCAGAAGCTAGTTGGAAGTAATGCCTCAATTTGCTAGCTAAAATTAGCCATCTTAGCCAAAATAAATGTTAGCTTGGAATGTTAACGGATTTAATTAGGAAGCACATCAATATAGATAGTGTTTTAACAGAAGCAAAGCCAGAACCAAGAGTGTAAAGAGAGGACACGTAAACCACCTGTATTATTTGTACGACATTCAGAGGTTAATTTAAGAATGGAATGGATTTCAAGTGAGGAGTGTATATAGGAGTCACTGCTAGCTTAAAAGATAGCCTAGGTGCTAAGATAATGATAAAACTCTGCGTGGGGTGCTTTAGGCCTTGAGTATGGAGTCGTACATTTGGTAGATGTATTGGGAAACCTCCGGGGCGCGGCACTTCAGGGACAGCTGTGGACGAAACGAAACATGGTCAGAATAATTGGCGGTTTACAGTATTGAGGACATTTTATGGCGCAGTATATATTCCTAGAGTAATACTTTAAGCCACATTACGTTTTACCAAATGAAGTGCTTATATATTAAGATACAGATGGTGTCATAGTAGTGTGTGTGTGGTCTTGCATGGGTTGAAACTGTGTTGATTGAATAGGAAATGCTACTCTTCCCTCTTTTAAGACGTTTCCTGATGGATGTGTATTTTAAGCACAAGGTTGTTGACATGGCGTTACCTCATATATGTTATCAGATTGTTCTGTAGATGTAAAAGAGCCAATATTGTCCATTATTTTATTGCCATTAGCCTTAAAATAAGCTCGAGTACCTTTACCATTGCATCTCACGTAGAACTAAGAAAAAAAATGTTCCCAAAATAACGCAAAGAATGAATTTTAAGCTCCATCTACTGGCTGCAGAGGGAAATGCATAGGTAAGAAACAAATGCTAGCTTTCCTCCGACATGCTAATGCTGCCACACAATTGTTGTAATGATCGTGATTTGACGGTAAAAATGCTCAGAAAGGGTCTAAAAATGATGTACGGACTAAAAACAGCACAGAAGATCTTGGAGCTCGACGTGTGAGTGTTTTTGAGGCTCAGAGGGAGAGGACTTTCTAACTGAGCTTTATCAGACTAGTGTGACTGAAGTTTAACACAACTCCAGATATTTGTAGATGAGGGAACAATGTTATAAAATGGTTAAAAGTTAAAAGTACATTGTGCACATGTGTCCTTTAAGGGTGCTAGCATCACGGTAGCATTTAGCCCGAATCTACAGTTAGTATTCAGGGATATTTATACAAATTTGGGCCATTCTTGGATCACTTTATTCTTCAAGGTTTCTTTATGCAAATTTGTAAAGAATAAAAATAATGATAAATAGATTAAAATGAATGGATTGCTTTCCCCATGAAGCTCAGTTGGTGGGCGTTCCCCCATCTATTGACAACATTTTTTATCTTTTTTGGGCGGAAACTATCTTGATAACAATAATCAGATCATACTATATTTGAAAAAGGTGTGTTTAACATCTGCCTGTAAATATCTTAAGACTCAAGTATCGCACAAAAAGTGAACGGAAAAACAAAATTTAAGAAAGTTGGCGTTTTTTTTAATCAGATCTTTCTTGCAGATTTGACAGTTTTCATTGACAAATTCAATAAACGAGGAACAAAATGGGACTTAGTATGCTATAACCCACTATTCTTTGGATGACACCACCTTACTTTCTTTTTTAATCTCTTTTTCTTTGTATATGTTTGTTTGTTTCATGTTTGTTCTAGGTTTAAATAAATAGCTAAAGAAAAAGCAAATGCACAGATGTTCCTTTATGAACTGAACGTACTGTGTAGTTGGGGTTGCCAGGTTGGATGCGCAGTTCGGCCAGAATCCAGATGCCGTTGGTGAGCTTGAGTGACTGGTAGAGCATGTCCTGGCCCTCCACGTTCCTCTTGGCGATGGTGTAGATGTTGTTGTTCTGGAGCTTGCCTGATACGGCGTCTACACGGAGAGAAAGCTCAGTCAGACGGAGGCGGAGTCTTACATAGCTCCATTCATGAATTGAATAGAGCTAACGTTTTAGATTTTCTTTATTGGTACTTTTATACGCAATTTATGCCTCCCAACACTAATAGTATCATTTAAAAATCTGTTTTGTATTCATAACATATAAAATACATTATCAGTGACCTACAATTACACAAAGGATTAATAAAAAAAGAGCAGGAAAAATCTTATGTTATCTGCCCCTTTTCAACTTGTGATTCACACTGATATTTTAAAACACATTATAATAAATATTTGCTATAAAATAACATTACAAAATTTCACTGCAAACTGATTTCCAGCCCTTTCTCAGCCTAATTTTCTTTTTCATACTTGCTTATTGTGATATGTTTCATGTCTTTGTTAAATGCAGTTACGGTTTTTGATTTTTTGATTTCTTTGTCGTTCCATAAATTCACTACTTTCACAGAAACGAGTCATTCCTTTACAACCTTTTGAAAATGTCTGTTCCTTTTAGATCATAGTAACTTGTTTTCTTGTTTGTTCTAATTCTTGAATGCTTACAGGCACGTTTTTTTTTTGCTTCATACATTACTTTGAGAATACTTAGGTCAACAATATCACAAACAATGAACAAATAATAGGTTTGATGGATCTCTATAACGACTGCCAGTGACAATTGTCAAATATGGGACTATTATTGATAATTATTTATAGTAAAACGTTAATACTGCTGTGCTATTATATATAGTTTTGAGTGCTAAAAATGTAATGAGATCAAATCACCAAACATTAAAGATTGATTCATACCTTAGATTACTAATCATGAAGCCAGCCAGTTTGTTTTTAGCATGTATTTCAACTACTTTTCAGAGGTAAAATGTATCGCTTTTGCGTGGATTCACCAGCGTAATGGTCTATTTTATACACAGTTAGTTTTGCCTGTATTTAGCAGAACAATCCCACTGCTAGAGGGGTCTAAAAGCGAAGTATCTCTACAGGACAGTGAATACAGTCTCTACTGGGACCAAGCAACAACTACAGTCCCCTAACTGCTGTGAGACCTGGGCAGGGTTTGGGCGCCGCAACCACAAAACGTACTCATCCTTGAGACAAAATCACAACGCAGAATCCAAAAAATCCAAAGAAATGCGTGAATTTAGGAAGGCGAGACAAAAGGGCGTTAAAGGATCATGTTGGGCAAATAATACATGATATAGTGAACAAAACGGCACTACACTTACCTGCGTTTAGATGGCATTCCTTTATCTGGTATTGGAGCTCGTTCTCATTGGGGATGTCTTTCCAAGTGGCCAGGAACACCTGTCGCTCTGGAAGCGCACACAAACGCAGAGGAGAGTGTAATTTAGTAACGGGGCTCGTACAGATTTGAACTTAAAATTACTTTTTCAGGATTTTCACAAACCCTGTAGTGAGGAAATAATCGTTATCTGGACTAAAAACAGGCTCGAATACATGCCGTTTCTCAGAAGCGACGATGCCTTAACCTCATCTGGGTCAAATTGAGTCAAAATATGCTAAATATAGCTCGACTTGAAGCGAGTGCATAATCTTTTACGCTAATGAAGGGCCGGTTCTAAGAGCATTATAAGGTGTTTCTACGTGCCATTACTTCAAAATGAATAATACATTGATGGAACCAGTGACAAAAGCAAAAGGATGATTTCTTTGATTATTCTAAAAACAACACAGAAAATATTACTGTGTTGTTTTTTTTCCATACAGTAATTAAGCTTAAACTTTGAGTACAATTTTATCCACATCTGGTCAATTTGTTTTATTCATACATTTATTTACTTTTATTATTACAAAATAAATAAAACAACATAAAACAAAACAAAAATACATTAAACCTATGCCTATGCAAAAAAACAAAAATAAAAATAAGAGCTGGGCAGGACCAGAGAGAACATATTTATACCTCTTATATTTTTTTCCTGGCCTGATTGCTTTACCCGACAGGACAGACACCGCATTAAATGGGAGGAGAGAAAGCAGGGAGAGACACTCGGCAAATGGTCGAGAATGATAATGGAACTCCCGAAACCACAACCGCTACCACATTTGGTCAATTACCATAAATCTTAATACAAACTATCAGACTTACCCATTTTGCCGTCTTCTACAAAGAATATGTTTAGAGGGATGAGGACGCTGTAGTAGAAGACGTCTATGTTGTTCTTCACCGCTACCTGCAGGCCAGTTTATAAAGGTCACTTACACATGACTTGAGCTTGGGCGCCGTGTTCCGGGCTTCTGCGTGTTCCGGGCTTCTGCGTTACCTGTAGATTGTTGAGTGGGTCCATCTTCATGACCGGTCCGACGGTGTTGATGGGCAGAGAGGCCTCGATGCTCTGGTTGGGCATCAGTGGAGTGTGGATGGGCAGCGGACTGGTCGGAATCATCCCAAAACTGAGGAAATACAAACGTTTAATCATGCTTTGACTTTTTCTTTTTGAGGGCTTTGATTAGATGCCGTGTATATGTATTGCACAAAAGGAAGAGGGAGGCGATATATCGAAAAGGGATAACGTTGCGTTTGTTGTTCTGGAGATAAGCGATTAGAATGTCTAGTATATCGTTTATAATTCAAACTATCAAGTAATAATAGGGGGGGGAAAAAATCACTTACGGAGTCAACTTAGATATGGACAAATTTAACAGAAACTGGACTAACTGATAAGATAAGATAAGATAAGATATTCCTTTATTGTCCCACATGGGGAAATTTCATTGGTGCAATGCAGGTAGATACAGAGGTAGATACAGAAGAACAGATCACTTATAGGAAGTCTGAAAAACACTTTCAGTAGAAGATCTCCTATAAATAAAAAAACTGGGGCGCCCATCTTGGATCTTAACCTTTTTTTTAAATGTAGTGTATTTTTATTTTTATTTTGTTTTTTTAATTCTTATTTTAAATTCTAGCATTTTTATTTTTCTCTTTCCCCGCCTTGTTTTTTTTTCTTTATTTTGAAAAAATAATATAAATAATATAATAATAATACAAAAAAATTAAATAATGCAGAGCAAAATAATGTCTGTTTGCCGTAACCCGACCGAGCCGTCAAAATTATAGCCGACTGAAAAAAAAATATCAGCATTTTGTCAAAATTATGCCAAATTCTTTTATTTTTCTTATATTTCGCCGACTCACCGACCGTTTTTTCAAAAAAGCGCCGTGTTGAATAATTTTGTATTACTTGAACTCGCTAAAAATATTACGAAGCCAAAAAAGAAATGAAAATGAAACTTAACACGAGCGGAGAACGTTCAAGTCATTGACTGTTGAAGCATGACCCCAGGCGGTCACTGCGTGTCACTGGCAGAATAGAAAAAACGGGATTTGACAGTGGGCTAAAATATGCAGAATTTGTCATATGATGACCAAGACCTTGACGATTCTACGGCATGAAAATGGCCAAAAAATAAAATAATTTTTCCTGTACAAAAATAGTTTATTGGCTGGACTTTGGACATTGTTTTGTTTTGTACATTTACAGTAGCATCTCTTTTGATAAATGATAATATTAACTTAATTTCATAGGCCAATTCTCATTCAATTCTATATATAAATTTGGATTCTTTTATGTTTTAAAGTAAAAAAAAAAAGAAAAAGAATTTGACTTCCTACCTACCCACTTGAAAATGGTGGGTCGGGTTACAGCAAACAGACAATTTATTTGGGGCAGCCTAAGCATTTATTTTATTTTATTTCATATAGAGCTTATATTTCAGTAAAATTTTAAACTGCAATTTTAATATTGTTTTTCAGCGCGCAACGCGAAATTTCACATGTGGATTGGGTAAATATGGCTAAGAACAATAGCTGCTACCTCTAAAGTGGTTGGCACCTTCGTTTGTCAGCAGAAATGTACAGTATATGAGAGACACAAGGTGTAATGTGGAAACAGCAAGAACACCATAAACGTTCAAGATTGTGGCAGCAGTGTAGTGTACATCTCCTTTAATATGCTGTGTGGTGCCTTGTGTTGACTGTGGCGCTCCTGACCTGTTCTTGTTGAACTGGACGGCGAAGTCGGTCATGTGCTGCAGGGCCTTGTTGGTGAAGGTCATGTCCATGTACATGTGGCCCTGTCTGCGAGAGAAAGTCCCCGAGATCTCCAGGCCTTTGGCCTTCACTGCCGGCAGCCACACCTGGACCAGCAAAAGGGAAAAGGATTCATCACAACGTTGAAGCAGAGATTAAAAGTTGGAACATTTGGAACAGTTTGGAATAACTCATCTTTACTTTGAGTTTTGATCTATTTATTATATATTTTACCCATCTTTTTCATGTAATAAAGTAAAATCGGTTATAGGATGCATCATAGCAGCTCTTTGGGTCAAAATGAGATCGCAAAGTGCTGTTTGCGTCTAATTATAGAGCATTTTATTCTCCACGAAGCAGAAAGTGCGCCGTTAGCTTTATCGTGACAGTAGGGATGTCACGGTAAAGCTAGCTTGTGTCAGGGTTATTGTGAGAAGCAACAATAGAATGATTATTCATGTTTATTGACACTTTTTTCTCTCATTCAAATCAATCACAATTCCTCCAGTCTGTCACCAGGTTTCTGAAATCAAACTTTCTGAATGATAAAGTTAATAAGTTAATAATGCACTTAATAATTATGTAAGTTAACATAGACGGATATAGTAGCTTTTCTTACATCCACGGTTACTTTTTTAGCGTATAGATTGAACTGAAATGACTTTTGCTTCTACAATTGTCACGATTATAATTTTTTGAAGTTTGTACGATAATATTGTGACCTGAATAATCACAATTATCGATTAACCGATTAATCTTGACACCTCTACGTGACGGTAAAACTCACTCTGGCCTTTTGAGAGCTCTGAAAAGCACTTATAAACTCATGGTAAATAATTAGGATGCATTATGTAAGTGAGACATACACGTGATCCTCTGCATTAAAACCTGAAAGTCAAATTAAACTCTGCATGGAGTGGAGGAGGGCAGAGTTTAAAGGGCATATGACAGGTCTTTATGATTTTTATATTTTGACTTGATTTGGTGTATTTGTACCTGTTGTAAATATAAATGATAGTTTTACACAAATCAAGATATCTGTGGAGAAAAGTTGAACAATCTGTAGAAAATGACAGGAAGTGACATCACACTAGGGACATTAAATCCATCCAAAGTTGATGCATAATTTACACAAATGTTTTTGACCATCTAAACATTAATTAAACAAAATAAAGGTGCTCTAGTAAATTTGCATTCGTCAAATGAGTTTTGGCCCAGTGTTTGCTGGGTAATTTCCTATTGTGATGTCATCAATTACAAACAGGAAGTAGAATTATGAACCTTAAAAATTAGCTATTTTGGGATTATTTATTGATTTTATTTTTTTGCTAAATTTAAACTATATTAATCTCAACTGCATTTTAGTTCAATGAGTTGTCCAACCTGTCAGAGTCACTTTAAAACAAGTAGGCTGAGCATTTGATTGGCAGCTGTTGAGCAGGGCGGAGAAGGTACACTTACAAACTTGGGTACTCTACTTCAGTACCTATTTTCCAAATCCAATCTTCCATACTCTTCACAAACGTGCAAGTCTGAGCCAGGTCATTATATTCGAGTCACAAATCCCAGAAGTGACTTGAAAAATGCGTCACAAGTCCAAGAACGGAACTCAGCTTTCTTTTTTCTTACTATTCTCTTTATTACGGAGTATTTCATTCCGTGGGACAGAAGCGTTCCTCTAAATTTGGATCGGGACAAGTGTGAAAACTCTGCCTCGGTCTGAATGAAATCCGCACCTTTGCCAAACGTAGAAGCACTCACCGCTTTAGGGGCCACGTATCCCCCGGTGGTGGTGGCCATGCTGGTGGAGAGCTCGAACAGGTCGTTGAGGCCACTGGAGGCCGCCGGAGGAGCAGGAGTGGGAGAGGGAGCAAAAGTACTGGGCACTGACGACGGGATGAAGTTCTGACCGACCTGAACCGTACACAGCATCGAGGTTAAAGTCGAGCAGTGAGAGTCAGACAAACACTGCGACAAAAAAGGAACGTCTACGTGACTGGAACAGAGGAACAGAAGTTAGAAGTTGTTCTTTTTATTGACTGTACAAACAGGTCCAACCCTTTCTTGAGTTTAAAATAAGAATATTTTTATGCTGAAAATAGTCAAATAATCTCGGCTCAAATCAAAATCAAGGTAAATGCATGAATTCAAGTAGTTTTAGCTAAAGTAGGGCTCCTTTCACATTCTTTTCCAGGAACCAGAACTAAAGTTACAACTGTTTTAGATGCCTGTACCGGCACGCTACTTTTTTTGGTATAATTTCCTGCACTAATCATTATTAAGCATGAATATCTAGAACAATTAAAACTGTAATTTGAGATCACACTGCCAAACAACTTATCTACAGTCTCTACTACTAATACTTACATCTACAGTGCTCTCTCGTCAGGCACAAAAAAACAAATTGCAATCAAAAGAAAATAAATTCACTGTAGTACCTTTTTTCTGAACCGTATCGGTACATTTAAACTGTTCTCAACCCTAGTTTAAGCTGTAGAGATTCCTTTTTTGCAGTAGTGGTCTCATAAATGCATGGGAAGAAAAAATATAGGCCAAAGAGCAAAGAGATATTTTAATAAATGCATGAATTAATATATTTAAATCAATGGCGTAATCAGGCAGTTCAGCCAGTGCAACTGAGCACTTGGGCTCTACAGTTCCCCCTGCAGGCCAGTGACATTGTGCTTCTCCCGTTTTGTCCATACAGTCCTTTGTCATGGTTTTACCCGCAATAGAAACTGTGTATTTAGTATACTGTGTATTAGATTTACTTTCTACTTTGGGTAAGTAAAGCTGCAATGGAACAGCAGATCAGAGGTAAAATATACAACTGTTCTGGAGTTTAGCATGTGAAGGAAAAGCATAGGACTCGCACACACAGCAGGATAAAACGCTCAGTCTCCAGTCGGACGGTTTGGCTTCATCAGACGAAGACATTGTGGTCAGTAAAGTGATCGTACTGGTGACTAGAGCGCGTGTTGCTGTTGGAGAACAGTGTTTACACGTTGTATTCCTCTGTCTGGAGTTGTGGACTATAGTGTTCCTAAAGCGTATGCTCCAAATGTGTGTGCTCCGAATAGGGTCCAGCACCAAAGCTTGCACTACCTTACGCCACAGATTTAAATATAATCAAAAGGCAGTCGTGTGGTAAATTTAAACTTTTTTTTTTACTTGAATAAACTTTGCATTAAAAAGTCATGAGAGACTTTATAAAAGCCAGATCATTGAAACAAGTGAAGAAAATGTCAGTAAAAGAAGGAACGTTTTATCATGCAGAGAGAGAGAGAGTATGCAAAACAGAGCATAGGAACTTACTGCTGGACTTCCCCCAACACCTCCTCCCAGGTCTCCCCCCAGCTACAGACCACCATCAGCACCATCAGCACCAGGAGAGAGAGACAGAGAGCAGAGAGCAGAGAGGCTTAGAGAGCAGCCCGACCACACAAACCACAACCTTCAGTCCACGTCGTACTCAAGAGAAGGCATTCGGTTGTCACAGTTCAAATATACAGTTGATTTAATACATAATCCTCATTACTATTGATGGGGCGAATCTGGATATGGGCGGTGTTTGCGTTCTAGAATGTGGTGATGTCATAATCTCAAGATGGTGTACAAGGGCCTATATAACTCTATGGGGTAAAAAAAAAAAAAAAAAAATAAAGGATTTAGTTTGGGTGTATAAACCTGTGTTAAGTATTTATTGTAGTTTTATATTCGTGAAGTTGTAGTTTGTGAAGAAATGTTGATGTAGAGATGCGTTTTGAAATGCAATGTGATGTGATGAGTGTGTGATGCCCCTTCACAACACCCGCCTAACACACTTCATAAGCACGTTCACGTCGAGCGAGTGCAGGGCGTCCCAATTGAAACAAGGGCTTCTTTCCGCACTTCAGGCAAATGTGGAGCGATGGAGACTTCAGGCAATTGAATACCCCTCAATGCATTGTAATGTTATCAATCCGTGCAGCGCTTCTGCAGCAACTTAGAAGCGAGCAAACAAGAAACAATGGAAAGGAATGTCTTTGCATTTAAAGCGCATAAGAAATGTTCTGATGTTTTTTGTTTTTTTATTATGACGTTGCAGTTTGTGAAGAAAATTTGACGGATATAAAAGTTGAAAATTACAGGACGTAGTGCCTACAACAGAATACTTCCACCTCTGTGATGTCATCAAAATAGCGCCATTCCGTCAACAATTGCGGAGAATATTTTCACACAACTTAAATGTTTTATGATAGTTTAAACAATCATTTAAAAAATAAATGTGTTGTCAGGTTTAATTATTAGTCAAATCATAACTATTGTATGATTCAAATGGACTTTGACTATGGTTTACAATCTGGTTGCCAAGTAACCGTTGTGGAATTACCTCTACCTATGTCATATTTTCCGGCAATGTCAAACCACGTCACCAAATTGCCACATTGGAGAAAAACAAGCAAATTGTTTGGTCAAATCTGAAATATAATCATATTCCCTTTGTTTTACTGAAAACTGTGTCATATGGACTTTAAACTGATGATATTTCAATTCATCTGTGACTGTCTGGCAACAACACTGTAAAAACGTTAAGCCTGTTCTCACTCATTTGTGTCCAATTCAGCACAATATCCAAACTAAACTGAGCTGTGGCTTTGAGATGAATTCAATTAAACAACACTGAAGTGCGGACTGTCCCAATTCCCGTAAAACCCCCATTCAAGTGACAACAATCGTCTTTGGGGTTGAATAATGGCACCTTGTGTTTGATACTGACAGATTTGACTATACTACAGGGATTCTAGATCGTTGTGTTGTGACGTGCACGCAGCCTGAACCGAGATCAGGTGTGTTTTCTTTTTTTTCCATTCATATTAAATCATTTGTGTGGTTCAGTTTACAATTATGGATTTATTCATTAATTTCCTTTTCTAGTCTTACTGTCATTGTAGAACTATCTTTTTGAACTATATCTTCCCTTGAAATGTAACTCACTAGCTTATGATATTTTTGTTTTGTCCAAGCCAAATGTAAAAGCTTAAAAAACAAAGAAACATTTTTCGTGTATCTTTTGGCATTTTTTCTCGTGAGATTCTGGGGCTCGAGATCGTCTTTACTTTATGTTCGGACAGCTGCATGTGAAGGATGAAGAATGACTGCAAATGTTATATCTATTTCATAGCCTTTAAATGTAGTGTACTTTTAATGTTGCTGTTATATTGTTTAATGTTTTGTATAATTTTGTATGTCAAATATTGCTCGTAAACACTATTAAATGACTAATAAAACTAATTTTTGTATTTCACAATTACTGAATGAGTATATATACAAACATACACGTTTTAAAGTCTGTAATTATATTTTGTTTCCAATCCAAACTATTGTCTCTCTCGCAATTGTTATTCCATTTAAAGAGTGCAAATGCAAAGTGGGCGTCCCTCACCAGACTGTCCAGGCCTCCCCCGAGCAGATCCACAGCCCCCATCTGCATGGAGGACACCTGTGGGACGTTGACCGGAGGGCCCAGGTCCAGGTTGAGCAGGTCCCCCAGGAGGTCTCCCTGACTGGGAATGACGGAAGGCTGCTCAATCCCTGCGGCCGGTCCACTGCTCACGGGGCTCTCTCCGGTGTCGATACTGCGCAGAGGACAGGGAGTTTATTATTTTGGATTCAAAGTCTAACATGATGTGTGATTAAAGATGCAATATGTAACTTTTCAGGTGGTGGGGAAGAATGTGTCCCCTGCTTGTCACAACGAGATGTGCTTTCAACACTATATACATTAAACCCATCTATTGTGCCTGCATGGAGATACATCAGAACACTCCTGACAAGTATTACCATCTCCATGGAGACGAGCAGGTTGTGGACACTCAAGGACACAACACATATTATGCATTATTAGTATATTTTTGGCCTTTAAATATGCTCGAGTTCCTTTGCTTTGGCATCTTAAGTTTTAGAACTTAAAATAATGCATCTGCTGAAAGCATAATGGAAGCTATAAAGCATTACTTTATGTCTGTGAGGTATTGCATAGGCTATTGTATTTGAGCTCCATCTATTAACAGTAGACCAAACCAAAGCTAGCTACTAGCCCCGACATGCTGGCACACGACTTGACAGCAGAAATGCTCAGAACGAGTCTGCCGATGATGTATGGATTTAAAAACAATGCAGAAGGGTTAGGGTTAGGGCAAATAATCACAATATTTGCTCTAGTATCAGTATCAAGTGTCAGACAAAAATCGACTCGGACAGTTGGCCTTGTGTCTGACCTGCTGTGCTGTACGGGCAGGTGCTTGCGGTGGATCCCGTGGCTGCCCTCCACAAAGGCGTTGGGCGGTTTGTGGTAGACCGAGGCCAGCGAGCCGATGTGGCAGATGAGCTCGTCCAGCAGCGTGGGCTCGATCAGGTCCGTCTCCTCGGAGATCAGGGGCTTCTCCGACAGCACCACCTCTTTGGCCGTCACCGGGTCTGTGGACAGCAGGCGCCAGTAGATGTAGCCTCGGTCGCGCAGGTCCGGGTTGTCGGAGTCCTGGAGGGAAAGAAAAAATGGTGATATAGGGACGTGCGTGGGAAGTGAACACGATTTTTTCTTTTTATTGGAACATAGATCAACAAAAACAAAACAACACACCAGAAATAGATAAAAAAGAAAGAAAAGCGAACAAACATTTGCAATTACGTAACAATCCTGATTTTAAAAAGTTCAAAAAAAATTCAACCTAGACATATTCCTACCATATGCAGTGCTCTCCCCAGGATTTTTTAAAGGGATGGTAAATATGGCTCATATGGGGTCGCATTTTACTCCAAGGATGGTTTAACGTAACTTCATTATTTCCAAAGGTACACACACCCTAAACATACTATTACATGGTGTATACGCATAAACATACTATTACATGGTGTATAGGCCTAAACATACTATTACATGGTGTATAGGCCTAAACATACTATTACATGGTGTATAAGCCTAAACACTATTACATGGTGTATAGGCCTAAACATACTATTACATGGTGTATAGGCCTAAACATATTATTACATGGTGTATAGGCCTAAACATACACCATGTATAGGCCTAAACATACTATTACATGGTGTTTAGGCCTAAACATACTATTACATGGTGTATAAGCTTAAGAAATGTAAATAATTAAATGATTTTACAAATCTAAATGAATAATTTAAAAGTGTTACTGGCTACAATTCATGTCTATTTAATAATGAATCTATAACTTGGCAACTTGACCAAACAGGTTTAGTGATATGAAAGGGCCTTCATTGCTGCTTGCGGATGTAACTGACTCAGATACAAGCTGATAGTGTTAGCCTTGTGATTTCCAGTGTTCTGTAGCAGTGTGGTGAAATATTTGGCCCATCTAGATCGTTTTAGCGCTCATTAATTTCAATAAAATTCCTTCAGTTCAATTCATTTTTAACAGAAGTTGCCTCGAAGAGTGACAGTGACATAGAGAAGGAGGGAAATTAACAAACAGATTCATGTCCCAGCATCCCCCATTGTTGGACCCTCGTTCTCTGCAAGGAAAAACGACATAACAGTTTGGGGAAAAAGTAGAAACCTCGGGGAGAACCACAGAGAAGGTAGTGCACACAGAGTTCCATCGTCTTTGGTTTGTTCTGCCGCACAGCATGGAGTGAAGCCGTACTGCTCCTATATATTAAATGTTCAGTATTTATTTTAAATCAAAAAGGCTAAACCGACCTGAGTAGCCAGGCTGAGGACCTGCTGCACCAGCTCCTGGGTCTCTGAGGGTTTCTTGAGGAACAGCTTCACGATGGCAGTCAGCAGAGTCAGCTGGACCTGGAAACAAACCACAAACAACTACAATAAGTCTCTGTACACATCAACTGCATGATCCTTCTGACTTCTGTGGAATATTGGGCCCGATTGTGTCCGTGTCCTCCTGACCTGCGTGCTCTCGTCGTGGAAGCCCTCGAGGAAGCTCTCCAGCAGCTCGTCGGCGTTGTCGATCCTCTCGGCGTACTCCCCCACAATCCAGATCATGGCAGCGCGTGCGTCCGGCTCATCCAGCGAGTCCAGGTTCTCACACAGGGTGGCGATGATGCTCTCGTACCTGGCATGAGCACACAACATGTCACGTACTGTGCACAACAAGCAGGAAATGTAACACTCAAAATGCAGGCTCGCGTTTTAGCCACACTCACTTGTTGGGATACTTGCGGAAGATGTCCCTGATGACCACAATAGCCTCCTGGACCACGTAGTTGACCTTGGTCTGGATCAGGTCCAGCAGAGTGCTCACGCAGCGCTCTGCGGATTGCTGGAGAGAAGACAAAAGGATTAAAACAATACTGCTATGGAGGGCATTTTAACCATAAGCACAGAATACAGTTAAATAATGATTTACTATTTTTTCTCAGGTATTTAGTATTCAACATCATCATTTTTCATTTTGTTCATTGTAAACTGCAATATTGATCTAAAACAGCTTTATGACTGAAACAGGTCCTCTGACTTCCGGTTCAAGCCTTTATAGTGACATTCCAGTGGACTTTTGGGATTGTTTTTGATAGACTGTAAACCACTTCCTGTCACCGTTTATGTATGAAAAGATTGATTACTTGATTGATACACATAAAGACATGGTTTGAAGGTTTTTCCTCCTTCTCACCTCGACTTTAATGGCACAGCGGCCGATGGCGCGCACAGCTTTACGCACAAAGTCCACGTCCACCTCAGTGGCGTACTCCTTCAGCTCGGCCAGCACCTACGAGACAGCACACGTGTGAAATCTCTTTAAATGTCACTCGATATCACAGTCACACACCGTCTGTATGACTTTACCTGGGCAATATTGGCCTGTGAAGCCAAGCGGATCATGATGTCCAGTTTCTCCAGCTTCACGTAGATGGGGTCATTATACTTGACAAAAAACACCTTTATCTCCTGCTTCAGAATCTCAGGCCTGCACAAAGACACATCAGAATTAACACTGAGATTATGGCCATGTTTCAGCTTTGGTCCGCTACGAAAGCAGCTGATGTCACCCAAACGTAAATGTTTTCTTAATAATTAAAATCGAAATTAAGCAATTCAAAAAAGACGGTTAGTGATACCAAGTTTGTGTGGCTAAAGCTAAAATAAACAAGAAACTTTTCCAGTCTGACGTGAGTGCCATGTGTCGATAAACAGGAAACAGCTGATGCTAATATGCGCTAGCTTTATTTTGATAAGTCAGTCAGCTCAATATATAAAGTTACCACCACAAGAAATACACCGGTTTTCCTCAAGATCAAGTCAATGTTTGGTGAGAAATTATTCTTTTCCATTTCCATCTGCTTCTTGTTTTCCCCTGAGCCTGTGTTCTCTCTTGTCCAATCATCTCGCTCAAAAGCGTTCCAGGTCTAAAACATGCCGGTCTGCTTTCGAAGCTAGACCACTCAGGGCCCACTTTAGATTGCTTAAATAGACCGGTACGGTTCACTTAAGAGAGTGGAAACACATTCGGAACCATCCTGCTCTGCTCCAAAGTGAACCAGTCGAAACGTAACTCATTTCACCTTTTTATGAGTTGGACGGAGTGTTTTTCTTTACCTCTTCTGTACGATGAGGTTGATGTTCCTCAGGGCCACGTACTGGACCTCGGGCTCTCCGGACAGCAGCGTGACCAGAGGAGGAGACAGCTTCTTCAGGAGGGTGTTGTAGTAGTCGGAGTCTTTGGGCAGGAGCTCCAGAAACTTCATGAGCACTTTGACGGCGGACAGCACCACGGCCGAGTTGGCGTGGGACAGCCTGGGGGTCACGCGCTCACAGATGCTACGGGGAAACAAGAGGTGGAGATTTCAAACGTTCACAAGGGATACTGCTTCCACTTACATCATCATTTACATAAAAAGTGGTGAAATAAAACCGAAGTGTAAGCTCTATGAAAAAGATAGAGCAGAATAGGCATTAAACTAGTAAGTGTTGAGGCCAACTCAAGAATGTCAGGATGAGCTGTTTAATCGATAATACCAGTTATCATATTAAGTCTCAATATAATAATCAAAACTAAAAATAATATAGAGTATTTTAAATTTAAGACATTACAATCAATACTAATAATAATAAGTAAAATAATTGTTACTAAGCAGTTATTGGCCTTTAAACATTATCTTGAGTAGCTTTGCTTTGGCATCGCATTAACTTAAAAACAATGTACTTAATGAAAAGTACACATAATGTTGCATCAAACTGAGCTTCCTGCAGGCAATAGTGGGAATTACCAAAATAAAATTCTGGGTTCTGTTGCAAGTGCACATTGTAAACTTGGGCATTTAAATTGTGCCACTCTAGTGTACACACAAATTATTATCATTATTGAGGGACTTATTATACATAGTATGTGAATGAAGCAAAACACAACACCTGGTAATATTCTGAAGAGGGAACGTGTCCATTTTCCACAATATATATATCCATACAAAATGTATTTGTGTTTACACTGCAAATAGTGTATTTTTCTAGAAAAATCAATGTGTGCCTACAGTTTAGACCAAACATTTTAGTGTCCATACAAACTGTATTTCACTCTTGCTAATACTCCTGGAGTCCTTTACAATATGCATTTTCAACAGAATCTACAATCTTTTCATATCTAATTACAATCGCCACACGGGTCACATGGTGCAGCCCTGGTTTGCACAGACCCCTGGCTGTGTTACCTCTGGGCCTCGCGCTCGTCCTTGGGGTTGTAATTGGAGAGACAGTCCAGGATGAAGATCTGGCCCCACTCGGTGCACTCGTTCAGGGCCGTGAGGAGCTTGTTGATGTTCTGGGGGTTCAGGTCCAGCAGGTTACTGTTGGGGTGAGACTCGCTGATCTCAGACAGAGCCGCCACCGCGTTGGCCACCACCTGGAGAAACAATTGCCAGGGTTAATTTCTTTCACGTGTATCTGCAAATGACTAAGACATGATCCAAGGCTATGTTCACTCAATTCACTTTCTTTTTTCCACAAGCTTTTGGAAAGAGGTGGTTCAAACCTCACTTTATTTGCGCTTTCAAGGAATGTGGCACATGTAGCATTCCAGCGCTGTAGAGGTCATATGAATGTAACCGGCAAGTTCAGACACGCATTTTCAGAATGCAGTCACTTTGTAAAAGATTCATATCTGATTTAGTACTACATATTAAAAAAGATATATATAAAAATAAATCAGATCCAGGTGAAATTTTGGCAAACCAATCAGATTCAAGGCTACTTAAACCTGCAGTGTAAATGTAGCCCAAGTAGTTCTGTCCACGGACTAAAAATAAAGGTCATTTGGACAAAATTGACTCAATAATCATCGAACACTAGAACTACAGAGAGATCCGCGTACCACCGTTTGAGAAACACAAGTCTAAAAGATAATAACATTGAATTTCGAGATTAGGTTAATAAAGATGCTCCAAAAAGAGTTCATGTTCAAGCAAAAACAACAGAGAATATGGTATGTACACACTATTATTACTGCACTTTAGTGTCTTCTTTAAAAGCCCATTCAATTGTGTGCGATTTACAGGCCTGTTCAATGTATATAGATATCATTTTAATCAGTAATGCCCCCGTCTATAGCTCAAGCACTCAATTTGCGTCACAGGAACCTTTGCGTCCTCACCATGGGGTTGGAGTCAGCGATGAGATCTCGGAGTGAATCCAGAAAGCCCTGGTCCTCCACCATCTGGGCATTGATGTCGTGGAGCTTGGCCACGCACACGGCCGCGGTCTTCCTCACGTAGGGGTCCTCGTCCTTCAGGCACTTCCTCAGGGGCTCGCACAGGTACTCGGTGATCTTATCCACCCTGATGCAGCCCATGGTGCGCACGGCCAGGGCACGGATCAGAGGGTTAGGGTCCTCGCAGTCCTGCAGTGGAGAAGAACGGGAGCTTACGACAAACAGCTGAAAATGGTGGTTGATGTATATTTGGTTTCTTTATATTGTCCGTGGTTAAATCAATGAAAAGGAGGAGTGGGTGGGGATTTGTTTTCCAATAGAATAACAAAAATGACTGTACATTTTGTTTAACTATTCACTCATAAATGGTACTGTATAGTGTTTCCTTCCTGGTTTGGCTGCGTACGTGCACATGACCACACGCTCAGGCGCGCATTAGGGACACAATGTAGGCATATTGGCTTAGAAATTTTAGTAATATTATTTGTGCCACTATTTCTAAATGTCCATGTTATTTAAAGCTTTTTAAAGTGATTACATTTCAACAAAGCGTTAGGAGGTATGGACATTTGTAAGTACTTATAGATCTCATTTCATCTGCATAAATTAAACTCAAGTACTCAATAAAAAATAAGTGAATGAATTATTTTCTGAACAACTTATCTTCTTGAACACTGATGCAATAAAATGTACTTTTCATCCACTCACTGCTTTACATTAGCAGCAGAGACGTTGAACACGGACCGGATCAGTGGGAGTCACGGACTGGATTAGGCAGGAGATGCATGAGAGAAAATGTGGGCAGGATTTCTATGAAAACTGTACTTTCTTATGGAGCAGTAGAACAGGTTTGGTAACAACACTCGTTCGTTGATTAGTGCGGCATCATTTGATTGATGGGGCAGGGTGCGCTCTGCCTATTCAATATTAGGGAAACCACTGCTGTACCTTTGTATTGTACAGGATAAATGATTGTTGCAAGAATTTTTTCCCATAAAGTGCAATGTAAAAACAAGCTGCTGGTCAGATATTGTGAATATGTTTGCCTACTTTTAGGTCATGACCTTTTTCTCATCTCAGGATCCTTCAGTTGTCTTAAAAATCAGCTTTTAATCTTTAGTTTTGTCTGCTTCGCTCCAGCAACTTTCGCCCTGATTGGTCAAAGCGATCACGTGGTACTCGAGCCGGCTCAGGGGCCCTACAGCCACCGGACGCACCGAGGCTAAACTGGCAACACTCAACAATGAGCACGGCCTGTTTACTCAACATGGACGCCACATTTGAACCCGGAGACTCGCTATAATCCAGAACGAAGTCTCCGTCGTAGTGCAGCTTCTTCACTTTGGAAATGCAGGGAGAAGAGCGCAGAAAAGCCTTGCCTTGACAAAGCTGTTGACCGCCATGATGGCCATGTCGGGCTGGCTCTTGGCGTAGTTCATCAGGTACAGGTAGACCAGCTTCTTCAGCTCCAGGTTGTCAGTCTGCA
The DNA here is from genome assembly GCF_026437365.1 of Eucyclogobius newberryi. Lineage (NCBI taxonomy): Eukaryota > Metazoa > Chordata > Actinopteri > Gobiiformes > Gobiidae > Eucyclogobius > Eucyclogobius newberryi. Next base: position 27,107,690 of record NW_027315779.1, read on the forward strand.
TGCAGTTCACCACGTCTGGGAACAACGAACTGGACACACGCAGGGAATAACTGACGTTAACACTATATTATTCGAGTCAATACACAACTTAACCCTTTCACAGCTGTGGCAGTAAAAAATAACAACATTTATTTAGCTGGGACATCAAATATTTCTTTGCATGATTGAGTAAATATACAAGGATTTTTTTTTTTTATGCCCGATTACTCTTCCATTTCTATTTTTAATCATTAGTCTCCAAAAAGATCAACAATACGGATCTTCTAAAAGATATTGCCAATCCCTATGTAAAACATTGGTCAAATTTATCAAATTGTTGTGTCAAATTATTATTATCATTATAGTCATTATAGTCAAATAGGAAAGGTTATCACAAAAGACATTATTTGGACACAACAGCTCAAAAAACATATTACAAACCCAAACATTGATAATGAAGCGCAAATAAAATAGGGTACCAATAATACATAGATTTTCTCCTTTTTTTAAAAACCTTTTTCCTTTTGAAAGTCCAATGTTTATGGCAACACTTTGAATCTGAAAACGTGTATTTCACTTAAACACACTTTAAATTCTCAAATCTTTAAAATTGGAAGAGAAATGTATTTCAGCAGCTGATAAAGGACACACGGTGGCGTACCTGACATCTTTGCCCACAGTCATTGCGGCGATGACTTTCTTGACGGCCTCTTTTCGCTTCTCCTTCTTCTCATTGTTAAGTTCTGCCTTCAGTTCGAATATCTCTCCTAAAAAAAAAAAAAAGAAAAAAGAGGGAAGAGACGTTCAAAGACGAATTGAAAACAAAAGAAATAAGGAAGTCACGTTTACATGCCACAAACATCATCTTTTGATTATACATCAAAAGGGGAAGCTCAAAATGGCATTCAAATTGAACACAAAGAGTTTTATAATAAATTACGTATCAAGCCGACCAGAAACCAGAGAGTAGAAGCAGTAATCTGGTGACGCAACAAAGCAATACAATACTTGGAATGTAGAAGTGGGCTGATTTACAAAATACTGATTACATTTTGAATGCAAGACATTTGAATATTGTTTGTGCAAAAAATTAACATTGAGAATGTTGTTTATAATTGAAAAATACAGCAAAAAGAGCTGACTGAAACAAAAGAGGGTAGAAAGTGATATTGCTCCACTTTTGTGAGTAATTTTACCGTTATTTCACATTGTTTCTGCTACATAAACCTCAACTAACATATTTAAAGCCATGTTTTAACACATTGCTGTTGGTTTGACATAATATCGCCTGAATATAGCGATAATTTTATCCTTCTTTGAAAAATTGCCCCTTATTTTAATGCATATACGTAATGTGCGAGTTATTTTTAATGTGCGAGTTATTATCAAACCTGGACCGACCTGTAATAGAAACTACCCAAAAAAATAAAACAAATTTGTACTTTTCCAAACACTTTCAGAATAAACCAAAAGAGTGACGACTATTATTCTGTTTTGAAAATTGCATTCGGCCAGTAATGTAAAACTGTGATATAGCGATGTCACAAAACTGAACTTTCTGAAAGAAAACATACTGTTAAATATGAGAACAAAAAAGCCGGATAAAAAAGTTATTTACATTTTTGGATGATAGATTGAACTAGAAATACTTCCCGATTATTATTTATACTTAACTGACCAGAAAAATCACGATTATCGATTAACCTTATAATCTTGACATCCCTGCTGTGATATTAGCGTGGTAAAGAAGACGAATTTTACAAGAGGACTGCGTCAATGTTGTGTTTTTTTCATTTTAGTATAAATAATGCAAATAATTATATTTTGTCCGAATTATAAAAATCAAGTGTGACATTTCAGTATCATGACATTACGATTGAGCAAAACCATTCTTACCTTTCTTGTTGGTTGTAAAATACTTTGAGTCCGTCATGGCTGCAGTTACTTATCTGTAGAGAAAGATAAAGGGAAAAAAGTCAGAAACTACTTTTGGTAGACTGTCCAATATTTATTTCCATCCAGTGTGTCATTATGTTTCACTAGTTGATCTTGTATTGATGATGAGTGACAACCCACTGGCATCGTTTCCATGACCACGGGATTCATATCATGATATATTGTGACAGACTTCTTGGCAATACGTGTAATGATACAGAGATGCGCATCGTGATACTTTTAAACAACATAAAGCCATAGTTTCAGTAAACTTTTAAGGGATATCCATGAATCAGCACCCGTATCATATCAAGTTCTGTCCAACGAGATTCATATCGTATCGTGGACCCTGTATCGAGATACTTAATTGTATCGTGAGGTACTAGGAAATACCCAGCCCTACTGCCTAGTCGTGGTAAAGTAAAAAATAAATAAACGGCTTAAAGTGCCTATGATGGGTTTTTATGATTTTCAAATTTTGACTTTATAATATAAATTATAGTGTTACATCAATCGAGTATCCACACCCCCCACACTGCTGTAAATACAGGAGAAGACGTACTCGTTACTTAAGATAAGATATTCCTTTATTGTCCCACATGGGGAAATTTCATTGGTGCAACGCAGGTAGATACAGAGATAGATACAGAAGAACAGATCACTTATAGGAAGTCTGAAAAACACTTTCAGTAGAAGATCTCCTATAAATAAATAAAAACTCCCATAGACAAATAAATAAATAAATAAATAAATACATAAATACCATTGCATGTGATCACGACAGTAATTGCACATGAATATGTGTCACGACAGCACATAGATTGCACATGAATTTCACATGAATTGCACATGAATTCCAACAGCAATTGCACATATGACAGAGTTGCACATCAGTATTAGGTTAGGTCAGTATTGCGAGTGTTCAGTACTAACAGCTTTTGTTATAAAGTCTGACAGCAGCAGGAAGGAAAGACCTACGGAACCTTTCCTTCGCACATCGAGGGTGGATCAGTCTCTCACTGAAGCTGCTCTCCAGAGCAGAGAGAGTGTCCTGCAGGGGGTGACACTCATGGTCCAGCATAGATGTGAATCTAGCCAGGACCCTCCTGTCCCCCACCTCCTGCACCGAGTCCAGAGCACAGCCCAGGACGGAGCTGGACTTCTTGATGACTCTGTCCAGCCTCTTCCTCTCCCTCTCTGTGATGCTGCTGCTCCAGCAGGCCACACCGTACAGGAGGGCTGATGCCACCACAGAGTCATAGAAGGTCTTCAGGAGTGGCCCTGTCACTCCAAAAGACCCGAGTCTCCTCAGGAGGTAGAGCCGACTCTGGCTCTTCCTGTACAGTGCGTCTGTGTTATGAGTCCAGTCCAGTTTGTGGTTCAGATGAACACCCAGGTACTTGTATGAGTCCACTCTCTCAATGTCCCGTCCCTGGATGTTCACTGGTGAGGGGGCAGTGGGGTGGCGTCTGCGGAAATCCACCACCATCTCCTTGGTCTTCCCCGCGTTGATGAGGAGGTGGTTCCGCTGACACCAGTCCACAAAGTCCTGCGCCAGTCCTCTGTATTCCGCGTCATCGTCGTCCGTGATGAGTCCGATGATGGCAGAGTCGTCAGAGAACTTCTGCAGGACACAGCTGTCCGTGGCATGTCTGAAGTCTGCAGTGTAAAGGGTGAAGAGAAAGGGCGCGAGGACAGTGCCCTGGGGCGCCCCCACACTGCAGGTCCGAGTGTCAGACACACAGTTCCGGGCTCTCACAAACTGGGGTCGGTCTGTGAGGTAGTCCAGGATCCACTCTGCCAGGTCATACTCCACACCAGCCGTCTCCAGCTTGTCCCTCAGGAGCAGCGGCTGGATGGTGTTGAAGGCACTGGAGAGATCGAAGAACAGGATCCTCACAGAGCTGCCAGGCTTTTCCAGGTGAGAGAGCGGTGCAGCAGGGAGATGACGGCGTCCTCCACTCCGATGCCAGACCGATATGCAAACTGCAGCGGGTCCATGGCTGAGCTCACGGTGGAGCGGAGGTGGTCCAGGACCAGCCGCTCCAGTGTCTTCATCAGGTGGGACGTGAGAGCCACTGGCCTGAAGCTGTTGAGGTCTTTGGGGCGCGGTGTCTTAGGCACAGGTACCAGACAGGAGGTCTTCCAGACCTGTGGTACCACCCTCAGCTTCAGGCTCATGTTGAAGACATGCTCCATAACTCCACACAGTTCATCTGCGCAGGACTTAAGGAGCCTGGGGCTGATGCCATCAGGTCCTGCTGCCTTCCTCACTTTAATCCTCTTCAGCTCACTCCTCACCTGTGCTGCTGTGACAGTCAGTGGTTGGCAGGGGGACCGTGTGCTGGGGGGATGGGTGAGTCCAGGCGAAGTGGGGAGCTGATGGTCCGGGGCAGATAAGCGAAGAGGAACAGATGCAGGGCATTGTCCAGCTGTGGAAGAGGGAGCATGCAGCTGTGCAGGGGGAGGGGCGGATGACCGATCAAACCTCAAGAAGTGAGCATTTAAATCATTCACCCACTGTAGATCCCCCTCTGTCTGGGCAGGGGGGATTTTGAAGCCCGAGATGGTTTTCAGGCTCCTCCACACTCCCTGAATGTTCTTTTGCTGCAGCTGCTCCTCCATCCTCCTCTTGTAGCCGGCCTCAGCCTGCCTGATCTTCCTCCTCAGCTCCTTCTGCACAGTCCTCAGCTCCTCCTTGTTCCCTGACCTGAAGGCTCTCTTCTTCTCCTTCAGCAGAGCCTTCAGTTCACGGTTAATCCATGGCTTGTTGTTTGGAAAACACCGCACCATCCGGGAGGGAACAATGTTCTCAAAACAGAAGTTGATGTAGTCCGTGATGCACTCTGTGATGGTGTTGATGTCCTCCCCATGTGGGTCATAAAGCTCAGTCCAGACAGTGGTGCTGAAGCAGTCCCTCAGAGCCTCCTCGCTCTCAGCAGACCACATCCTCACCTCACGGGACACCACAGGCTACCTTGTCACTGTGGATCACTTTTACCACAGCGTCCACAACATCACACACAGACGGCTTTCTTCTTCTTTGGTGTTTTATGTCGGTTGGTATCCAAGTGTTACATTATCGCCACCTACTGTAGTTAGACTTTCGACTTTCTTCTTTAGACTTTACAGACTTCATTCTTTAGACTGCCTCGTACCTCGTACCGTTTAAGTTTCATGGTCTTCAAAGCCAATGGAATCAAAGCGGAGAGGAATCAAAGTGCAGACGCATTCTTTTCGCATATGCTTCTTCTTCGATGTTTTATGGCAGCTGGTATCCACAGTGTTACACTACCGCTATTCTACAGTAGTTGTGATTCTTGGAGTCACTTCTGTTGTTGCCGTCACCTTCAACGGCAGCCGTACATAGCGATTGTAGTGTAACACTACAACGACGCACCTAACTCTATAATCTTCCAATCAATCCTGTGTTATTAAGTAACTATAGCCTTGACTAATACCTGTGACTTGATTGTAAGAAGATTACGCAGATTGAATTCCTGCCTATTATTTTGAAACCATAAAACCAATGTAGCTCTTTCTCTTTCATGTGCTGTACAGTGAATCAGCACATGCTGAGCAGTCTCTGGCTCTTGACAGTGATTACACAGACCAGTCGGATGTTTGCCTATCCTTCTAAGCGACCAATTGAGCTCAGTGTGGCCCATACTCATGTGAGCAAAGGCTCTTTCCTCCCCCGCGTTCCTCTCCATGATCTGCATGGACCAACACTAATTTACATTTGACAGAGATGCTGTCCAGTATCACAACGATTCCAATAGTCCTGCCAAAGTTTATACAAATGACTCTTAATAATAGGCTTGATTTTAGATATATATTGTCACATGACGAAAAGGGGTGTGTAGCGTCCAGTCGAATTGAGAAGGCCAGAACTGATGGTTAATGGTTAATGACTTTTTATAATTTTTATTCCGTGTCATTAAATTCACTGTAACTTCCAGTGACAGAGGGAGTTGCCAAAATGAAAGCGAAGCGAGCTCATAGGGAACCAGGACAGAAGAAATTAAATGTACTGGTTGTGAAACCCGTTTCTGGTGGAGGTTCTCAATGGAAATAGAATCACTTTGTCTGGAATGTTCCACAGTATAACACATAACTTATTTATTCTATCACAGATGTTTGATTGCTAAACAAAATTCTTTGAAAACCTGATTTCTTAATGAGAACAGACTTCTTCTTTAGTGTTTTATGGCGGTTGGTATCCAAGTGTTAGAGATTTCATTAAGAATGAAGACAAAGAGGCGGAACATTTCAGAAAAGTTACACAGTGCACCTTTACCATAATTAATATGAAGAAGAGTCAGCTCTAGAATAAAGTCTGGAGGAATCTGAAGAATGAAATCTAAAGAAAAGAATAAAGTCTAAAGAATAAAGTCTGGAGGAATCTGAAGAATGAAATCTAAAGAAAAGAATAAAGTCTAAAGAATAAAGTCTGGTGGTAATGTAACACTTGGATACCAGCCGCCATAAAACACCAAAGAAGAAGAAGAAGAGTCTTGGCTCACAGTAAATAATTACAATTTTAGAATCACTTTTATTCATCCACAAGGGGAAATTATTTTTGTTGTAGACCAGTAGAAGTATCAAAATAAAGAAACTCAAATAAATATCAGCATTGTTCAGACTTTTACTAATAAAACAGACAAAGAGTAAATGCTAATACAGAACACGAAATCTTAAACCTAAACATGCCAACAAAACAACAAGGCAAGAATTCAGGGAGTTTTCTGCTTTAACGTTGTATCAAGAAAGGTTTATAAACTCACCCAACACCCAACGACTACAATCCCGTTTATTCAACTGTCAGACAAGTTACTCAACAATTACGACGCAAACCTCACTCTAAACAGAACAGAAATCAGTAATCAAGCCTTTCTGACGCGATCATTAACAGCATCTCTCACCTAGCATCACTTTCCCCCTGCAGATGTTAGCAAGGAGCGGCTAATGGCATCACTAGCACAAAATTAAGCTACTGTCAGTCAACCTTAAGGCAAAATAATAATTCACGACCAAGCAACAATACGTCCAGAAAACATTAAATAAAAACTAAATGCGCATTAAATAACAGGTTTTACGGGTGGCACAGAGGCCCACTTTCATTCTAAAACAGCGGTAGGACAGCGCGTTATGGGGAAAACAAGACCAAATCGTGATCATAAAACAAGTCAATGTTGTGGAAAAATGATATTCTGACCTGGGAATGGTTTACAAGCGTGAATTCCGGGTTGAGATCGTGAAAAAAAAGGCCAAGACGCAGTGGGTTCGGCCGAGGTTTCACCGGAGGAAAGATGGAGAATGTGGATCCTGGAGGGAGTTCGCGTACGTCGGAAAATGTGACTTCGCGAAAGAAATGTTGCGTTAAACAGACTAAAATAAAGCTTGGACTGGCTTAAATGTCTGTATGTATTTATAATTAAACGAAATTGAGCTATTAAAATATGTATATTAATTCTCAAGCGTAAAGGGTTTATAATGGTAAATTTAGAGTATTCTAATTGTTACATGAAGATACAGGTTTGTTGAAACGTTTCACAGCATAAAGGTGTGGGTTGTTCAAATAAATGCATTAGCAAATATAAAATCCTCCCGAATAAAAGTTGTAATCATATTATATATAAAATAATCAATTTATTTTATACACTTTATAATATGGCGGATTTTCTGGATGTCTTCGAATCAAACGGAAGTAGTCAGAAGCTGCAGCTGTGACTTCACAATAAAGTGTAACAATAATAAAGAAGTCGGTGTAATCCCTCATTCGTCCAGGCGTGTTCCATAGTAGAAAAAGCTTCAGTTGTAGTCATCTGGACTCAGTTTGAAAAATAGACGTTTCGACTCTCATCCAAGAGTCATTGTCAATAAAATAATTTAGATCGAGACCTAAGAAAGACCTTCTTTAAACAGAAATGGAGGGCTAAGGTTTAATCTTACTGTTATTTATAATGGGTTACTGAACCCCTGGAAAGGTAGAGGACCAGGACAAGGACATTCAGATGCTAATCAGGTACTCAGGGTGGTTGAGCCAGGGTCTCACAAAGACAAAGAGGATTCTAATAGCCCATTAAGATTCTGAATAGGCTAGCTCGGTAGATACAAGGGGGGAGTTTCTGTTGAAACAAACAACTCTTTCTACTTCAGGAAGGCTCCTCCCAATGGGTGGGTCTTACCACAGAACAGTATTAATATCGGAGTTCTCGATCTAAATTCTTTTATTGACAATGACTCTTGGATGAGAGTCGAAACGTCTATTTTTTCAAACTGAGTCCAGATGACTACAACTGAAGCTTTTTCTACAATAATAAAGAAGGTGAACGAGAAGCCTCTGAACGGATCCACACGCTGAAAGCATCAGGGGCTTTAGCCCATAAAAAGCCCTCCACCAGAAAGCAAATTATAGCAAATTCCTTTCATCTGGAGTTTGTCGATGATTGTCCTGATCTGTACAGTCAGAAAAAACATTTAATCAAACAGAATTCATATTTAAGCCCTGAAAGATAGTTTACGAAAATACAGACGATGTAGGTATTTTTCTATGTATTAGATGTGGACTGTGTGAATGAGTGTATGTTGAAGTACAGTGTGGTACAGGGAGACAAACTTGGGATTGACAGGGTTTGCAGAGTCCAGCAGCAGAGCAAGAGGCAGAGAAATTGCCAGGTAAGAGTTGAGAGGAGCATTGGTATGACTTGTATAATACTGCAGCATCTATGATGGGCTATGCAATGCAAAATATCACACTTAAATTTCTAGCTTCATGTAAAGTTATTGCCAATTTAATTTGATGTTCTATGCCTGGCATTTATTGCAGTCTTCAAATACAGAATTTGAACTTCCAGTCTTCAAATACAGAATTTGAACTTCAAAGGACCTTCATAGGATTGTTTATATTTGACTACATAAGGCCAAAACTGTAGCTAAACCAGATTAGAGCATCTAATAAATAAATATATAGATTAAATGTCGTGCATCTGTTTAATTTTTCAATTTGTCCAGAGGGACGCCGTAGTACTGCTGGTGTCTCAGGTATATGAGCCAGGTGAAGACAGGTGGTTAGGAGGGCTTGACTTGACAAAACAGATTTTTGGCACATTTATATGAAATATTGACCCTGTGGGCATGTGTATTTTAATCAATATGCAATAAAATGGCAAATTTCACAATTTAATAGGACAATAGATTAACTGGATGATTCATTGCAGTGGCTTGTGGTGGCCTATGATTCCTTCTCTTACTTCTCTCTCTTTGTTCTATGGCCCAAACATCCAATAAGAACATTAATTAAAAGTTCATATAAGTTTTGAGGGCAGGCATTTATGTGTGATTCAACTTTTTATTGTTTAAATGGTTTGAGTAGGGAAATTATGTCTGGAAAAAAGGCACAATCAAATGGGACATCTTGGTAAAGCAAAGTCAGTCATCTCTGTGAAAGGTCAAAAAAACATAATTTTAAACCTATGGGGAACTATCCTACATGTGAGAAAACCCTGCCCTGTCAAACCCGTCATCATTACGTGACAGAGTGACTTGGACCTTCAATGACTGCATTTTGCACATGTCCGTATGTTTGTTGGTTTCTTAGTTTTTTTTTTGGATTTGCATGGCACATTTACTCAGCTTTCTCAGATGGTTCTAGATTGACCTCTGCACTCTCCAATTGTTGGCCCGTGTCACCCTCCTCTTCAACTCTCCCTCTTTGTGCTATGATCAAAACATCCTAAATTAACAAAACATTTAGCATTGTGACAATTATTATTTAGCCTTTGAATTGCTGGCTGAAGTAATCAAGTTTGCTTGTTTAATACTGTTCTGAGGTCAGTGTGCACATGCTGCTGTTGCTTAGTGCATGTTTTCAACCGCGGGTTGTCACTGCAAATGTTGGTTGCGGTAAAAAACTGCTTGTGAACTTCACTTAACAATTTCTTCAAAAAGGAGACATTACTTTGGGACATTTTCCTCCAGATTCTCCAGAGTTTTTTGACTTTCACTGTTCACTTAGTCCTATGGAAGTTTACCATGTTAAGTTACACAAAATGTAACAATAGTTAAGCACAAAGGCCATTTGTCAAGTCCAGATCACGTTCATGGTACGTTAATTCAAATTAATTTACATGAGCCAATACTGTGACTATTGTGAGCAAATACAAGGAGAAAATGTAAAGGCACTGTATCAATTAGTGTTCCCACAGTGAGCTTGTCTACAACCACAACTTCAAACAGGAATTCAAACCAACTTTATGTGAGTTGAATATGTGTATAAAGTACATGTAAAATATAAGGTTGATAAAGGAGCCACAGACTTTGGCAAGTGTTGAATGAATGTACTGAAGAACTGTCCACTGTTGGCTCTCTGCACCGCTAAAAACATTGATACTATAATATTGACTTTTTGGGGGATATGCAAACTGAGAATATCAAGTATATCATTTAAAGTTGAAACTATTTTAAACAAATAAACAGAAATGTCTATGTGTAATCTCCCAAACAAGAGTGATATGTCTGCACTTTTGTGGTTTTAAAGTCAATTCACGTTTTGTGCTAAACTTGAACCTCAACGACACATTTATGGCACATCGTAGTGTTGCTTGAATATTGTCTGAATATCAAGATAATGCAATAAAATATAAAAAATACTCACGTTTTTCAATATCACCCACCCCTTATGTCAATATAGAGACAAAGCAGGATATCCAACACCATTTTTTTTTTTACTTTATTGCTGAAAGTTTAAAATCACAGGCATTTAACATTGACACCGAGACGGGGCTCAAACAGAATCATATATAAATCAGTGCAGAAACAAAGTACAAAACTCAAGAGTGATGGCACATGTGACCTTTGCAGTTGGAGTTGGACAGTCAGACTCAGCATCAAATAAACATGTTTTTATTTGTGGGTACATTGGGCAATAGTTGGTGGGAAGAGCAGTCCCCAGTCTCAACTTCCCATTGATGTTTATTATGCAATGTATTGTCTGACTTATTCTCCATTAGCTTTCATACATTAAAGCTATTATTTCTTATGTTGTGTTTCCTTTTCAAACAGCTTAACAAAATAAGCTTCTATATCAGTTGTTTCCCTATTAAAAATATTCCAATGTGCACGTTCTGTTACCAGTGTTGAAACGTTACTCTCTCCTTTGTCCCCTCACACATGTTTCTGCCCTGGTTCCCTTCGCACTTGTCTACCTCCCTGTAATGGTAAATTTATACTGTTTTGCTTTAATTTTGGTAACTTCCTGAGTGCCCGGAAGTTACAGTGAAACGAAAATCTACTAAGACATAAAAAGTAAGCTAAAAACAGGCTGAATGCAGCCAGATCTGCTTCAACAGATATTGGCCCAACAGACCTAAGTGATCATGCTCTTGTCTACATTTCTGTAGATTTGGAGGAAAGACGAAAAAAAACACTGTGGCGGTTCCCAGCCTGCTTAATGACCCTTTGTTTGAAGAAAAAATGCCCAACAACATTAGGAAATATCTCTGCCCAGATATATCTCTCCAGGGGATTAATATCTAAATTTTGCAAATGTAATAACAATCTGGACAGTCACTCTACTGAGAAAGAGAGGGTCACTTTGTTCTGGTTGGTGAAGAATGGGAAAGTATATGTACATCTCATTGGAGAACCACAAGCTCGTGCACTGATTGGTCAGAACAGTCCATCCAGACCTATCAGCACGTGTAGGTGATGTGAACAAGCCAAAGTGCCATCAACGAACCGCAAGTGTTTAACTATGGATCCATAGGTTTAATAACAGAACAAATTATGGAATTGATGGCCACCATGGATCTACGACTCAAAAGCGTTGTCTTGAAATTTGTATGCCTGAAAAACTAAAGAACCAAAGAAATGCTATGGGAGGAAAGGAAAATGGAAATGGTCATATTGCCAGCCAGGTATAAAAGAATGGATGTTTAGTGTCCATCAGTGTTGTTACCTGTATTACCCATCCAAGGAGCCTAAATAGTTTGATGATTTTAGCATGTTTTCCAGGAATACATTTGACATGTTGCAGCATTTGGCAGATTGTTTATTGTGTAAAGTCTAGATGACCAGAGCAGGGGTTCCCAAAATGTTCAGCTCAGGACCACTGGATAGAATATACTGTTATCAACCAGTAAAAGATTAAATGGCATCAAAACTTCCAAATTATATCTTCAAAGTCATCTCGCAACCCTCACTCTGGGGTCCACAGAAAAACATGTAATTTATTATACATAAATAGAGTATACTTTTATAATACCTTAGATGAGTTTCCAAATGAATGGCCTGTCTTGGTTGAAAGCCCACCCACCACGGCAAGCTGCAGACCAAGAGTGGGAACAAGACAAACAGACAGGACAGGTAGAACATGTAATACATGGAATGAACCTTTCAAACATGCAAAATAAAATAACTTTTTACAACATAACATATATACATTATATGTAGTAACATAACACAAAGTTGTATGTATATTAAGCCAGACCATGAGCTAGACTTTAAGGTGAACCCAATATTTTAGTAGACTGGATTAATTTTATAATTACGCAATGACTCATTCTTAGCCCCGGAGCAACTAAAATAACTCCTTTTATCAAGTCATTCACATTTTTCAGGCTCAAAATCCTTCAGTTTTCTTATAACCAGTTTTTAATATTGCCCAGCTCTTGTAACCCATCACATGGTACACGGGCCTCCATAACTTCTGGGCCACTGTGTGCTAAGAGCTAAAGGTTAACTGGCGACATGCGCAAATGAGCAGCTGCCCTTGACTTGAATGGGCCGCCATCTTTGGCCCTCACCTTTACTCTTAACTTCTGGGCCACTGTGTGCTAAGAGCTAAAGGCTAACTGGCGACATGCGCAAATGAGCAGCTGCCCTTGACTTGAATGGGCCGCCATCTTTGGCCCTCACTTTTACTCTTAGGAATTGTGTTTTCCGCTGACTGTGTGATGAGTAAGACTATTGCATTATTTGATTCCTCCACCCGAATGTCAAAAGCAGCACTCAGATCAAACAGAATTAAGACTGAGGCTTTGCCCGTGTCAGTGTTCAAACAGATGTCATTTGTAACCTTGACAACAGCAGTGCTGTGATGAGGTCTAAAACCTGACTGAAAAACATCAAATGAGTTGTTTATTAAGAGGAAATCTGTGAGCTGTTGGTAAACAACCTTTTCAAGGACTGTGCCCCAAAATGGCAGATTAGAGATGAGTCTTTGAAAACCGCAGTTTTCAAAGACATTGGGAATGTTTTTCTGCCTTTTGTTTGTGCATAAGGCTCTACTTGGCATTTTGCCTGATTATTATCCAGTTTATTGCAAGTATTCACTGTTTGAGGTCTCAGGACATTTTTATCTTACAATCCCATCGTGTTTACACAGAGACAGGAAAAAAGGCTTTCAACAACTTTGCTCCTGTGGAACAAACAGAGACTTTGTAAATTAAATTATTTTATGCCTTTTAATGAGTTTAAAGCACTGGTCAAGGACTACCCTCAGTGCCAATGCACTTGTTTTACATAATTGTATCTCAGATTGTATGTTTAAATGTGTTTTAATGTATTGATTAATTTTATTGATTGTTTTATTTGTGTTTTAGTATCCTATGTTTGTTGTTTATTTTGTGTTGTGTTTTAACAGGGCCATGAAAAAGATAGCTTTTCTCATTGGGTTTTCCCTGTATAAATAAATAAATTAAAATGAAATGTGAGTGGCGCTAACGAACAGTTCAGCACAGACTTTAGAAATCTGGTGGGTAACACATCGAGGCAGCATGTAGATGAACTCAGACTGGTGATGATCTCCTGGACAGTTTTGTCAGTTACTGGTGCAAAGTGAGTTAGCTCTAAGTGTCAGGTGGTTTTAGGGTAATTTTTTGCCTTGTGGGATTTATAGCATTTTTAATGCCCTGAACTTCTTATACAATTTAGAAGAATCTAGTTTTAGCTCATTACACGGGTTATGAAGGTTAACTACAGTTACAGTATCATTACTACACCACATTCTAATAGCCATAGCTTCTAGCGCTTTACTCACGTTAACAACAATGTAATTAAGGCCATTTTGAATAATTATTGCTACCACCTCCACCTCTACCCTGCTCCCTGTCATTCCTTACACCCGTATATCCTTTTATTATAAAATCCCACCTACGTTGTAACAAAGTCTCCTGTATACAAATAAAATGAGGTTTGTCATGTAAGGTAAGGTAAAGGTAAAAACAAAATACTTAAAATATTAAATAGGGGATTAATTAACTAATTGGAATTTCTTTTCTCTGACTCCTATGTAGCGCATTTTCTACTTCTGCACAAGCTACTTTTATATTCAACAAAGCCGGAAGATCTACCTATAGATCTAAATTATTGTATAGTTTAGTTTAATAGTCAGTATTAAACAGGTTTTTATTTTGTTCAACCATAATTAGGCTATGGAAACAATAATAATATTGTTTATATATTGTTTAAATGTGCAATATAAAAAGGAGAGAGAAAATCTGCTATTTAACTAGACCATAAATTCAGCTGAGTATTTTGACAACCAAGATGGCGCTACGATGGCTGCCTCGAAGTTTCGGTGCTCTTTGTTTTGTCTGTATTTGTTTGTAAATTGTGTGTCTGCGTGCTCTTACACCCGTGAAGAGCTCCTATCCATCCGGACCACAACTCCTACGGATGCAGTTCCATTTTTTTTAGTATCTGCTGCAGAAATAGCTATTATTTTGGCTAAAATAGTGAGACGCCACAAGGGCTGGCGCGCTCGTGCGGCTGAGGAAGAGAGGCACACGCCTTTACCTGGAATCTTCCTCTCCAATGTGAACTCTACCAAACAAACTGTCATTGCTGATGAGACGAAACCTAGACTTCTCTTGTTGTGGTACCTCTCCTCGTGTTGTGCTTCACGTAGACGTGGCTGGGCGAATCCGTCCCGGACTGCGCCATGGAGCTAGAGGGCTTCCAGCTTCCCACCAAGCAGTGACATCAGTGGAAATATCAAAGGCTAAAAAATGAAACCTAAAGAATAAAGCTGTACGGCGGATGCACCGAACATCAAAGAAGGAGAGGAAGATAGAGAAGAGTCTCAGATTGAACTCCTGCCCATTATTCCGAAACCACAAGGTCGGTCCTTTCTCTTTCATAGGGCGCACAGCGAATCAGCACGTGCTCGACAGTCTCTGGCACCTGACAGTGATTACACAGACCGGTCGGATGTTTGCCTATCCTACTCAGTGACCAATTGAGTCCAGTATGGCCAATCCTCATGCGAGCAAAGGCCCTTTCCTCCCCCGCGTTCCTGCCCATGGATCTGCAAGGACCGACACTACCCTGTATGTGATAAGAGATGCCGTCAAGTATCACAATGGCTCCAAAATTCCTGCCAAAGGCTGAACACGTGACTCTTGATAATAGGCTTGATTTCAGATTTGCTTAACTCAACCGCCACATCAATTGATGGCCGCCTAAGGGAAAGTTTAGCCAGCGAATCAGCCATTTCGTTACCATCCACCCCCAGGAATCCAAATTAAGGAAACCCTCACATCCTTCCTGGACAGGGAGAGTATCAGACAGAAGATGCCATTCAACATCTGTCAGAAGCCACCACAATGCCGCAACACTTTAAAGCAGATTCCGCTGCTTCCAATGCCAGCCGTATCGCTATGAGTTCCGATGTGTTAACCTCTTCTTGACCGCCAGCCCCAGGTCAGGCACGAAATAAGCAGCGTCAGTACGCCCACTCTCAGGATCCCTAGACCCGTCGGT
This sequence comes from Eucyclogobius newberryi, assembly GCF_026437365.1. Classification (NCBI taxonomy): domain Eukaryota; kingdom Metazoa; phylum Chordata; class Actinopteri; order Gobiiformes; family Gobiidae; genus Eucyclogobius; species Eucyclogobius newberryi. The sequence goes on from NW_027315779.1 coordinate 27,123,371, forward strand.
ATAAATAAATACATCATCTGAGTGCCTATCGATGAGCGCTTGAACAGCAAACTGCGGTGCACGCCCAGTGACTCCTCTAAGTTTGCCATGCAAGCTAACATCAACAGGAGCCGGGACAAACTTCCACGGCGCTATAGTAGACAAAGCCACCGAAGGGCTCACACGTGGATCACCAACCCCAGCAAGCCGCGCTTTCGCATTTCCTATCTGGCTAAAAACCATACTGTCAGCCTCATTCTGTCCCCCATCAACCCTGAGAAAGTCCCTTACCGGGTGAGAGCTTGTATGACCTTGCACATTCACCCAGTAAGCCAACAGAAGTTCTAGCCTCCGGAGCCGTAACGGCAATTCCCCCAACTCAACATGAGATGTGCAAGGCCTGGGCTTGCTCCACATCAAGCTTCTTTAAGTTAGTCTCAGCCGCAGACATGTAGGCTATACAGCCATAATCAATAGCCGCCCTCATGATGGCCCGATAAATACCCAGGAGCGACCTTCTGCTGGCCCCCCAGTCCTGGCCGGATAGACAACGAAGCAAGTTATTCACTCTTTTGCATTTACCACTGACCTAATCAATGTGCTGTCGCCAACTAAGCCTCTCGTCAAAGGTGGCCCCCAAGTCATAGCACACCTCATCTTTACCCGGGCTGTCTGTTTTGCCTTAGAAAGTGCTCTCCTTAGCTCAAACAAACTAAACGGAAGGTCAAGGTCATCTTGAGTCGAAGGCTGGTGCCCAATCAGCTCAGAATTCTGCGCCAGAGTATTATCCCTGTAGTGCCTTTCCGCAGGTGAAAGATTGGTTAGAGCTGTGCACCGACACAAAGGTACTGGCCAACAGTTCAGCTTTGTCAACGACGCTGACTGCTTCAACACCATTCTGTATTAGGACCGGAGTCTCGTGACAGCGCTCAACTCCATGCATCCGCTCAATCATCCCCCAAACATCCCCGAGACGCGTTTCTCTCCCTTGGCCGTTCTTACAGTCTTCCGCACAACAGCGCGGGCTCTCTTGTAGTCAATGAGGGCATCCTCAGTGTGGGCAACCCTTAGCCGGCGAAATGCCGCATGTCTTGCCCTAATAGCATCACCACATGCTTCATTCCACCACGGCACCCGCTTCCTATGTCCAACACCACCACTCTCAGGAATCGTGCCTACCGCTGACTGCGTGATGAGCGAGACAATTGCACTATTTAGATCATCCACCTGAGTCAACCCTCCTTCCTGCAAAACCCTAGAACCATCATCAGCTTTCCTTAGGAAAGCCCCCCAGTTCGCCCTTGCCAACTGCCACCTCTAGATTTTTGTCCCCCTGACCACACACCTCCCAATGCCAATCTCAGTGCGTACTAGATAGTGATCGCTACCAAAAGAAAGATTACCAAGAACCTCCCAACTACAAACACCAGCTAACTCCTTGGACACAAGCCTAAGATCTATTGCACTTTCCGTACCGGTCCCCATATCATAGCGGGTCCCACTACCATCATTCAGACAAACTAACTCCCTTTGATTGATAAAACCCTCTGCCACCTGCCCATTCCTATTGGTACCACTACCGCCCCATAAAGCGCTATGCGCATTAAAATCTCCACACCACATGGCCTTTCCCCGAACATCCTTACCGATACTATGTAACGACTCTAACGTTAACTCACCACACGGATTATAAAGGTTAACCACAGTAACAGCGTCACCACCCAGCCAGACCCTCACCGCCAGAGCCTCTGGCGCTTTACTCACACTGGCAACAATGTAATTTAGGTAATTTCGAACAAACACAGCCACACCTCCGCCTCTACCCTGCTCCCTATCATTACTAACACACACATACCCTTGTATTCCAAAAACCCACCTAGGTTGTAACCAAGTCTCCTGCACGCAAATAACGTGAGGCTTGTTCAACAAGGTAGAGACAAAATGCTTAAATTCCTGGCCATTAGCACGAAGACTACGCGCATTCCCCCGGAACCTGACGGCGCATCGGGAACCCCCCCACTCCAACTGCCTGTATGGGACAGGGCGCATTCCCGCAGCGCATCCTCTATCTCTGCCCACTCAGGACCCCCAGCTCCAAAGTACTTCCCTGCAGCCTTAGCGATGATCTTAGTCTTTTCGGATTTCCTATCGGTTTGACCAGTACAGTTAATCACTTCCAACATAAAGAGGAAGAAATCTTTCCTCTTCACAACCAGTACATCCTCAGCACCCACTCACGGGGACCCCAGGGGGGACCTCCCCCTGGCTGCGGGCAACGCTGACCCCTCCCCCAGTCGCCTAGGTCACCAGCAGCACTGGCAGCTCGCACCGCAGCCACCTTCACCTCACTACCAGAGACCTTCTTGACCGCATGCTTATTTATCGTGAAGACACAATGTGCCAACTCTTGGATACCAACCGTCATAAAACACCAAAGAGGAATTATGCGAAAAGAATGTGTGTGCATTCGATTCTATTCTGCTTTGATTTCATGGGCTTTGAAGACAATGAAACATAAAGCAGTGGTGAGAGACAGAGTCTGAGGACTACGAAACGTCTGAGGAATAAAGTCTGGCGGTAATGCAACACTTGGATGCCAACCGCCATAAAACAACAACAACAACAACAACAATAAAGTCTGGCGGTAATGCAACACTCGGATGCCAACCGCCATAAAACAACAACAACAACAACAACAACAACAGCAACAGTCTAAGGAATAAAGTCTGGCGGTAATGCAACACTCAGACGCCAACTGCCATAAAACAACAACTACAACAACAGCACCAGCCAAAGAAAGCAGTCTGTGTGTGAAATAATAAAGTCTAAAGAGTGACGTCTAAAGAATAATTACCAAAGAAGAAGAAGTAGGTGGCAGTGATGCAACACTTGGATACTACCCGCCATAAAACACCAAAACACCAAAGAAGAAGATCTACAGTGACGTGAGTCAGCAGTATGAGGGGCCTTTTTTCTTATCTCCCAAGGGTGCACCAGAAAAAGTTCTGCATCACGGTATTTGAACACAAAATTTAGGCTTCAAACTTCAGGGAATTAGTGAGAAAAATAGAAAACATAGCTCTTATAGTGAGTGAAAGTGCAATTTTTCCTTCTCTATTTTGTGATAAAGGTTCTCTTATCTCTTATAAATAAATACGAACCAAAGTTTAAACTAAGCTGTTTTAATCAATCTTATGTTATGTTTTTACACTATAAAATAATGCAATTAATGTATTATTCATGTATTCAGAATACAGTACTGGATTGGACAAAGTAACAATTAGTATTGTAATTGTGAGAATTATTTGTCCACTAAGTAAACGATTAATAACAACCAAATCATAAAATGATCAGCCCACCTCTTTAGCCATAGATGGTGAAAATTAAACATGACCTACAATGGGCTTTGTCCTCCACATCCCAGATGCACCTTCAATTTGGTTCTGAATTAAGTTCCACACCTCAAGTGTTTGCAGGATCCAAGGATGATTGATTTGGACATTTTTCACTCAATGTTGATTCAAACAAAAAAGTATGAATTAATTAATTCTGCATGAATCGTGAATATTTTTAGCCTTATCCTTGGTTTTCCATTTTGCCAGATAAATTTGGATATTCTGTGATGATTATTCTGATAACTGAGTGATCAGCCTCTATTCTGCCCAAAAGTCTCAAGTTCAAACCTTTTTTGACTGAATAATTTCATATAATTGGCATTAAAAACCTGTGTGATTTTACGAGTGAAGGTAACACCAAAGTATCGAAATCCCACAGTAGATTTTCTAAATGTAACCGGATAGTATAGTTCCGTAGGCCATTCCAAACAACCATCATTCAGTCACATAATTGTATTCATTAAATTGCTCTAAGCAGTGAATGAAGGTGATCACGTTTTCAAGTAATAATAGAATGTCTGAAAAAAGTGCTAGTTTGTGTTGAGTATTGGAATTGTCCCTAATACCTTGCTTACTATTATTGATTGCTTACTTATACCTGATTCAGTTCTAATGAGTTCCACCAGTGTTTCAATGCTAAGAGCAAATTGACGTGGCGAGGTACTGCACCCCAGTTTGGCAAGAATTTGGCTTTTTGAGTTACCTGTACTAGCCATGTTGGCATCAACATTGCTAGACATAGAATGAGTTAGGTGCTTTAAATTTCCGCACTTTTCCATTGTAACCTCATTGATGTTTCATGTTAAGAAGTGCATGCACACATACAGCTGCTTTATAGAGACTGTAGGAGCCATATGTGGGTTTGTGCACGCGCTTGGGTACGAACACGACTCTACGGTGTTTGAGGGGCGCCACTAGGGTGTGTGTATATTCATTAGTGAGAGCGCTCACCTGCTGTGTGTTTTTTGGCTTGGATAATGGCGGCGGGGTGAGCATGGGGAAGAAGACTTTTGTTTTGACCATTTATATTATCGTTTTCGTTATGTTACGTTTTTGTAATGTTACATTTTTGTAATGTTACTGTTATCGTTTTTGTTTTTGGTATCATTCACGTTCTACGTCTCATTTAACGTTTATCGTTCCATCTCATCAGAATGACCCTTCAGGTATCTTTGTTGTGTCCCAAGTGTGTGTCTAAATTAAAGTAAGTGCCGGCTTTTCTGTTTGTGTGGAACAATAAAGTAACCTGGCATGTGCACCTGTCTGTAACACATCCTCAATATTAAATACCCGTGTCTTAGCCCGCCGCGGCTTTGGTTTGGTTTGGATGCCATCGCCACAATAGAGACTATTAGTGTAAAATGTGATAGTAATGTGTGAATCATGACCTGTATTATAAAGTAACTTAAGCCCTTTTGTTTTTCACTCCAAACTCTGCTTTTCTCTTGGATGTGAGCTCTGTTAGCAGTGGTCTGAGACATTCTGTTCTTCTCTACAGATCTGTGTGATTCTTGGCCCAGTGTATCTTCAGGCATCCAGACGTCCTGCACAGGAGCTGTCTCTGGCCCTTAGTCCTCACACGCGCGTGCACACACACACACACACACACACACACACACACATACACACACACACACACTACTATGCCCTCCGCTACCAGGTTTAGCAGGGCTAGGGCTGGCTTGAGCTCTACTGCTCGCCCAACTCACCCCTTTACCCTCTTTTCTCCTCCTGCTGAGCACCCTTCCCAGACCACCTCAGCTGATAAGCTGAGGTGGTCTGGGAAGCCCTCCTTTGCGGTTCCTGCTGTATCTCCTACGCCTGTCACAGCTCCTTCTGCCTGCAGTCGCTCTTTTCTTGCTCAGCCCCCTAATACATGCTGTTTTCCTCCTGCTAAGTCCTCCTCTTCTTTTGTTAAGCCTCTCTCTGCTTCGTCAAAGCCCTACTCTGCTCCTCCTGCCAGGGGTCTGCAGATAATTTCTCTTCCTGACTCTATGCTTCCTAAATTCATCACTCCTCGTCATTCTCGTCTGGCCCTCAAGCGTTCCTCTTCTGCTAAGCTCGCTTGCTCCTCCACCCTCTCTGTTCCTCCTGCTGAGCATCCAACCCAGACTTCCTCTGCTGCTAAGCTAAGCTTCACTGTGCTGCCTTCTTCATTTGTTCTTGGTGACTCTGTGTCACCCCAAAAGCCTAAGCCCTCCTCTGCTGCTCCTGCTGTAGATCCTGGGCCTGTCGCGGCTCCTTCTGCCTGGAGCCGCTCTTCTCTTGCTAAGGCCCCTAAGACATGCTATGCTGCTCCTGCTAAACTGCTCTCTGCTTCATCTAAGCCCCCCTCTGCTTCATATAAACCCCCCTCTGCTCATGCTAAGCCCTTCTCTGCTCATTCTAAGCCCCTTTCAGCTCTTTCTAAGCTCTCCTCTGCTCCTCCTGCCAGGGGTCGGCAGACAATTTCTCTTCCTGACTCTACCCTTCCTAACTTCCTCACTCCTTGTCATTCTCATCCAGCCCTCAAGCGCTCCTCTTCTGCTAAGCTCGCTTGTCCTAAGCGTTTTAAACTCTCTGAGCGGAATGTCTCTGTGCTGGACCTCAAGCGTTCCTCTTCTACTTGCCCCCCTTGTCCCTCCACCCTCTCTGTTCCTCCTGCTGTGCGTCCCACTGAGACTTCCTCTGCTGCTAAGCTAAGCTTCACTGTGCTGCCGTCTTCATTTCTTCTTGGTGACTCTGCGTCACCCCCAAAGCCAAAGCCCTCCTCTGCTGCTCCTGCTGTAGATCATGAGCCTGTCGCTGCTCCTTCTGCCTGGAGACGCTCTTTTCTTGCCAAGGCCCCTAAGACCTGTTATACTTCTCCTGGTAAGCCACCCTCTGCTCATGCTAAGCTCCTCTCTGCTCGTGCCAAGTCCCTTTCTGCTCGTTCTAAGCTCTCCTCTGCTCCTCCTGCCAGGGGTCGGCAGACAATTTCTTATCCTGACTCTACCGTTCTTAACTTGCTCACTCCTTGTCATTCTCGTCCGGCCCTCAAGCGCTCCTCTTCTACTAAGCTCGCTTGTCCTGCTAAGCATTCTAAACCCCCTGAGCAGAGTGTCTCTGTGCCGGCCCTCAAGCGTTCCTCTTCTGCTTCCCCCCCTTGCTCCTCCACCTTCTCTGTTGCTCCTGCTGAGTGTTCCACTGAGACTTCCTCTGCTGCTAAGCTAAGCTTCACTGTGCTGCCTTCTTCATTTGTTCTTGCTGACTCTGCGTCACCCCCAAAGCCAAAGCCCTCCTCTGCTGCTCCTGCTGTAGGTCCTGAGCCTGTCGCTGCTCCTTCTGCTTGGAGACGCTGTTTTCTTGCTAAGACATACAATGCTGCTCCTGCTAAGCCTCCCTCTGCTTCATCTAAGCCCCCCTCTGCTTGTTCTGAGCCCCTCTCTGCTTGTTCTGAGCTCTCCTCTGCTCTTCCTACCAGGGGTCGGCAGACAATTTATCTTCCTTACTCTATGCTTCCTAAATTCCTCCCTCTTTGTCATTCTCGTCAGGCCCTCAAGCGTTCCTCTTATGCTAAGCACATTTTTCCTGCTAAGCATTGCATACTCCCTGAGCCGAGTGTCTCTGTGCTGGACCTCAAGCGTTCCTCTTCTGTTTCCCCCCCTTGCTCCTCCACCCTCTCTGTTCCTCCTGCTGAGCGTCCCACTGAGACTTCCTCTGCTGCTCAGCTAAGCTTCACTGTGCTGCCTTCTTCATTTGTTCTTGGTGACTCTGTGCCACCCTCAAAGCCTAAGCCCTCCTCTGCTGCTCCTGCTGTAGATCCTGAGCCTGTCGCTGCTCCTTCTGCCTGGAGACACTCTTTTCTTGCTAAGGTCCCTAAGACATGCTATCCTTCGCCTGCCAAGCCAACCTTTGCTTCTGTTAAGCCTCTCTCGGCTTCATCAAAGCCCCCCTCTGCTCCTGCTAAGCCCCTCTCTGTTCCTGCCAAGCCCCTTTCTGCTCGTTCTAAGCTCTCCTCTGCTCCTCCTGCCAGGGGTCGGCAGGCAATTTCTCTTTCTGACTCTACCGTTCCTAACTTCCTCACTCCTTGTCATTCTCGTCCGGCCCTCAAGCGCTCCTCTTCTGCTAAGCTTGCTTGTCCTGCTAAGCATTCTAAACTCTCTGAGCGGAGTCTCTCTGTGCCAGCCCTTGAGTGTTCCTCTTCTGCTTACTCCCCTTGCTCCTCCACCTTCTCTGTTGCTCCTGCTGAGCGTCCCACTGAGACTTCATCTGCTGCTAAGCTAAGCTTCACTGTGCTGCCTTCTTCATTTGTTCTTGGTGACTCTGTGTCACCCCCAAAGCCAAAACCCTCGTCTGCTGCGCCTGCTGTAGATGCTAAGCCTGTCGCTGCTCCTTCTGCCTGGAGACCCTCTTTTCTTGCTAAGGCTCCTAAGACCAGCTTTGCTTCTCCTGGTAAGCATCCCACTGCTTCTGTTAAGCCTCTCTCTGCTTCAACTAAGCCCTCCTCTGCTCCTGCTAAACCCCTCTCTGCTCGTTCTAAGCTCTCCTCTGGCCCTCCTGCCAGGAATCGGCAGGAAATGTGTCTTCCTTACTCCATGCTTCCTAACTTCTTCCCTCATCATTTTCATCAGGCTCTCAAGCGTTCCTCTTCTGCTAAGCGTGCTTTTCCTGCTAAGCGTTGTATACTCCCTGAGCCGAGTGGCTCTGTGCTGGCCCTCAAGCGCTTCTCATCTGCTTCCTCCTGTTGCTCCTCCACCCTCTCTGTGACTCCTGCTGAGCGTCCCACCCAGACCTCTGCTGCTAAGCTAAGCTTCACTGTACTGCCTTCTTCCTTTGTTCTTGGTGAATCTGCATCATCCACAACGCCTAAGCCATCCTCTGCTGCTCCTCGGCCTGTCGCTGCTCCTTCTGCCTGTCGCTCGTTTCTCGCTATGGCCCCTAAGAAACACTATTTTTCTCCTGCTAAATCCCCCTCTGCTTCTGCTAAGCCTCACTCTGCTTCATCTAAGCCCCCCTCTGCTCCTGCTAAGCCCCTCTCTGCTCCTTCTAAAGCTCCACTGCGTCCAAATTTACACCGGACGCCCGAATTGGACGCCTGTAAATTTGAAGGCAGACGGCCTGGACGCGCGTCCAGGATGCCCCGGATGCACATCCAAAAAATAAACTCACCAGCAGACGCGCATCTGAGGCGTCCAGCGCAAATGAGCAGTGGAAGGGTTGTTGTGTTTCCAAGTTTTGCTGTCCTCTTGGTGCGATGGCAGAACAGGCGGAAAAAGTTGCTTTGGTGTACTTTGTTTAGTTTGGTTCACTTTACAAAGTCCATAAATGGATGCGATCGGCTCCGGGGCTTGTCTGGGTCCCGCAGATACTTCACTGGTGAGCAGAGTTTAGTGAATATCATTATTTGCTCCAGGAGTTGTGTCTTGAGGATTTATTTTTCATCATTGCGGGGTTTGTTTTGGACCATCTTCCGGGTTGTACGTACGCATGTCACTAGAGCGTAATCTCTCGCGTCTGCTGCAAAAAAGTTCATCTAACTTTTCTGCTTCGGCTACCCGCACGTCTAGCACGGCTAGTGCGGCCAGCGCGGCCGACACTCAAACGCCCCCGAAGCTCTGTGTCCAACGCTCAAAACGCAGGATTTGCACCGCAAAAACGTTCAAAACGCACAGCAAAAACGCTGGACGCCCAGGACGCGCGTTCACATAGACTTTGAATGTAAACTGGACGCTTTGATGCGGCGGTAGAAACGGACTGCTCTTTCCTTGCTAAGAAGGCCCCTAAGACACACAATGTTGCTCCTGCTAAGCCCCCCTCTGCTCCTGCTAAGCCTCTTTCTGCTCCTGCCAAGCCTCGGTCTTCTGCTGCTAAACCCCTCTCCGCTCCTTCTAAGCTCTTCTCTGCTCTTCCTGCCAGGGTGATTTTGTTGATTAGCATGGAAATATTTTGTTTAATGTTAGTATAATTTTCATGTTGTAAATAGCATGTAAATTGCACTTTGGGTGTTAGTGTGAAACAAACTGACAAAAAAACAGAAACACAGGTACTGGAGACACACAGGTCCTGGAGATACAAAGGTTCTGGGGACGCACAGGACTTGGAGGCAAACAGGTCCAGGAAACACACCGGACTTTGAGACGCACATGTCCTGGAGACAAATACATCCTGGAAACACACAGGTCCTGAAGATGCTCAGGTTATGGAGATGCACAGTTCCTCGAGATTCACAGGTCCAAAGATGCACAGGTCTTGGAGACGCACAGATTCTCCAGATACAGAGCTTCTGGAAACGCATAGGTCCTCGAAACACACAGGACCGTGAGACGCACAGGTCCTTGAGACACACAATTCCTGGAGACACACAGGTCCTGGAAACACTTAGGTTCTGGAGACGCACAGTTCCTCGAGATGCATAGGTCCAAAGACGCACAGGTTTGGAGACGCACAGATTCCGCAGACGCAGAGGTCCTGGAAACGCAGAGATCCTTGAAATGCACAGGTCCTGGAGACACTCAGGCCCTGAACACGCACAGGCCCTGAACACGCACAGGTCCTTGAGACACACAGGTACTGGAGACACACCGTTCCTGAAGACAAATAGGTCCTGGAGATGCATAGGTCCTGGAGAAGCTCAGGGTCTGGAGACATACAGTTCCTTGATATTCACAGGTCCAAAGAAGTCTGGACTGGAAACCCCAAGGTCAAAGTGGGAAACACCCCCAAAGGTAGTAGAGAAGGCCCGAGCCAAGATCCTGTGGGACCTCTAAATACAGACCAACCATTGCGTTATGGTGATGGATAAACAGAAGAGGAAAGTCGGTGTGATTGACGTGGCAATAACAAGTGATGGCAACATCAGGAAAAAGGAACATAAGGAACTGGAGAAATACTAAAGGCTCAGAGAAGAGCTGGAGAACACGTATAAGATGAAGCCGAAAGTGGTGCCCATGATCATCGAAATACTTGGGGCAGCGGCTACCGCTGATCCCTGGAGAAACATCATAGATCACAGTCCAGAAAAGTGCAATGCTAGGAACAGCATAGATACCTTCAAGCTCCCTGGCCTCTGGTAGAGGACTCAAGCTTAGAAAAAGGGACGAGACCACCTGCAGAGGCTTAGAAGGGATTTTATATATATAAATATATGTTTGTGCGTGTGTGAGTGTGTGTGTGTGTGTGTGTGCATGCGTTTGTTTGTGTGTGTGTATTATTGATTAGCAGCATCTGTGATTACCGCTGCTCCTCATAGGTGTCAAATAATAAGATTAATGATCTTTCACTGTAAAACAAACCATGGTCTCAAATGTACTGCTTTCAATGAGCTCTTTAGATGTTTCTGAACAGACTGCTCACCTGAATGAACGACAGGTGCCTAAGGCTGAAGACTAAAGAGAAACTGCTGCACACCGTCTGTCTCTTCATTAACTTTTTTTAACATGACTCTTCAGTCCCTCTGTCCATCCTCCAGTTTGACCACAGTCCCTTCTGCTCCACTTATATAAGATAAGGAACTGCCCCCATCAAGTCATTAGCCAATCACGTGAGTGGACAAGACACGTTCAACAATTAGACTCCAAAATACCCACAATATGTTGAATAAACTATGTTAAATCATCATATCATTTGTAGAAATACATGAATAATCTTTAGTACACGGTCATGGTCACCGCTCTAGGTGGCGCATGTACCTGTTCTACTCAAACAAACGCCCCAATTATTTCGGAGAATCTAGTTTTGTTGCTTGGTGGTTTGGTTAAGTTACTCGAAACTGTGTTTTAGAGCTGAGTCAAAATGGCAGATCAAGCAATAAACAACTACCAAGACCTAGAAAATGTGGACGAGAAGTTGGATCCAACCTCAATCCCGCACTGGAATCACAGCTGCTTCAATTCTCGAAGTCTCGACATCTCCCACAAATACTGGTCCCAACTAGAAGCAAAGATTGCGGAGCTTGAAGACGGGGAGCGAAGAGACAATATGTATTTCTAATCTCCCTGAATGTATTGAGAGCGGTGGGGTCAGCCCTATGGTCCCCGGTATATTCCCGGGATCTGCACCATGGCTGGATATGCTGCTATATGTTATGCTGTAAAACCATACACTTATCCACAACTATTAGGGATGTGGAACCGTTAGTGTGGTTGAACCAGTAGCCTATAATTTGAAGAGATTCAAGACAACCATCCTACACTCAACAACATGCATGGAATGGATGCACCGGGCAATACAAGGACCTTTTTAAATAGTAGGTAGAGGTACCGTAGTTCCCCCATTCATAGGAAAGGGGAAACATAGGTACCGGGGAATATACGTACGTACCAGAGAGCGGCGTCGTTAGGCGTTACCTCCTGTCCTCGCTCCCAAAGTGCTTCCTTGCTCTCCGGTGAAAATACAAAGATGATGAGGGCTCACTACCTTGGATCAGAACACACTACGAGAGGGGATCCCCACATCGTCATCTGCAAAATGCTCAGATACACCAACTGAGATTGCATCCTAAAGGCTGTCAGGGGCATGCGAAGAGAGGTGAATGGCAGAAAGATCCGCTTTTCAGCAGATTACGGTACAACAATTACACCGTGAAGAGACATCATGCAATCTCTTTAGCCATGGACACAGCCACAAGATTGACTCCTTTCATCATCTACCCGGGGATCTGATGTCCATTACTTTTACTTTAACTCGCTTCTGGATGCAGAATGTTTTCTTGACCCCAACGCCAAAACACAAGGTTAGAGTAATGATGAGCAACAAGCTGCAGAATCCGGTACAGGCAGCACACATGGCAGTGATCTTTCATGGACTATGATCAAAGGATTGACCAGCACTGGACTTATTTCCATGCCAATCTCATTTTAAATGAATGAGTAATGTCGTCAGAGGTGGGATACAACACTTGCAAGAGAGGGGGTTTGGGTTTTGGCTTGGACATCTAGGCTTTGCTAACTTTTTACTAGAGCAGATGTTTTTTCAGGGGGTGTGAATGAGTGTGGCTGTGCATGCATGAGTGTGGGTGTGTTTCATTTTGTTTTTTGTTTTGTTTTTTGTATAAAGGTTATTGTTGTGGTAAATATGTCTAGCTTTTGGTCTCATTGGTGGAAATCAAACAATCAATGCATTTAAATTTGTCAAAAAAACTCAAATCGGCAGATACATTTAGACGGTCAAATCACTTCTATTACAACGCATCAGCGACTAGTTATAACTCAAGAAGTTGTGAAGTTTCAATACTCCTTAAAAGGAACTTATCTGTATTGATTACTGGAAGTTTTGAGAGTGAGAATGGACGAATTGAGAGCAATATTCTTTTATTATATTTTTATAAGAAACATTTTAAATAGCCTAGAGCATTATTACACAGTAATAAATCCTTTGATGGACAAGACTAGTGATGGTTCTCAAATTCCTCCCTCCTCAACTCTGGCTTTGCAACATTTTTCAACAATTTTAGTTTGATTTACCAGAAGTATGAACCCAACTGCAAGAGTATAGTTCTTGGATCAGCATTTCTTGCAAGGGCTAAACCTGCCTGTATTGTCTGAAGTGGAAGCTGAACATCTTGAGGATCTGATTACTCTGACTGAATTCAAAAAAGCTGTAATGGGGATAAAAAAGGGAAAATCCCTGAGTATATTTATATCCCGAGGTATATTTATTCTTTTCGGAACAGTTAGGCCCTCATCTGTTTGCAATGGTACAGACATCTATAAAGGCAAGGGCATTTTACAATGGGCGCAACATTGAATTCATTCTAGAACTACCTAAGCCAGATAAAGATAGTACTAAACGTAAAAATGATAGACCTGCTAAAAGGCAGAAATTATGTTTGCAAAAGTTCTCGCCGCCTCCCGTAAGGAGCCTTTGATGGCAAAGCTAATTCACAGGGACTAGACTGGTTCTTATGAAAAACATGCTTGCCGCAGATAATATTCACAGACTTTTATATATTATACATGCGGCTCGAGATATTCCTTCACCCTGTGCTGTCCTGAGTCTAGATGCGGAAAAGGCCTTTGATAGGCTAGAGCAGCAGTATTTATGGCAGATACTGCACAATTTCAATTTCAGCGGAAAAAAATACATGAAGTGGATACAATTACTGTATAGTAATACTAATGCAATGCTTAAGGTTAATAATAGGTTCTTACAACCTGATTGTCAAGATCTTGTAGACATGGCTGCCCATTAAGCTCATTTGCTTTACCTCAACCATTGGCACAAAAAGTACATCAAAACATTCATCAATTGCTCGCATAACATTTAACAATACACTCTAAATAACTATGTAGATTATATACTCTTTATTTCTAGACTAAGTATCATTGTCTCTGCCTATTGTTTTGGATACCTTTGAGGAGTTTAGTTCTCTATCTGGATACAAAATTGACTGTAACAAATCCATTCTATTCCCTTTAAATAAAGGAAATGCCCCAGAAGATCCCAATATCCAATTAACCAATTTAGATTCCAAATTTAACCACCATTAAATAAAAACTTTGCGATGGTCATTTTTGTCTAAATCACTTCAATCGTGAATTTCTACAATAAAACTTTCATCAATCATTCAATTATCACCCCCAACAGACTACTGTAAAAAACACACTCAATGGTTTCCAATTTTCTTTGGGCAGGGAAGCGCCTAAGGATAAAACGAACAACCCTCCAACGGCGCCGAACAGAAGGTGGCCTAGCTGTTCCAACTTTGATGGGCATTTGGGTTAAGACCTGTAACCTGTTATAATCATGTGCAATACTGTTATAATAATATGAAATACTGTTATGATGTGCAATGTTGTTATAATATCATTGTGCAATATTACTGTTGCAATATTTTCTGTCCATATAAAAGCTGTAAATAAGAGTTATATAATAAGTTATTATAGTTATCTGTTTTTATTATTGTACTTATGTTCCCAAGCTGCCTAATATGTGTTGCAACACTGGAATTTCCCCATTGTGGGACAAATAAAGGTTATCTTATCTTATCTAAATGGGCTGATACTCAGAATCAGAATCGGGTTTATTGCCATTTGTCAATGAACAAAGTTCACAAACATAGGAATTTGTCCTGGTGATTCGGTGCAAAACACAACAAAACATTGAACACTGAATACAAAACGGCATGATATGTACATATCCTGGAGGGATATATACAAAAATTGCTTTACCTTACAGATTTAAGATCTTGTCTACTTTGCTATCTCAAAATGGCTCCAATCCTGGCTCATACACTAACTTTATAGGGGCAGTGCAAGGCATTTCAAAACTCAGTGATTTAATGATCACTCACTGTTGACACAAATGTGACTTGGAGTGAGAGAGAAGTAAATACACGCAAGACATTTGGGGAAATGAGGGATTTCGTAACTTTGGAGAAAAAAAGATTTAATATACCATCCACCAACTCATTTTTTTACCTTCAACTTCGGGCAGACATGAAGGCTTATGGTGACCCCTGGAATGTTAAATGATCTATCCACCCAATGCACACCCAGGTCTACGGATTACTTCTACTTTTTCCCACGGAGGTTTTGTAGTTTTTCCTGGCTGAGAAGGAGGGTCTAAGGACAGGGGAGCTTGGGACATTGCCAAGTCCCTATGGACATTGTTTAAGGCGTTTTTCACTGTCGCCCTCCGACTATGTTTACTTAGTCATAGATTGACCACACAGACATTTTTTATAAAAAAAAATATTTCAGTACTGTATAAAAAACATAGTGCACTGGAAAATACTAAATAAATAAAGTTGGTTATTGTTCATTAAAACAATTTTTTTCTCTAGTTCCTATTTTACACACTCAACAATTCATTTGTCACAATAAATTATTGTCCATCTGTGCACGTTGAAGTTAAGTAGCAAAAAAGTCAATGAACACTTCTTAAGCCGTTGATTCAATTTGGAGTTTAGTGGCATTTAGTAGATCTTGGGGAAGACTTTCTCTGGCTTCCTGCATCTTTCGCCTGGCTCGTTGAAAGGCCTCTGTGGGGGTAAATAACAAATAATAATTTGCTATGCAAACATTTAAAAAGAAAAATAGTTTAAGGTCAAATATGTACCTAGAATATTGCATACGGCGCCCTGTTGACTAAAGCCTCCGAGCTGGTCCACAACCTTCTGCCGTCTCTTCTTCAGCACAATGGCATCAACGAATGCACTGGTACGTTTAGCAAAACATGTTAAACTTTTATTTATATGAAGATACAGAATTATTATTGTCAGTGGAATAAGGCACTTACTGAGCTTGCTGAATGCAGTGTAAATTGAAAGTGACGCTTCCAGAGGATTCGGTGCTAAATCCAAATCGACTCAGTCTTTCCCCCTTCAAACATTCAAACACACATGAAAACAATTATGAATTCAAGTTCATTAAAAAGTGAAGTAATAAAAAACTTGTGTGCTAAATCCTGATCATGTTACTCTTTATTCTCGTACTTCTGACGGAGGATAGTTTCTATTTGACATTTTTTTTGTTAAATTCTTTTGTCCAATTAAGGAAAAGTTTTGAGAAGGATTATTTGTTACTGTTAAATATGTTTATGCACATTTAAGTTCTACTTCAATAACGAGTATATTGTTTGTAACCTTAGGAGTATGAAGTATGTTGGGCAGTTAACTTGCTCTTGATTTGCATGAGACAGATAAATACTAATTACTTCTTTGGTGGGATAATACTTGCAGTAATGTACAATAGGGATTATAGTAATGTACAATAGGGATTATAGTAATGTACAATAGGGATTATAGTAATGTACAATAGGGATTATAGTAATGTACAATAGGGATTATAGTAATGTACAATAGGGATTATAGTAATGTACAATAGGGATTATAGTAATGTACAATAGGGATTATAGTAATGTACAATAGGGATTATAGTAATGTACAATAGGGATTCTCTGCGTAACAGAATTGGAGCATGAAGTTTATGCAAAACACATTTTCATGGCAGTTTTTGTAAAAAAATAAATTAAACATTTTGTCATATATTTTTTGAATGATAAATATTGTGTAAATTGGTCCCTGGACTTTGTGTAGTACAGTATGGTTGGTTGCCAGGTAACAGTTATTTGTCAAACTTGGTGAACTATGGTCATGTCCCTAAACCCACACTACGCACCACAAACGGCACTGAAGAGTGCGTTAAGTGTGCGAGTGCAGTCCACACTTCAGATCATTTGTGTAGTGAATGTGATGAAGTAAAACTGATGTCAACTGTGTTGTTAAACAGTTCAATTCATCAGAAAGCCACAGCACAATTTACATTTCATTCCTCACCATTGTATCCAGTTAGCACTTGCTGCTGAGTTCATAGGGCCCTATGTTCCCTGGGCCCTATGATCCCTGGGCCCTATGTTCCCTGGGCCCTACGTTCCCTGGGCCCTACGTTCCCTGGGCCCTACGTTCCCTGGGCCCTATGTTCCCGAGACCTGGGGTTTGGGTTAGGGTTACATACTGCTATATTTTATGCTGTAAAACCATTTCTGCACAACTTTTGTGGAAGTGGAACCTGAACCAGTAGCCTATGCTAGTATTCGCGTAGTTTCCCCGTTCATAAAAAAGGGACAATGTCTAAATTCACAATGTGAATTTAGACATTGCCCCTCATTGATAATGTCTAAATGTGAATTTAGACATTATCCATTTGACCCATTCCTCAACCAGTGCAGATGGGGAATCATCCGAGGACCCATCTCCAGAACACCCAGCTCATGGTCAGGAGAACCCAACAGGAACATCACGCTCTTGACCATGTTCCGAGCGCTCACCTTAAAAGTGCCCGGTATCCTGACGTAGCTCGGGTCTTCAAGCTCCGGCGAGCCCCCGATGAAGAACCTCCTCAGAGCAGAGACTGTGCCCGTCTGAAGAGGTCTCCACGTATGGCATGTTACTGCGTGTTTACCTGGACAAAGAACACATTTGGCAAACGGACAGTCATTTTTTCACTTTATAATGGGTAGCATACCAGGTACGGCGGGAAACAGCAGATATCCGTATCCTTCTGTTCGATAGCGCTGCCAGGAATCCAGTGACAAAACTTTAAAGTAGAGGACGGGCCATTGCGGAATACCTCCTGAAGACAATTCACGTGTTAGCGCCATCTTTCAAAATCAATTGAGGATATCCAAAAGCCTTCCACACTGACCTTCACTCTCCTTTTCGCTCATGTAGAAGGCCTCAAAGTTAAAGGGGAAGCTGAAGAAAGCGACGTCCTCCTGTCAATGAAGATATGCTGCATACGTCTCAAACACATTTGAGTCATTTTTGGGTCATTTTGTCATTAGCGACTCACTTTGCCAACTGCTTTGGTGCGGCAGGTCTGCGTTACCCCGGAAAGTGGGAGAAAAGGTAAACTGGACCAGTCTGAAAGAAAAATAAAGTGATATTATTATTATTGGTATTAAAAGAAAAGGAAAAACCGTTAGTGACCATAGCAAGTGTTAATACAGTACACAGGGCGGTTTAAAAGTGTCTAGTTTACCAGCAGATTGTCTCATTTCAATGACAATTTCTACCATTTGACTTTAAAATAATGCATCTCGGACGTAGGGCTCCAGCGATGGAGAAGGCAGATGGATACCTGGGCAGTGTACTTTTGGCAACAACAAAAAATGGATCCCTTAAGACTTTATAATATGTAAGAAGGAACTTTTACATTGAACTTGAACTAGACGGGACAGATACAGGAGGAGGACTTATGCTGGACTGACCTTTTATTTTCTAGACATTGCATGAGCAGCTCTTTTTTCTCTGGTTTGTGTTTATAATTTAAAAAAAGAAAAGAAAACGTGGACACATCAACACTTTTGTAATCCATCTTTTTGATAATACGCTATACTGTTGGCTTGCTGGAAATTTATGTGAAAATGTATTAAAAAGTCTGGACTTTAAGTGATGTGTCTGAAGAAATATTTCAACTGTAAGGACTGCTTTATTATGAAAGTAATCAACTCAAACTCAGTTCACAATGTAAGCCCCGGAAGTCCAGAAAAGGAATAAAATCAGATGAGAATCAAAAACGTCCTTACTGTTTGGCAGTTCCATGAAGAAATGGATGTATAAGTTATCATATTCAAATCCCTTGGCCGACACTGTGAGGACATGACAAAAGTTACATTGCACACCAGAAGTTTGCCAAAATTAGCATTCATTTCACTTTTTTTCAGACCTATTTCTCCATTCATCACATATCGCAAGGTTCCAGGAGGGGGCTGGGAAAAACAGATATTACGGCTCTCACTTAAACAAACCAAAGCAGTGTTTAAAACGTTAACCTAAAAATATTGTTAATATGTTTACCGTACATACAATAAGAAATATTACCATTTCAAAGTCTGGTCCAACAAGACTGTTCAGGTACTCTTTGTGTCGGACGTAGAGCTGGAAATGGAACATGGCAAAATAAACGTTGAATTGCACATTGAAATACTATGATTTGGTTTGAATTGACATTTCATTCGGCTACATTGTATTGCAATGAACATGTTAAATGTAAGTATTTATAAAGTCTGATGACGATTTGATTTAGTTTTGTTTCCTCTTTGAACACCCAAAGTTGTCATTTTAATGGTCGCAAACAACAAAGACTGCAATATTTCAGTGAGATCATTTCCTCTACAAAATGTCCTGTTTTTTAATGTCTCAAAACTTGCTGATTAGTTTAGCAGTTCATTTATTTAGTTTTTTCCTCAAATGTCAAGGCTCCTGCCAGGACGAGTTCTCAAATGAAACCTATACTTTTAAAACATACGTTCAGTAAATCACAAATCGCAATGCTCGCCACAAAAATCTCAAATTTTATGTGTTTTTTTTCTTTCTTTCTTTCCTTCTTTTTTTTTAATCAATCATCATCTAAAAGGTCAAAAAATTACATAAATTACTCTGTACAACAATCAAAATACTATTTTCATTAGAAGCTTCCTTATCAATAAATGTTAGCATGAATCTTTTGGGCTGAAATTAGCATATTACATGTGGCTAGCTTAGTGTTAAGAGTCAGTACTTCCTGTCTAATTCTGTCTTTATGTGGTTTTCCTTATGCCAGTCTAAAAATCTAAGATCAGGCAGTGAACAGTGAGTTGTGGTGGATGTTAAAGTCTTTACAAAATACTCTTTATAAAAGGTATGTGTATGTGTCTCGATGCATATGCTACGCTAATGCTACAGAGCGACGCCATCTTGGACACTCTTTCCTCAGCACAGTCTGTGTATAGTTCTGAAAACAGTTGGCTAAATTAGTTGATTATTTCAATATTCGTTTGGTTTCAATTTATCGATTAACTTGCGTCAACTTGTGTTTGATTTTAAAGTTCTGTTTTATTGATTTTAAAGTCCTGTTTTACTGTTTACCAGGGCTGAAGGATGCTTAGTCTCACAAGCACTGCAATCGTCATTAGATTTGTTCGTTTATGTTTCAAAAGGTCCTATTCAATTTTGGAGATCACGGTACATTTTAAACACGTGAACACAATTATATTTCAGATTTGACGAAACATTTTGTCTATTTTGAAAAGTTTATAATTGTACTTCCTGGCTGGACATGAGCTCCTAGCAACCATACTGTAAACAAGAGCCAAATATCCATATAAATTACACAATATTTATGATGATTTGACAATAAACGATACACCTTTTATTTTGCTGAATGATCATTTAAACTGTCAGAAAAGTGTGTCAGACAAAGGGCAAGATAAATGATGCTGCAAACAATAACTGCAGTTTTTGGTCTTTGTGATTTGGAGTGGATTGTGCTTGTTCATGCTGTAAAGCCTCACATCTCTGTACATGTGAAGCTCCTTGTCCTGGTCCTCCTTCACCATGGCCTCGGACACATTCTCCGCTTGGAGACACCACACCTCCTTCTTGTCCCCCTCCGTCACGATCCTGCAACACAGAAAAACACAGCAGAGAGCCATAATGTAAAGTGCCCCCTACAGGTCGGACAATTTCACTTCCTGTTTGTAATTAATGACATCACACTAGGAAATTATCCAGCAATCACTGTGTAAAACTCACCTAATGTCACTTTTTTGACAGATGCAAATATATGAGAGCGACTCTATTTTTGAATTCATGTTTAGAGAGTCAAAAAAGTTTCTTTGTGTAAATTCTGCATAAACTTGATGATGTCACTTCCTGTCATTTTCTACATATTTTTTAAAATTGTCTCCACAAATGCCTACTTAACTGGTGTAAAACTATAATTCAAATGTACAACAGGTATAAATACACCAAATAGAGTCAACATTAGAACATCATAAAAACCTGTCATACGCCCTTAAAGAGAAGGCATGATTAGATGTGATTCTGATTTTAATATAGAAGCAACAGTTTTAGAGCTGCTTTGGATAAGGTGTCTAGTGCCCTCTGCTGGTAAAACATAAAATTACCATAATTAAGACTTCATGGAGTAAATCATACCATGCTCTTAGTTATTATTAACTATTCATTATATAGTAATTTGAGAGCTTCTCTGTCCAAGTAATTGAAAGTGTGGATCCATGAAATGTCAGTGTAAAAGCAGTTAAAGGTGCACTATGTAACCTTTCTGCTGGTCTTCATGGACATTACATTTCACATATCTATCTTACATATAACACAAAGAGTGGGTGGGATTCAGAGGAAGTACTGTATCATGTGTGAACAACCTTACCACATATTTAAAAGTTTATGGATTCACTTTTGAGACTAATATTTAAAACTATTTGCGAGTCAAACTACCTGAATGGCTCTTTTCCTTTGTTGAAGTCGGGTTTCACAATGACCGTTCCGTTCCCGTCCGTTTTTATGGTCAACAGCAAACATTCGTTGTTTTTCTGCCCCAGTCTAAGACGAGACAACAGCGCAAACAATCACAAACGCTGAGTATAGTGGTAACCATAGCGACGCAAGAGCGGGCTGTACCTCCCAGGAGGGCCCAGGTCTCCCATGATGTGCATGGTCTGCGTGGCGTTATTGATCACATGACTGTTCCTGATGAACTCCTCCGTTGGCTCCCAGTTTATGATTTTGGATTTGGGAACACCCATATCTCTGCAAGCACATTATTTAATACGATGTCAGCTTTTTCACAGTATTTAAAATATGACAATACAAGAAATGTTATATTTATTGAAATATCGTGGCAAAATTGAATAATATAAAACAAAATAAAACAATTATTATTACTATTATTATTATTATTATTATTATTATTATTATTTCACTTCACAAAAACTGCAATGTAGTCCATAAAGCAAAGGTATTTAGTTTAGTACTTTTGTGTGTTATTCAGGCATTACTTAGTTTGTGATGAGCTCAAACTTTAAAGTAACAAACCATCAACACCTTATTTTAATTCTTTCATGTTCATAAACTGTACATAAGCAGAGCAAAGAATCACTTGTTTGTGGGTTCAAAAGTGAAATAATGACTGAAAAATATATAGTTTTGTAGCAAGTGGATGAAAAAGTAGCCCCATGTTCAAGTTTTACAGGACAAATACTCACAATGCAACTACCGTACTATATTTGTACATCAAATAATACTTTCTATGAGTGGTGGAAGAAGTACTCAATATTGTT
The DNA here is from genome assembly GCF_026437365.1 of Eucyclogobius newberryi. Taxonomy (NCBI): domain Eukaryota; kingdom Metazoa; phylum Chordata; class Actinopteri; order Gobiiformes; family Gobiidae; genus Eucyclogobius; species Eucyclogobius newberryi. The sequence goes on from NW_027315779.1 coordinate 27,145,267, forward strand.
ACGTAGGTAAAAGTACAGATACAGCTGCAAAAAAAAATGTAAGTAAAAGTATCACATGAAATAATCCATGAAAGTAAAATATAAAAGTATTTCACACAGATTTTGAAACGTATTTAAGCGTCAAATGTAGGGATCTTGATAAAAAACAGTGCTGATTTTCAGTCAACAGTAACTATATTTTTGTTGAAAAGTAATTAATTCATAATAAATGTGCTTAAAAACATGAGAAAAAAATGCAGTGCAGTAGAAAGTACGGCTACCTGTTCTCAGATGTAGTGAAGTAAAAGTCAAAAGTATCCACTGTATAAATGTTAAAATACCAAATAAATACTTGGTACTTACTTTTAATGTTGTACTTTGTTACTTTCCACCACTGCTTTCTACGACGCTCTAAATCATAATTTAGGCTAGATTTATTAGATTTTTTCCCATCCTTTGCAATAAAGAAGCAAACTAACTCACATTTCTACCCTGTAAAATCAAAATCACTGCTTTTTTTGTTTAATATAACATTTGTGTCTGAGTGAAAATGTGTTTATTCCTTTTGCCTCTGGAATTTTGACCGTTCCAATGACTTGACGAAGCTTCACAATCCCAAATGTGACTTCTTTACTTACAGTGCGTGCCTTTCCTGCCTCCTGTGCCTCGCGTTGGCCATCCTCTCCGCCAAGAAGCTCGGACCAGATTTACCGGTCGTCAGCGAATCTTCCGTGCGTTGCTACATGATACAAGAACAAAGATAACTTGCTTATAACGTTGATCCCCTTACAGACGCGTGTTAGCCGATGTGCTGAGCCTCACCGGCTGGCTGAAGGGGACAAAGTTGGTGTAGCGGTCGTGATCGGTGTAGGTGAAGATCCGGATGTTGCGTCGACCTTTGCCCCTGTTCAGAGCTTTGATTTCAGAGTGGTACTGGCGCTCCAAATGGCTCTGGCAGGCGTTTTCGTTTTGGAACAGCTCGTACTCGTACTACGCCCAAGAGCGGAAAGACAAAGGGCAAAAGAAATGTACAGTTAATGCCATTAGTGTATTAGGATTACAACAATAAGTGAAATACAAGTGAAAAATGGCCGTACTTTCTGCTACAGTCGTTTTTCTTGAAGCACATTTATTATGACAACTTGCCTGAAGGTTTGATTCAAGAATATACACAAAATTAACCAGGAAAAGTGAGTTATTGATTCAGTCGTCTTTGTTAACTGAAAATCAGCTAAATTCTTTATCGAGAGCTACATTTGAATCCTAAATGTTTCAAAATCAGTGTGAAATACTTACTTATTTACTCTAAAAGTACATTTGTAAAACTGGTACTTCAACACTTTTACTTAAAGGTGGAATGGAAGATTTTTTTGGCCCAAATCTGAGTCTTAATTCCTTTTGGCGTGGACTGCCGATTAGTCCTGCCACGTATCAATCATAAAACGCAAATACCGCTCACCTGCAGCCGCGTCTGGCTCGTCCCCCGAGAGCAGCACGGTTCCGCGTGTCTAAGCGCATTGATCTATCATACTATAGTTCCCTCCGTGTACGGGACAAAATTAGGACGGAGAAAGACAGTTCGAGTTGACTCATATGAGACTGAAATCTACGGGAGACGAGCGATGCGATGCGCTCCGTCGCGCTAATAAACAAACGTACGTGTGTGTTGTATCAGTCCGCACGGGGGACCGCCTGCGTTCTCAAATCGCCGAAATATCGTCCATTGCGCCTTTAAGTAGATTATGTGATGTGATACTTTTGCTTTAACTTATGTTTTTATTGTTCCTGTATGGTTCCAAGTTGGGCTAAACATTTTAAATCGTGCAACAACGTATTTTACATAAATGTTTCTTCTCATTATTATTATTATTTTTTTTTTAAGTGAAAAGTTGAATTTGTGAACTTTACTATAGCTTATCATACATTTATAAACCTGGCTATGATTTTTAAATCTTAATATTGGTATCGGCTAGGCATGGGACAATACTGAAATAGAGTGTCACGATTATCATGTCCAAAATAAGTGCGATTCACAAAAATATGATAGTAGTTACGGTAAGTCATCTAAACTGCACATAGTTTAAAAATGTCAGGGATATCAATAATTATAATTTGAAGAGGAATTTGTTCCACGTTCAACAAACTATTACAGTACGGTATTCTACTTTGTTACAAAGGAAAACAACAATGGAGGCAAAGTGAAGTACGCCATCAAACGTTTTCATTAATTAACTGACATTGGATCTAAATGCTAATGATTAGACCGGTCACGATAATGACTATAATAACTATATCGACTAAGTAAGTTTTCTTTGTACGATAAGATTTGAGCTGCAGAGGGAAAAAAGTAACTGTTACAACTCATTATTGACATCAGCGAACTAGTAAAGTTATTAAAGTTGTGCCATTTATTCATTCAAGATCACGTACAATGAAATGATACTGTACATTTAGGAATGTTTTTTGTCTTGTTTTATTGTGTCACAGTAATTATAATCAGAATATTAATTTTTTCCACATTCAACCAACTATTACAGTATAGTATTCTACTTTGTTATAAAGGAAAACAACAATGGAGGCAAAGTAAAGTACACCATCAAACATTTTCAATCATTAACTGACATCGGATATAAACGCAGAAGATTAGACCTGTCAGGATAATAACTATATTGACTAATTACTTATCATGTGTGTGTTTTCTTTGAATGATAAGATTGAGCTGTAAAGAGTGAAATAAGTAACTGTTACAACCAATTTTGACATCAGCTAACTACTAAAGTTACTAAAGTTGTGCTATTCATTAATTCGCTTTAATCAAAAATGCTCAGTGTTTGTTATAATCTCCTTTAAAATAAACAAATAAGTGAAATTCAATCGTAAATGTCACTCACGTAGTATTAATTTAATTTTTTTTTTGTGATATTCTGAGGTTATTCTAGTCTTACCATTCCAGAATTTAGAATATTTTTTTGCAAACATTTAAAAAGGCCCATAGTTAAAACCATTTGCATTTACCTGACTGAAGAGTTTTTCTTGCCAGCCGATCACCAGTTCTTCCTCATTGTCACCTAAAAAATGACACAAAAATAAGAATGAATGTAAAAAGCGGAGCTGCTCTTCTAATCACAGGTGTATGTTTTATATCAGTCATTCTCAAACAGACTTGACCCTCTGCTTACACTATTACCTTTTTGTCCCGGAGAGGCGAGGGGTTCCAGTTCGATGTCCCCCGTTTTCTTCTTCTTCTTCTTCTTCCTCTGGTCCTGCTGCTGGGACAGGACCTGCTGCTGGAGGTGCTGGGACAAAGACGCTGTGGACGTCAGCCTCTCAATCCGAACCCTGGGAGACAAAAAAACAAAGTTGCTAAGTATGTTTTGGAAATGAAGTCGACTGTAACACGTTTTCTTAATTAAAAAAAAAAATTCAATAAAAAATAAAACACAGAAAAACAGAAAGAGAAGCTAAACGGGTAAAAATGGCATCTCATAAAAAAACATTTTCGACAATAAATTGACATTAGATATAAATTCTAATTATGTTTCCAGGGTAGAAATGCCAGTTAGTTTGCCTTTCTATCAAAAAAGATGAAGAAAAAAGAAGAAAAATATATATATGCAAGTAGATAAAATGAGAAAAATAGTATTTGACTTCATAAAAAATCCAAAGTTCTTTTATAATCTACTGATAAATAAACAAAAATGTTTAAACCAGGCTCTGATATCACTCACATGTGTCTGAGTGGTTTTACTTTTCCAATAATATTCTTGATTTGTCATATTTTGTTATATTCTGAGGTTAGTCCCAGTTTCCCAGTTGAAGCCACATTATGTCCAACTTTCCTTTAGCCCCCAATTTGGAATTTAGAATGTATTTGTTTAGAAACTTTTAAAGGGTCTAAAATGCATGTTAAAGTAAGTGGGAGGAGCTGTCGTGTCGCAGGAGGTATTCTGTACTTCTGCTACTGCTACACACAATCCTCCTCACATCCTCTGTCAAGTCATTGTGCAGTATTCATCTTCACTTGCAAAACAGTACAGGAACATGTAAATATATGTGAGGGTGAATATTCTTATGAATTCAAATGTGAAAGTATTCTGTTCTGTTCTTGTTTGATATCCTACATATTTTTGAGAGTAAGTATTATTTTGGTTTGTTTTATAGGTTAGTACACTAATCTAACTATTAGTCTATCTAACTATCTATTGTTTTCATAACACATAATAATTTGAACATTAGTTATGTTGCAAGTTCTCAACAACAACAACATCTTACTTTTATCTAGATATTTTAAATAAACTGTCAGTTATTGAAAACAGTCTAATGAAACAATAACCATATTAAAGCAAATTGATGCTTGTGGTGTTTCACATTGATAGTGGCCCTGCATAGTCACATTTTGTGCCCCAATAATCGAAAAACAAGCTAAATAAAAAATGGTAATACAAATAATACTTTATGGTGGTATTTTCAGAAAATATTTATTGAAATAACTATATTCAATCTGGAATTGACACATATTGCAAATTATAACCTGCTTAAACGTACAAATAGGGAAAATACTGTGTCGTTGTTTTGTGTGTGGGTGTAGAAGTGTAAATGTTATAGAAGATAAGCCACAGAGCAGTGTAGTTCAGTAGTTTAATACCTGATCTTCATGTTCTTGATCGCATCTCGTGTCCTGTAAATGCTCTCTCCCGTGTCTGTGTTCCACGCTTCCGCCATGTTTACCCGCCACGTGCGCTTCAACACCAAAACAAACAACGTTTTCCGGTGTGTGCACGATTACACTGGCGTTAAACCACGATTTAAGGTCAAGAAAACGGCACGAGAGGTTAGCATGCTAGCAGCCGCTGTTGAGGGTTGCGATGGTAACGACAAGAAAGGGGGAGGGGCTTCTGCAGTACTGGCTTCGCATATTGCCACCTACTGTACAGGAGTGGGACATCAAAAACATTGTGTTGTCAAATGTACTTAATAATATATCCAATGTGAAAGTATATAATGTGTTTTCACTCTGTTAGTTTACTTTATAATCCATTATAGTTTATTTAATTATTTTATATTACTGTTGATTTTTGTAATCTTGATAATACTATTAAACTATTAAACCAACTCCTTCAGAAATCCCATTAATGTACTTAATAATATATCCAATATGAAAGTATATAATGTGTTTTCACTCTGTTAGTTTAATTTACAATCTATTATAGTTGATTTAATTATCTTATATCACTGTTGTTTTTTGTAATCTCGATAATACTATTAAACTATTAAACCAACTCCTTCAGAAATTCCATTACTGTACACTCCTAATGTACACAGCAGACTTCATTATTTGAAAAAAACAACAACAACCCACCTTTATTTATCAGATGATTGTTTAAGCGTCAGAAAATCTAGTTTATGGCGTGCAAATTGTTATGTTATAGAATTCTGCTTCAATTCCTGTGATTTTCAATTTTTAATAATAATAATAATAATAATAACTTTTATTTATATAGCGCTTTTCAGTGACCCAAAGACGCTGAACATAATAAAAAAAGGGGGGGGGGGTATTTACAGACAGGGGGGGACAACACGTACAATACACATTAATATACAGATAAAATGAACAAGACAGAAGAAGTAGAGAGAAAAAGATGGGGATGTAACAGGGGGTAGAAGAGTAGGCAATGGGGTAGAGGAGGCTAGGGGTAGGGGAGGTCATAGGCTTGGGTGAAGAGGTATGTTTTTAGGCGGGATTTGAATGTTGTGAGTGAGGGAGAGTGGCGGACAGGTTGGGGGAGGGAGTTCCAGAGTCGGGGTGCTGTTCGGGAGAATGCTCTGTCGCCAAAAGTTTTGAGTCGGGATGTTGGTGCAGTCAGGGTGAGAGAGGAGGAGGATCGGAGAGCTCGGGTGGGGCGGTGGGGGATGAGGAGGTCAGACAAGTAGGGGGGGGCAAGGTGGTGAAGAGCTTTGAAGGTGAGGAGGAGTATTTTAAAGTTTATGCGCTGCTTGATGGGGAGCCAGTGGAGAGAGCGGAGAACGGGAGTGATGTGTTCACGGGACCGGGTGTGGGTGAGGAGGCGGGCAGCGGAGTTTTGGACCATTTGGAGTCTATGGAGGGAATGGGAGGAGATGCCAGTGAGGAGGGAGTTGCAGTAGTCGAGGCGGGAGGAGATGAAGGCATGGATGAGGGATTCAGCAGCGGGGAGGGTGAGGCAGTGTCGGATTTTTCAATTGTCTGTCACAAACTGCTACTTTAATTGATTGGTGCAAAACTATAATTTATATTTTCCAACAGGTATTATATCAAATAATGACATATTAAACGTTATTTATATCAGACATTATATCGCACCATAATTGCACCCATTTAGTTGAAGTAGTTTTAGAAGAAAATATTTAAAACAAAAGTATTCCTTATTACAGTTTTGTGATCTTGAACACAAATAACACAAACAGATCCTTTTTTGTAAATGCTTTAATGTATCTGCATATTTTCTGAGTGCAGCTTTGTATCAGTAACAAAACAAACATTGCAACAATGCTTTGGTCAGTTATAGTATTTGGAATGTTATACAAAAGATGACATATTGTCATGCTTTAAACCACACACATTTTTCCCTCTTCATCACAATACGTAGTTTTTCTTTCCACACAGAACCATGTATTTAACACAATAACCTCTTCTGAAAATGAGATCCTTTAACAAGAAAATATTAAGTTAACAAAAGCAAACATTTCAAAAGAGCAATTTTTTTTTATCGTAACATTCACAGTGAAGCAGCAGAGTTTCAGTAACCGTATAAAATGGGTTTGAAATGAAGACTTTCAGCAGATTGGGTGCACGTTGAATGCATTACTCCACTCTAACATTACTCTGTCATTCGAGCCGTGCTGGGAAAGTGCTTGCGAGTATATAACCAACTCCTCTCACAGTAAAGAGTTTGAAGTAACAGAACAGCTGAAGAGGCCTCGAATGCACCGCCAGAATAAAAGAAGAAGACGACGTGTGGGCTTTTTCGTGTTAAATATGCTACAGGCAATTGCCACAGTGAGAAAGAAAACAGGCACAGATGTAATTGTTACAAATCTGCAAGAATGGCTGGTTTATCAAGTTGTAAACATTGAAAATATTACATATAGATATATTTTAAATGTGCCAAAATAAAATATTGAGCATCCAAAAATGTGAGGAATTTGCAGGTGGTAGTAAAATAAAACTACTCAAAATTATTATACTTTAAAGATGGGCAATATATGGAAACTTAAATAATATTGTGTTGTTTTGAAGATATGCAAAATTGGTATTGAAATATTGAGTATATTGTTAAAAAAAAAAAAGACAATTACAAAAAGAACTGGATTAAAAATGACAGTGAAAAAAAGTATGCGGTAAACTTCCAACTAAGGTTGAATTGTGATATTTCTGCACTTTTGTTAGACATTTCACATTTGTCTGATGAATAAATAAGTTTAAAGGCACATTTAAACACATTGGATTTGTTGGAGTGTTTTTATCGGGATACTCCAAACAAATATAGATAATTTTTTATCAATCTCATGTTAGAATTCATGTTTAAAGTTACAAATAACCTACAGCACATAGTATTGCATTTCTTTCCACCTTTGTGTACATGTTTACGATAGTTGGATTACTGGGAGGGGAAAAAAATCTATTTGCAGGACTAATATTGGGAGAATTTATGTTAAACGGTAAACACAGCATTTAAGTCTACAGTGAAAACCAAGAATAATGTTTGTGCTAACAGAGCGCTTGCCTCGGAGGCTAACGTCAACGCAAACACATTGTACGCTAAATTTCTACAAACAGAACTACCTAGCTAATAGAACTCTTATCTACATTTCAACTGGTTTGTGTCAACGTGTTGTGGTCCATTAAGGTGGTAGGTTTAGATGGCTGGATGTCTTAAAAAATAAAGTTTGTCTGTAAACCTTTGCCGTCTAAAAAGATGGTAAGGCCAATGAGCACCTTTGAGTCAAAAGACGTTTAAAAGAAAAGTAAGCATGGCTAGAAATAGACCCGTCACTAAAATGTATACATTGACTTATTGTTCAATCAATGAAAGATTAACAATTTCATTTCGGTCAAATATTTATCATACCTTTTTATTTGTACTAATTTTCTGTGGTAGCCAACGTTATCATTTATTTTAAAGGTGGTATGGACGTTTTTTTTCCAGCAATTTTTTTATCATATTTCCTCGTGGCGTGGATAAATCATTTGTCCTGCCACGTATCAATCATAAAACGCACCTATCGCTCACCTGCAGCCGCGTCAGGCTCGTCCCCACGTTTCCGCGTGCCTAAGCGCATGGATCTATCATAATATAGTTCCCTCAGTGTACGGGGCAAAATGAAGACGGAGAAAGACAGTTCGAGCTGACGCAGAAGTGGACAGAAAATCTACGGGAGACGAGCGATGCGCTCCGTTGCGCTAATAAACAAACGCACGTGTGTGTTGTATCAGTCCACACGAGGGAGGGCGCATGCGCACTTCCGCCTGCGTTCTCAAATTGCCAAAAAATCGTCCATACCGCCTTTAAGGTTTAATAACTAACGGAACTGAAACTGGTATGATCATGCTGGTAAAATATTTTTGGACGCAATATTTTCTTCAGCTTCAATCATCAATAATAATATAATAATCAGTAATATCAGGACATGCTTAGATGGTTAGATTCTAAACTTTTTGTATTTAGTAATAATTGGCCTCGTTATTCCCCAGTTTGAGTCATTTACCGAATTTACGGCAACCATGCAAGTCATTAGCTTGCCTATCTATATTTTCATGATTTAAATAGCCATAAATGTAAGAAGAAAAAAGGTATCCGTCAGCAGCATCTGGGCATGCGTAGATTGAATTTTGATGCAAATCCGGCACAGACTCAAATCATCATTAGTTAGGGGAATCACATGCCTAAGTAGCATTGCAGAACCTGGTTTTATTTTGCATATTGATAAGCTAGCTACTTGCTTAACTCAACCCGAGTTTTCATACTTGCAACATTAGCATTAAGAAGATGCTAACGCAAACATAGAAGATACTTTGGTTGATCTTTAAGGTTAAGGGCGTGTGTTGATATTGCATACAGTATGTTGCATATGCAAACATACTTGGAGAGATAATAAAAGGTTACGGTCTAGGCTCTGAAGAATACTAAATTCATACTAGCTACCCGCTTTGCAAAGTCTTGGAAGCTTTTAAAAGGCTCAAAACCATTTTTTTAATGAAGTGAAATCTGTTTTGCCCCAGTATAGATACATTGTAAAAAGGAGTTCTTAGGGTGAAAATTAGACTGATGTGTGCTCTCTGCATCTATTTATAGAGCATGTTAGTGCTGTTAGCCCAGTCTCTTGTCCTACGCCCATCCTATTGAGCTTAACATGATCTATGTGCTGAATGGATTAAATAAGATCACCAACCAATTTATTGCACAAATTAGCGCTCTATGTTGTTAAATGACTACCTGTATTTCTAACTATTGTCTAATCATTGTAAATGTGAACAGAGCCTTAGCTAGACTTAAAAATTTAGTTTTTAAGTCCGTTTGTTGAAATTTAGCACTGCTGATGCTTCGGTTCTCCTCTGCACATGCCTACAGAGTCCCACAGTTACACAGGTTTATTCAGCGTGATTTGGTCCTCAGAGCACATGTGCAGACCTCTAAAAAAAGCTGCTGTCCGCTCTAGTTCTAGAAGCTCATGTTAGAGAGCGGAGCATGAACCTCTGAACACGGTGACAGATTGAGCAGCTGTGGGAGAAGAAGAACCAAGCTTCCAGCGCAATACGGCTCAGCGGACTGTAGTGGCCACTAAAAAGTGAGAAGAAAACAGGCTTGTTTGGATATATTTTAGAACAAGTTATAGTTGTGACACAGTAATTTTAGATTTTTTTGATCAATCACTGCTTACCGTGATTGCCTTGACCGCACGCCACAGGGTCATTTAGAGAACGGAAACTTGTTTATGCAAAACATTTGATATATTCACCATTTGATGATTCAAATGGGTGTATTTCATTTTCATTGAAATTTGTGTTTCATTTTGTTTGTATAAGTTGTGCTTAAACAAATAAAATATATATTTTGTAAAATATCATGAGCAATATATAAATTATTGAAATATCGTGATACTATCGTATAGGGAATTGTGTATCGCTATTATTCCCAGCCACCGTTATGGCAAACTCTTGAAAGTTGTGAAAAGCGCTTATGGTGAATAATAATGCATTAGGTGAATGAGCAGTGCATAGGACAGCTGCAAAAGTTTAGAATGAACTAGATCCGTTTTCCACATTTTTAAGACAGTAAAAAAGGTTCAGCACCTTCAACATTGGCTGCAAAAATGTATCTCACTAGTAGTGGAAAACCAGACCGTTTTAAGTAGCTAGCAAGCAACCATTTACAATTAAGTTTGGAGTTACTCAGCTACTTCAAAGTCACAGGTAAGGACAACAATTTGAAATCTGGCAACACACACACATATATACATAGACATGTATGTATATATATATATATATATATATATATATATATATATATATATATATATATATATATATATATATATATATATATATATATATATATATATATATATATATATATATATATATATATATATATATATATATATATATATATATATATATATATATATATATATATATATATATATATATATATATATATATATATATATACACACACATATACATATATGTGTGTGTGTCAAGTTAGAATTTAAAACCGAGGCATTACACAACTAATTCGACCACTATATTACCAAATGGTGAATTTGAATTTGGCTTGATTGAATTCCCTTTTCATCACACCGCTCTGTCCTTATGAGGAATCCTACTTGGATTACAATTTCAACTGTCCATTTCTGTGCAAATTTTTGGCGTCCGAATATTTCCACCAACAGTCCCGGCCAAAAAACAAAAACAGTGAGACATAAATAGCCCTTTTATGTAACAATTTCGGCATTCCACATATTAAATAAATGAGCCGCCAAGCAATTTCAAGTTCAAACCATTTGTAACCCTCTTTCGTGACCGTCTAATTGGATTTTTATCTTGTGCAATTCCTCGATCTCCTGGTGGTGGCGCTCCGTCTTGTGGCGCACCAACGAACGATAAAAATGAATGGTGAAAAGCACGAAAATCACTGCGACCGGCACCATTATAATCGTGGAGGCCAACGCGGCCTGAAATCCACTGTGCTCCACGTTCGGCGAAACCGTTGGACTCGACGGCTTGGTCAGTACCGGCAGGAACTTGATCCAACACAAAAGAACGACTTCGGCGAGGAACAAAAGGATGCCCAGCGCGGTGGAGAACCCCCAGGCCAGCTCGATGTAGATGTGCATGCGCTCGTGGGGGCTCTCGCTGACCGAGTTGAGGTTGTGGATGTTGCTGACCGCCTCCACGTTGGGCAGGATGCAGGTGCTGATGAGGAGGGCGAAGAGGTGCACGGCGACCAGGACGGTGGTGCACACGCTGAAGGTGATCAGGAGCGCCCGCGGGTAATTATACTGCGTCTCCAGCTGCACCTCCACCATGGCCACCTGCAACAGAGCGACGGCACTTCAGTAACGCTTCCATCCATCCACATTTCTATTGTCATTTCTTTAATTCAGATTTTTAGATATGCCTTGATGAGCTTTTTGACAAGGCTTTTGTCAACTTCTGTAAGATAAGTATGTTGTGAATGTTTTTTTTCCTAATTAGGCCGGAACGGAATATAATTTCAATTTCAAAAGATGTTTTCTTACAGGTTTGCCCAAAACGCACCACGAGAGGAGAGGGGGGGGGGAGAACAGGTGAGTGTAATAGTCGATAATATAATAGATCCATAGTAACAGTAGATTTAGCGTGTTTTAGACAGAAAGAACTGACGCTTAAGTGTGCACCCTTAAGTCACGGCAAAACGTGCTGAACAAAATGTGGTAAACGGGTTTAAAATGTGCATTTGCGATATATCTTAAAGGCGCGCAGCAGCAGGGAAACGGACGCGCGCGGTCCCGGGGAGAGCGCCCGCACCCATTTGCAGGGACAGAGCAGCTCGGAGTCAGACTTCCGCAGGAGTTTGGCGAGAAATTGCTTCACGTGCTCTTATCTTTTGACTTTATATCGATTTTTACATTTAATTTAATGCTATTTTGCGTTGTCGGCGGTACTTTCTAAAAAAAAATATTGCTAATTATTTATTTTATTTATATCGTAGAAATCAATAATCTAAGTGCGGCGGATCCGTAAACCAAGTAATAATATAACTAAGGCCTTATTACCATTACTATTACATCATATTCATATCATCGTTTTACAGATAAGTCAGATGGTGTTTTGTGAAGAATATTATAAGTAAAAATGACTGTTGGCAGTGCTGCGTTTCAGTTGCCTTCCTCTGTATTTTTCTACAGATTGATTTGTCGTTGTAATCCCTCATTCGTCCAGGAGTGTTCCATTGTAGGAAACAGATTGATATCTCAAGATCATGTCTGCCAGCTCAGTTCATGATTTGACAGTTGGATTAGACAATTATGATGGTCCATTTAAAACGAAACAAATTTGGCTGCTTACCAGGAAAAAGAAAGGAAGAACTATCACAGGGGACTGAAAAACACTGAGTGAAACATAAAACTGTTCAACTGAGGTCAGATAAGTATTGTTTTAAATACGATAGATAACCAATAAATATATTTTTTTCATTTGTAACATAAAAATATAAGGCACCAAGCCAGTATTTGAGTACTGCTCTGACCAGACCACAGACAAACAGTACTTTTCTTTATGTAACTAACAAAATGCCTTCATAATGAACATTCTTTACTGGTGTGACCTTGCTCATGTTTAGCTCATTCTTCAGCTATGCACAGCTCAACTGTGTCTAAGAAACATAAGCAAAGGAGAAGCAAAGCAATAGCAGTAATAATGAATTCAAAAATAGCTCTCTACATTTAGCATCACCCATACCCCATTTTAAACCTACTACTACTACCACTACCACCACTACTACTGCTAATACTGGGCTCATATATGGTAGCTTGGTTTGGCCACATTTAGTATAATAAAGAAAATGATAAAATACAAACTTTTACTCTCAAAATGAGGTTAATTAAAAAACTTAATATCGGTCTCCCTTTATGAGTGATGAGCATGTAAAAATGATCGGTTATTGGTTGAAAATTCCATTATCATGTATCCTGGATCCTTTTTGTGAAGCTCTCGTGTGCCTGTGCGCGTGAGCGACTGACCATGGCAAAGCCGGAGAGCAGCGCGGCGGTGCGGCTGGACGCCTTGAGCTTGGCCCGGCTCAGGTAGAGCTTCCTCCAGGACAGGGCCTGCGCAGAGTGGTGGTTGGAGCTGACTAGTTCCAGGTAACTGCGCCTCACCCAGTCCCTGTAGTCCATGCCCCCGTCTTCATGAGCCTGCTGCCCCACCGCCGGAGAGGGAGGGCCCATGGGCACGTTCAGCTCACTCATGGTGCCTGACAATGTGTGGGGAAATGTTTATTATTATTACATTATTGTACTTTGTATTAAAAGTTTTCAAAATTACAAAGTTAAAATGTCAGAATGTGAGAGACATTGAGTATAAGATTTAAAAGTCAAGAAACTATTTGCACTGAAACACAAGATCGTTCATCGTTTAGTTGATTAATCGGTCGATTAACTGGTTGTTGACACATTTAAGCTCAGTTTTCATACATAGACAGCTCCGTGCGTTCGAAGCTCGATTACCGTAGCTTCATTTATTCTTACAATTGCTAATGTCAGGTCTGTGCTCTGGTAAAAAAAAAATAAAACAAATAGAGGGCGCTCAAAGTCATTTAGAGAATTCACCGAAACAGAAGAAAAAGTGCAACAAGAAAAACAAACATGGAGGCACCTATGGCAGTTTTTAGGTCACGTTTGTTTGGAAAGAGCCAAAAAAACGGGGTGAGAGTATCACCGCGTTCCAGTCGACCTCGGAGGATGGATTTTTCCCGACTTGTAATTTCACACTCGAAAACTCAGAATTCCTACTTGGAAACTCAGGCAACATTTCAGAACCACAAGTTTATCCGAGTTAGCCAATCCAACATGTCTGTGGCCTGCGTTTGAATAAAGTTTTACATCTAAAACTTAAAATATTAGTATAGTACTTTTGTTATTTTCTCTCTACTGCCCTCTGCTGCCTGTGAAGCTGCGTCTGTGCTGCCAATGAGTCTCTGCAGCTAGAAATTCATTGTTATGCTAATGTTGCTAACATCTACACGGAGCTAATAAACAAAAGCAAAAAACATTCAAATGTTGATTTATAACTTACAGATGTAACACTGTCCGAGTTGATAAATGTAATGTATTGGATCCATATTTTGGTGGATTTGACACCTTCTTGGGTTTTATTGTTTGACTTGAGTCGTTACAGTCCATACACTCTTAGCATAGATTTTTCTGATTTTTCTGACCTGAGGACGACTGGAACGCTGGGCACCGTTACTCGATTCCAAGTATGAACCGACAGAAAAGGAAAAACTGGCAACAAAAAACTGGAACCGAAAAAGCTGTGGGTTAGTTATTGCTTAGCCACAATTAGTGAACTAATCTTTGCCGCCCTAGTTATGAAGAACTATAACCTAATTGAATATTGTTTGGTGAAAGAACAAATGAATAAGTCATTAAAGAAACTGAACACAAAATGTATCATTAAATAAAAAATAATGATTAGGGACAGGGAATCCTAATAAAAACAAACCATATGATTAACTCCTCCCTGAAAAGAAAAAGTATCCACGCCCCCCACAGCCTCTGGGACAGCGCAGAATTGGCACTTCACTGCCGTAAATACAGCGTTTAAAGGAGAAGACGCACTCACGTTACTTCTCGTCACACTGTGACTGAGGAGGGACAGAGGAGGGACTGAGGAGGGAGAAGAGGGACAGAGGAGAGACAGAGGAGAGACAGAGGAGAGACAGGGGGGGACAGAGGAGAGACAGAGGGGGGACTGAGGAGGGACAGAGGAGGGACAGAAGGGGGACAGAAGGGGGACTGAGGAGGGACAGAGGGGGGACTGAAGGGGGACTGAGGGGGGACAGAAGAGGGATAGAGGAGGGACAGAGGAGAGACAGAGGAGGGACAGAGGGGGGACAGAGGGGGGACAGAAGAGGGATAGAGGGGGGGACTGAGGAGGGACAGAAGAGGGATGGAGGGGGGACAGAGGACACGTCTGTCACGTGTAATAATATCCTTATTATTCATTAGAGTAAAATCAGCCTTCACACTTTTCCATTTTGTAAATTTCCTGTTTTATGTATATTATCGGCCGATATATCAGTGCTTTATCTAGTCTTTTGCTTGGTTTTTTTCTATCAAATAAACTATGGCCAGCATCCAATCCATTATTATTGTTGTTGTTATCCTTTTTGGAACAAAATGTGGGGTCATCTTGAGCTCGAGGGAGTTCACGTCCAAAATGTTAACGTTATGGAATGATAACAAGCCGTTTAAAACTTTCCCATAACAGTTTGTTGGCTGAGGTACAGGAAATACATGACTCGGTCGCTATTCAAATATTCAAAATGAAAACACGCCACAAAAAATGAATACAAATAAATCACAACAATCACATACAGTAAATTGCAGATTTTGTGTGATTGGTCCTTTGAATTAATGGAGAGAGCAAAGTTTATTCATTGATTTGCTTCGAAATGAGAAGAATGTCTTGAACGTTTTGAGCATTTAATAACTAAGGCCAAGAAATATGTCGGTGTAATCCCTCATTCGTCCAGGCGTGTTCCATAGTAGAAAAAGCTTCAGTTGTAGTCATCTGGACTCAGTTTGAAAAAGTAGACGTTTCGACTCTTGGATGAGAGTCGAAACGTCTACTTTTTCAAACTGAGTCCAGATGACTACAACTGAAGCTTTTTCTACTAAGGCCAAGAAGAAAAAAGTTGTTGTAAGTTTGTTTTACCTACGGGCGCATCCATGTTTGCAGAAGCAACCTTCGCAGACGCTCTAGTTGGTCAGCGTGCAGACTGGCAGCCACGGCGGGGGCGATATGCACGCCCGGTGTTTCAGCGGTGAAGTTATTTGGCGTGACTGTCGAAAAGTGCTCACATCATCAAGTGACAATAAGAAAAATAGTGAACGTAGAGCTCACTGAACACGCGCGCAGGGCGACAGCGGCGCGGACCACAACAGAGCGGTAATTACTCAAAAGTTGTCTGCTAATGGCTCTTTTCCTGTGGTTGGACTAGTTTAGATGTAGAGAACTATTTTATTCAATATCTGCATACCAATAAGGTCACTTCAATGCAAAGCGCTCACTTCTGAGAAAAGAAAACTGTCCGAGGATTTTGAAATATATTTAAAAAAATAAAAATAATCCGACCTACCTACCTGGATTTTTATTTCAATGTTACCGGAAACAAACCATTTTTTCTTGGCCTAAATAGTAGTTGTCGTTTTGCTTAGGGGTTTTTAAGGTTTTTTTTTGTTGTGGTTTTAGTTCAAACAACCACGAGACAAGTGTTGACGAGAAGACATGTCTCGAGGGCTAAACGTTGCAAAAGGGACAAACTGAGTCTGTTCATTTGAAATAACAATGAATGTTAATCATGAGCAATTATAAAAAGATGAGTTTTTAAAACATACATAAGCAAAGAAACTGTGATTGAAATCTTATATTATTGGGCCACAGTCAAATTTAGAAAGGACATATATTATGCAAAATGGACTCTTTGGAGCTATTAACCCTGTTCTAATATTGCTGCCTCGTCAAAAACATACCTGGAGTAGCATTTAGCTTCAATAAAAACAAACCATACTCATAAAACTTCTCTAATGTATCATGGTTTTTTACATTTAAAAAGGCACGTCAAGTGAAAGAACGAAAGAATAAACAAAAAACCCCTTCACTCTTTGCCAAAGAATTTGCATGTTTACTTTTGGCTTCCCCCTCAGAAAATTGCAAATTCTGAATTGCTTTCCAAACGAAGCGTTAAACAGCAGCAGTACATCCAGAACGCTGCTGCTCGGGTCCTGACAAGAACCAGGAAGCACTGGCTCCTGTGGCTCAGAGAATAGACTTTAAAGCAGCTCTGCTTGTGTACAAGTCTCTCCATGGCCTAGCACCAAAGTACATCTCAGACATGTTAGTGCCATATGAACCATCTCGGACTCTGAATTGCCTGGTGTGCAAAATGTGCTCTACAAATAAACTTCCCTGAATATACTCCTTCAGGATGCTCTCAAGCTGCATCACCTCAGCTTCATTTGGGTCAAACAGAGTAAAAATCTCACATTCCCGGGTATTTCACATTCAAAGCAACTAAAATATTATCGAATCAATCATTAGCTGCAGCCCTGATCTCTTGCTTTTCTTAAAATGTTCCACAGTGCGGCATTAAACTTCTATTCTGCATTTTGACTGTGAGTGGGGGCCCCTTCTACGCAGATCTGACAGCATCATCTGCTTGTCTCTATGGCGCTCAATAAGTTTAATGCCATACTGTTGAACATTTTCATCAAAGAAATTACATCTCCATGGTCACAAGCAGAAAAGTTACACACTGCACCTTTTTCAAATCTCTTTAAAAAATGTATCAGTTGCACGAGGACCACCAAGGTGCTTAAAGTTACGTGTATATTTAGAACAGGATCTCTTTACCAAGTTTAGCTGACACAAAGAAACCAGACATTTATTTCAAACACACATTATGCCAATTCAAAATGTCTTAGAGCGATCATCACTTAAAACAAGAAAGCCTCACTTCACCTACATTTCAACCATTACAAAACCATTAGCATCCAGTGAATTTGAGTGTGGTTAGCAACGTTAGCTTCTTCCTGATTCGTGCTGCTAAATGCATCTTCAATGACAGAAATAACACCATGCGTCTTCAAACCTGATTTGTATGATGATTTCTTTCGATCGATCCCGGAAGAAGAAAACAGATTGTGCAGGATGATGATGATGATCTCGATCGCTGGGAAATATTGTTTTAATACTTGTTTTTGGCGAATAACTTTGACTGAGCACGTTTCTCTGTTTTTCTCTCTTTAAACCTGGTCCCGGAAACACCTGCCGCTGCGTGTTGTGGACATTACTGAGAGATTTGCGTCACTGTGGTCGCATCTGATCGCCTGCAAAGTCTTTTCCTGTTGAAGGCATGGCTGGAAATACAACAATCACACGCTCGCATCGGCGTCTCGGCTGCACGGCGTATTTCCGGTGTTCTTCTTCGCGCGCCACAAACCAAGGAAAACCGTGTGTGCGCCACCTGCTGGACTGCTGAAAGTACTACAATGTCAAAGTTTATATTAAGCGCATTTACAACTTTAAACGCCCAAAGTGCTGTACAGAAAAGTGCAATACAAACGTACAAACAAACAATTAAAATACACATGAAGTTAATAAACATTAATGACTCAGCTCAATTCGTGTTTAAAAGGCCAGAGAGAAGAGTTAGGTTTTTAACAAGGATTTAAACTGCTCTTGTGTCTCAGCAGCTCTAACATGCAGAGGTTGTTCTAGAGCCACAGACAACGCTCTATCCCCTCGGCACATCCAGGAGATGATGAGAGGACAGGAACATTGTGGGACAATAACTCCTGCAAACAGGGAGCCAGACCGTTTAAAGCAGGGGTGTCCACACTTGTTTTACCGAGGGTCACATTTTGAGTCTTACACGGAGCAGAGGGCCACAAACAACCCGACAATGTCGAATTTGAAGGAAGTGAATCATTCGAATTTGGCTTTTGACATTGTTTCGATGCCTCCACCTATAAATATGACATGGAACATTAATATTAGGTTTGTATAACATCACAATGCTTGAATTTGTCAAATTTTACAGCAAAATGTGCTACTTTTTGTTGTTTGGACCAACTTAGCAGGAAGCTGGTGGGCCAACAAATGTTGGTCTGAGGGCCGCATTTGGCCCCCGGGCCGCAGTTTGACATGCCTGGTTTAAAGACTTAAAAACCATGAGCAACATTTTAAAATGGTGAAAATGAACCTACAGGACCAAAATACCATCCCATAATATATGAGAGTATAATGGACAAATTATGGACAATTCACCAATCCATGAGGTCATCCATCGCTCGTCAAAATGTGTCAATCATTTGAGTAAACGTAGGATTAGTGCATATTCTCCAGAAAGCAGCCGCATGATATCAAGTCATTATGATTAACTGATGGAAAATAGTAATGGTACTTTACAGAAATCCTGAGTTACATAATCCTAAAGGCATCATCATTAATTGCAGTATTTGCTTGATATGAAGTGTTGAGAGAATATAGCGTCACAAGAAGCTTTTCATTTTTGTGAGGATATCTTGAACCAAATTTGACAAAGGAATGTAATATAAAAAGGAGGTGGGAATATATCAACATTTTGATTGTGAATGTTGTTTTGGATGACATAAGCACGTTGTTTATAGTAAAAATCCTACGAAGAGATTAAAAATGAAAAAAGTTATGTTGTAAACTTGTAAATAATGGTGATATTTCTGCACTTTTGTGATTCGTTTTAGACATTTTACATAACTAAACCACAACTTATGCCTTGAAAAGACATTTCTGTTTGATTGACTTCGAGGGACCCCTTTCAGTCAAGTGTGCGACTTCCACTTGAAGATGTAAACACACAAACGAATAAAAACCGGGTACAAACACATGAACAAAGACTCAGCAGTGTCTTTGTGATGAGGGCCCCCAAATTGAGGGGTATAACTGAATCTTTTGGTACAATTTCTTTATTTGTGCATCAGTGTCATTTCATATCAGAAAAATTCTTCCCTTTTTCTCATGTGAATAAACGTGACGAGGCTGTGATTAAACCCAGTGGAGAAATTGTCCGTTGAATCCTTAGTACGTACAATGAGGAAAATATGTATTTTTAATTCTCCAACTTAGAAATTATGGAGTGGTCTGACATTTTCATCGTATGCGCATTTCCACTGAGAGGGACAGAATGCGGAAATCACATAGCATGATATTTAAATAACTTATTTGAATGTTATTGCTGCAAATAAGTATTTGAACACCTACCATTCAGCATGCCTTTCTGGCTCTCAAAGACCTGTTAGTCTGCCTTTAAAAGGTCCACCTCTACTCCACTCATTAATCTAAGTAGCACTTGTTTGAGCGCGGTAGCTGCATAGACACCTGTCCACCCCACAGTCAGTAAGACTCCACCTAACGACGATGGGCAAGACCAAAGAGCTGTCAAATGGCACCAGAGACTAAACTGTAGACCTGTAGAACTGTGGGCTAACATTTTGGTACAAATTCCACTCGCTGTGTTTGGAGGAAAAAGGATGAGTACCATCCCAAGATCACCCTCCTTACTGTGAAGCATGGGATGGAAACATCATGCTTTGGGGGGCGCTTTGTTACAAAGGGGACAGGACAACTGCACTGTATTAAGGAGAGCATGAATGGGGCAATATATTGTGAGATTTGTGTGAGGGCAACAACCTCCTTCCCTCAGTCAGAGCATTGACGACAGGTCGTGGCTGGGTCTTCCAACATGTTCAATGACCCAAAGCACACAGCCAGGATGACCAAGAAGTGGCTCCGTAAGAAGCATATCTAGGTTCTGGAGTGGCCTAGCCAGGACCCAGACCTAAATTATCTATGTTGCTCAGCAACAGCCCTGAAACTTGACATAATATAGAGAAGATCTGTGTGGAGGTGTGGACCAAAATCCCCGCTGCAGTGTGTGCAAACCTAGTCAAGAACTACAGGAAACATTTGACCTCTGTAATTGGAGACAAAAGCTTCTATACCAAATATTAACATTGATTTTTTCAGGTGTTCAAATACTTTTTTGTGCATGAACATTCAAATTAACTATTAAAAAATATATACAATGTGATTTCCAGATATTTTGCACCAGTGGAAATGCACCTACATAATTTCTAAGTGGGAGAATTTGCAAAATCACAGAGTGTTCAAATACTTATTTTCCTCACTGCTTCCTCGCTGAGATGCTCTGGAGACTGGTCAGTGCACTGCTCAGGTGAACCTTCTGTCCTAAAAGATCAGTTTGTCCTTGTCCGACAGGAAGTTCTCATTCTGGCTGAACAGATCTTCCTCGTCTTTGTTCCCTGAATCGCCCTTTTCTGGATCTTGTTGGTCTTGAAGCACCTGCGGAAAGTACAGCTGCCGCTGCTGCGAGTAAAAGAGAACACTAATGTTAGACATCAACAGTCCTGTGTTTATTTACTATGAAAACGTTGCATGTTATCTAGATTCACAAATAAGACACAACAGCCTCGTTTCTACACGTGCGTTTGTTTATTAGCGCGACGGATCGCATCGCATCTCTCGTGTGCGTGTGTGTGCACGCGTGTGTGTGCGTGTGTGTGCTTAGTGTTTGTTTAGTGTGTGTTTGTGTGTGTGCTTAGTGTGTTTGTGTGTGTGTGTGTGCGCGCGCATGTGCATGTTTGTGCTTAGTGTGTGTTTAGTGTGTGTGCGCTTAATGTGTGTGTGTGTATAAATTATGTGTGTGTGTGTATGTGTGTATGTGTGTATGCGTGTGTGTGTGTTTGTGTGTGTGTGTGTGTGTGCTTCGTGTGTTTGTGTATGTGTGTGTATATGTGTGTATGTGTATGTGTGTGTGTGTTTATGTGTATGTGTATATGAATGTGTGTGTGTGTGTGTGTGTGTGTACCAGTATGTTTTGTAAATGCTTAATGAGTATTGTATATTTTATGTAATCAAAGTAACTATTCCTCTTAACAAAATGAATGTCAAATAATGTCTCTGTCTATTTGATAAAGGTCTTTTAGTATGCGTTTTTGAGTCTGTATATTCAATATAATGGTTATGATCATCAAAATACGACTACGATTGTTTTTTATAGTCGATTAGTCACGATTAGTGGATTCCTCGCGGCAGCCCTAAATGTTTCTGTGTAAAATGTACATATTGAGTTGTGAATCAGTCTTATTTTAGTTAAACGAATAGATGTGCAGTGAGTGAGGCTTTTTATCTGAAATAACAAAAGCTGCATTGTGTTTTTCTACTTACTGCCGCCTGGGTTGTTTCCATCTCATCCACACCCTGAGAGTCAAACTGCAGCAAACAACACGTATCACACACTATTTCAAACAAATAACTGGAGAAAAATGTCAATTAGCACTGTTTTTTTTATTTTCACCTTGTAGTTGTGAGTGTCAGGGTTTGATTCAAAATAGGACCAGGCGCCGATGACGCAAACAAAATTGATTATTGTGATTAAAAAACTCCATGAAATACCTAGAGAAAAAAAGAGGAAAAAAGTATTAATTCATTTTCATTCGTCATATAAGCTTTATACATTTATACAACCAGTATACTATTGTTTCGCATCATTTTGAGCTAAATAGACAAATGAAGACAAAGAATCTCATGAATAAAGATGAATAAACTTGAAAATTGAATGCGGGAAATACAAATTTCCTCGGTTTCAACGCAACAGACATGAAATTATGTCATTTTTATTTAATTTATCAATAATTAAATATCAGTGTTTACGTATTCTGCAAACCATGCTGGCACAAATTATATTATTATTGATATTATTAGTTTTTTGTACTGTCTTTTTTTTTTGTTAGCACAAAAGAAACACAAAACTAGGATAATTAAAAAAAAAAAAAAAAAAGAATAATAAAATGAAACAAATAAAATTAAGTTGCCAAATAATTTTAATTTGTCTAATTGAATTAATAAGTGACTTATTTTTGATATTCAATCAATTTCAGAAAGTTACTTGAAAATGTGTGAATTTGTGATTCCAGCATATACTCCAGGTTATTTTTAGTTCATGGGTGAGAGGTGGGAGTTTCCTCTAGTAAATATTTGTGTACAGAGAATACGTGATTTTTAACAATACAGTGTTACATTCCCATAGCTTTGCAATAATTACCATTTGATAAGATAAAATATCATTTGGATTACATCCTTTCCCTGATGCCACGGTGTTGCGATCTACTGTATACAGCAGATTCAGTTGCAAACGTACACGTGACCAGTAGATGGCCTCTTACCTAAGTGAACATAGTTGAAGAACAGGAGCCAGCAGGTGCACATGAGGGGAGCAGCCATGGCTTGGCAAACAGCTCCGGAGTGGATCTTCATGTCCAGCTTTTTAGGCTGATAGGAGTAGTACAAGTTGAAGCTGTCAACACAGTATTTCATAAGCATGTACACGAGCCCTGAAACACAAAAGGAGCCGAGACGATGCCATTAAACTCAGCCATAAGCGTCCACTCCGCTCCACTTGCAGTCAACTAATCATAGTCACACGCTATCTTAACGTGAAACAGCACACGAGTATTAGACTTCGATCAGAGGCAGTGCTCACCAAGGAGTATGAGGATCGGGCAGGTGAAGCTGTAGGTCATCACGAGAGCAAAGATGGCCGTGATCCAAGCATAGTTCTGGCCATACTGGAACTCGTACACTTGGTCCTTCAAAGAGAACGAAACAGATATACGTTTTAGCACCATGGACAGCAAGAACCTTTAAGAAGAAATTATTCCAGCAAAATATTTCAACATAACTGAAAAAGGGAATGTAAGAAGAGTAAACTTATTGAAGCCATACAGACATGTGTGAGTGGCGCAGAGGCAGACGTGTGTGAGGGGCGCAGAGGCAGACGAGTGTGAGGGGCACAGAGGCAGACGAGTGTGAGGGGCACAGAGGCAGACGAGTGTGAGGGGCACAGAGGCAGACGAGTGT
Organism: Eucyclogobius newberryi; assembly: GCF_026437365.1. Taxonomy (NCBI): domain Eukaryota; kingdom Metazoa; phylum Chordata; class Actinopteri; order Gobiiformes; family Gobiidae; genus Eucyclogobius; species Eucyclogobius newberryi. The sequence goes on from NW_027315779.1 coordinate 27,168,971, forward strand.
GAGGGGCACAGAGGCAGACGTGTGTGAGGGGCCCAGAGGCAGACGTGTGTGAGGGGCCCAGAGGCAGACGTGTGTGAGGGGCCCAGAGGCAGACGTGTGTGAGTAGCACAGAGGCAGACGTGTGTGAGGGGCACAGAGGCAGACGTGTGTGAGGGGCACAGAGGCAGACGTGTGTGAGGGGCACAGAGGCAGACGTGTGTGAGGGGCCCAGAGGCAGACGTGTGTGAGGGGCCCAGAGGCAGACGAGTGTGAGTAGCACAGAGGCAGACGTGTGTGAGTGGCACAGAGGCAGACGTGTGTGAGTAGCACAGGCAGAGGTGTGAGGGGCCCAGAGGCAGACGTGTGTGAGGGGCCCAGAGGCAGACGTGTGTGAGGGGCCCAGAGGCAGACGTGTGTGAGGGGCCCAGAGGCAGACGTGTGTGAGGGGCCCAGAGGCAGACATGTGTGAGGGGCCCAGAGGCAGACGTGTGTGAGGGGCCCAGAGGCAGACATGTGTGAGGGGCCCAGAGGCAGACGAGTGTGAGGGGCACAGAGGCAGATGAGTGTGAAGGGCACAGAGGCAGACATGTGTGAGGGGCCCAGAGGCAGACGAGTGTGAGGGGCCCAGAGGCAGACGTGTGTGAGGGGCACAGAGGCAGATGAGTGTGAAGGGCACAGAGGCAGACATGTGTGAGGGGCACGGAGGCAGACGAGTGTGAAGGGCACAGAGGCAGACGTGTGTGAGGGGCACAGAGGCAGACGTGTGTGAGGGGCACAGAGGCAGACGAGTGTGAGGGGCCCAGAGGCAGACGAGTGTGAGGGGCAACGAGGCAGATGAGTGTGAGGGGCACAGAGGCAGATGAGTGTGAGGGGCACAGAGGCAGACGTGTGTGAATGGTACAGAGACAGACGTGTGTGAGGGGCACAGAGGCAGACGTGTGTGAGGGGCCCAGAGGCAGACGTGTGTGAGGGGCCCAGAGGCAGACGAGTGTGAGGGGCCCAGAGGCAGACGTGTGTGAGGGGCACAGAGGCAGACGTGTGTGAGTAGCACAGAGGCAGACGTGTGTGAGTAGCACAGAGGCAGACGTGTGTGAGGGGCCCAGAGGCAGACGTGTGTGAGGGGCCCAGAGGCAGACGAGTGTGAGGGGCACAGAGGCAGATGAGTGTGGTGAGGGGCACAGAGGCAGACGAGTGTGAAGGGCACAGAGGCAGACATGTATGAGGGGCACAGAGGCAGACGTGTGTGAGGGGCACAGAGGCAGATGAGTGTGAAGGGCACAGAGGCAGACGAGTTTGAGGGGCCCAGAGGCAGACGAGTGTGAGGGGCCCAGAGGCAGACGTGTGTGAGGGGCCCAGAGGCAGACGAGTGTGAGGGGCCCAGAGGCAGACGTGTGTGAGGGGCACAGAGGCAGATGAGTGTGAAGGGCACAGAGGCAGACGAGTGTGAGGGGCACAGAGGCAGACGAGTGTGAGGGGCACAGAGGCAGACGTGTGTGAGGGGCCCAGAGGCAGACGTGTGTGAGGGGCCCAGAGGCAGACGTGTGTGAGGGGCCCAGAGGCAGACGTGTGTGAGTAGCACAGAGGCAGACGTGTGTGAGGGGCACAGAGGCAGACGTGTGTGAGGGGCACAGAGGCAGACGTGTGTGAGAGGCACAGAGGCAGACGTGTGTGAGGGGCACAGAGGCAGACGTGTGTGAGGGGCCCAGAGGCAGACTTGTGTGAGGGGCCCAGAGGCAGACGAGTGTGAGTAGCACAGAGGCAGACGTGTGTGAGTGGCACAGAGGCAGACGTGTGTGAGTAGCACAGGCAGAGGTGTGAGGGGCCCAGAGGCAGACGTGTGTGAGGGGCCCAGAGGCAGACGTGTGTGAGGGGCCCAGAGGCAGACGTGTGTGAGGGGCCCAGAGGCAGACGTGTGTGAGGGGCCCAGAGGCAGACATGTGTGAGGGGCCCAGAGGCAGACGTGTGTGAGGGGCCCAGAGGCAGACATGTGTGAGGGGCCCAGAGGCAGACGAGTGTGAGGGGCACAGAGGCAGATGAGTGTGAAGGGCACAGAGGCAGACATGTGTGAGGGGCCCAGAGGCAGACGAGTGTGAGGGGCCCAGAGGCAGACGTGTGTGAGGGGCACAGAGGCAGATGAGTGTGAAGGGCACAGAGGCAGACGTGTGTGAGGGGCACAGAGGCAGACGTGTGTGAGGGGCACAGAGGCAGACGAGTGTGAGGGGCCCAGAGGCAGACGAGTGTGAGGGGCAACGAGGCAGATGAGTGTGAGGGGCACAGAGGCAGATGAGTGTGAGGGGCACAGAGGCAGACGTGTGTGAATGGTACAGAGACAGACGTGTGTGAGGGGCACAGAGGCAGACGTGTGTGAGGGGCCCAGAGGCAGACGTGTGTGAGGGGCCCAGAGGCAGACGAGTGTGAGGGGCCCAGAGGCAGACGTGTGTGAGGGGCACAGAGGCAGACGTGTGTGAGTAGCACAGAGGCAGACGTGTGTGAGTAGCACAGAGGCAGACGTCTGTGAGGGGCCCAGAGGCAGACGTGTGTGAGGGGCCCAGAGGCAGACGAGTGTGAGGGGCACAGAGGCAGATGAGTGTGGTGAGGGGCACAGAGGCAGACGAGTGTGAAGGGCACAGAGGCAGACATGTATGAGGGGCACAGAGGCAGACGTGTGTGAGGGGCACAGAGGCAGATGAGTGTGAAGGGCACAGAGGCAGACGAGTTTGAGGGGCCCAGAGGCAGACGAGTGTGAGGGGCCCAGAGGCAGACGTGTGTGAGGGGCACAGAGACAGACGAGTGTGAAGGGCACAGAGACAGACGTGTGTGAGTAGCACAGAGGCAGACGTGTGTGAGTAGCACAGAGGCAGACGTGTGTGAGGGGCACAGAGGCAGACGTGTGTGAGGGGGCCAGAGGCAGCTGTGTGTGAGGGGCCCAGAGGCAGACGTGTGTGAGGGGGCCAGAGGCAGCTGTGTGTGAGGGGCCCAGAGGCAGACGTGTGTGAGGGGCCCAGAGGCAGACGAGTGTGAGGGGCCCAGAGGCAGACGAGTGTGAGGGGCACAGAGGCAGATGAGTGTGGTGAGGGGCACAGAGGCAGACGTGTGTGGTGAGGGGCACAGAGGCAGATGAGTGTGAAGGGCACAGAGGCAGACATGTATGAGGGGCACAGAGGCAGACGTGTGTGAGGGGCACAGAGGCAGACGTAAGTGAGGGGCCCAGAGGCAGACATGTATGAGGGGCACAGAGGCAGACGTGTGTGAGGGGCACAGAGGCAGACGTGAGTGAGGGGCCCAGAGGCAGACGTGTGTGAGGGGCACAGAGGCAGACGAGAGTGAGGGGCTCAGAGGCAGATGAGTGTGAGGGGCCCAGAGGCAGACGTGTGTGAGGGGCCCAGAGGCAGACGTGTGTGAGTAGCACACAGGTAGACGTGTGTGAGGGGCCCAGAGGCAGACGTAGGTGAGGGGCCCAGAGGCAGACGTGTGTGAGGGGCCCAGAGGCAGACGTGTGTGAGGGGCCCAGAGGCAGACGAGTGTGAGGGGCACAGAGGCAGATGAGTGTGAGGGGCACAGAGGCAGATGAGTGTGAAGGGCACAGAGGCAGACGAGTTTGAGGGGCCCAGAGGCAGACGTGTGTGAGGGGCCCAGAGGCAGACGTGTGTGAGGGGCACAGAGGCAGATGAGTGTGAAGGGCACAGAGGCAGACGAGTTTGAGGGGCCCAGAGGCAGACGTGTGTGATGGGCACAGAGACAGACGAGTGTGAAGGGCACAGAGACAGACGTGTGTGAGGGGCACAGAGGCAGCTGTGTGTGAGGGGCCCAGAGGCAGCTGTGTGTGAGGGGCCCAGAGGCAGACGTGTGTGTGAGGGGCCCAGAGGCAGATGTGTGGCGTTTGAAGCAAAAAAAAAAAAGTTAAACGAATAATATACTGTCTAGCCACCATAGACTGATTTATTGTTTGTTTCTTCTATTATGAAAAGTGCCTTCGAGGGTCCAAAAAGTTCTCAACAAGACTGATATCGTATTATTAGTATACACTGTCATATGTGTTTTTATGAAGACTGTGACAGCAACGGCAAAACCTAAATAGATTTCTAAATATGACAAAATACAGATGTAAGACGACACCGACCCTCGTGATGTTCTGCCGTTCTTTCGCCGAGTGCGCCAGCGACAGACAGATCACGTACTCCAGGAGCCAAGAGATCCTCAGCATGTCCATGGCGTTACCAACGAACGCGGCAATCATCACGTAGTTCACAAAGAAGCTTATGTTAGTCGGAAGGGACGTGCTGCCACTGAAGGAGTACAATGCAAGTATTACCAACAAAAACACAGTAAATACAGCCACATAAAACCCTATTACATTAGTCGGTGAGCGTAATACCTGCTGGATTCAAAAGAGGGCAGTATCAAGACCATGATGAGGAGGTACACGTAGCACTTGTGCATCATGATCACGTTTTCCCTGGGTCTAAGGTCAACGGTAACATTTGGACATTGTAAGGCCAAAATGTGCTTCAGTCACGTTATCAGACACGTTTGTTCGTTGCAAAGGCCTTACCGTGTCCAGTGAGCCTCCAGAAAGGTTGACAAGGAGGCAATTATAGGAACTAAGTTGGTGTAGTTCCACAGGAGCAGAATGGCGAGGAACTGAGGGGTGGTTGGGTAATGAAGGACACAGCACAGACCACAGAAGAGTTAATTGTAACTTCATTTGAATATTTCAAAAGCACTTAGTAATAAAAGAGAAGAGTTGGAATGGTTTTGCTTTCTCTAGAAGTTGTTGGTTAAATAATATAACTTGAGAATCTGTGCTATGCAGTGACAAGTTTCTACGTTTTCATGTCAGAAAAAATACAAAATCCACAATATACGAATCAAAAGAATGTTAAAAGGATTAAAATCAGAGTATCCCAGCTAAATTAATACATCATTTATCATCATAGTTCAGATTTCCTGACACATTTTCAGCAAAGGCTCCAAGAAATATTGTCTCGTCATAAAGACAAAGCACATAATCATTATATTGCATGAAAAATAAAACAAAAATATGCGGTCAATACTAGTGATACAGTAATACAGAACTTACACATAGGTTATCTCGGGTGTTATTATTGAAATCCAGTTCGAGACAGATTAAAATGATGTAAGTGGTGAGGAAGAAGAGGACAAGGAGGACGGCACAGTTGATGATGAACCAGCGTCCCCACCAGCATGTGACGGACAGATTCTCCCTGTGAGACCAAGACACAGTGGTTAGTTTAGACACTGGACTTCTTTAGTAGCTATTTATAAAGCGTTAATAAGCACTAGTTATTTGTTTATAAGCAGAACTACTAGCACTACTAGCAATGGCTGATGGCTTATAACACCTTATAAATGTTAATAAGCCATTGGCCTAAATGTGTGTCTTATAAACCATGTTCAAAATGTTTGTAAGACCTTAAATAACTTGTACTCATAAGACTCCTCTACATATGCATGCTTTATAAATAGTTTACGAAGGAATAACCATGTTTTAAAATTCTACAGAAAAATTTTCACAATTAAATGGAAATTGTAGGTTGTGATTTGCTTCACTTAAGAGAAGTCTTTGGCATAAAACCCCCAAAAACCTGAATTTTAGACCTCTCCAAACGCATTATTACGTGACTAAATATGATCTGTGGACTGAATATTGACTTTAAATGTCAACGCTACTGAAAAAATAATGTTGATCCCTCTTTGTCAAGTATTGTATTGAAAAAGTGGAAGTCAATGGAACATTATTGATGCAAGAAACATCAGAGTGAAATCCATATGTAGTAGTAAAGTAGTAGTAGTCAGGTTGAAACACGGTTGGACAGTTTCTCATTCAAGCGCAACCTTTTCTACTTTTCTCACCAGTAAACGTTTTGTGGAGGTGGAGCGTAAAAGACGGTCCTCCTGTCCAGGCACTGTCCGTTCCAAAGGTTTGACGGCTTTGGCGCGTTGTTAGGTAATTTATAAAAGATCCTAGAAAACCAAACAAGCAAAAGGAAGTTTTGTTAAGTATTCATCGTTCATAAGTTGGAAACGGTACGGTCGTGTAATGCGTCGCGAGTTGAACTTACTCCTTGACCATGGACTCGTTCTCAAAGGTCACAAAAGCCATGCCCAGTGGTTTTTTGACGGCGTTCAATTGCTCTTTTCTGCATTTATCTGTCAAATCCGCCTCCAACTTTGTGTAATAGTCGACTGCTTCCACCTAATTTAAATCAGATTGGAATTAGTTAGTAGCATTGGCAAAAAAAATAAAAATGAAACGGAACAAATACATCTCAAAAATGTATGTGATGAGAGAATAAATGTAAACCACATAATCATATTTTACCGAATACAGTAACGATGGACTATGATTGTACATTGAGGAGTCAGTGACCCAATTCAAATAAAGGATTAAACACGTACATTTGTGCAGATCACATGGAAGCAAATACAAAACGTTTTACAGTTTAATAACATCTCATTTTTTGTCTATTAAGAATATGGAAACTTCTCTCCTTTTTTATTATTTCTTTGTTTTGGGCATTGGGTTCGTAACCAATATTGATCATCTGTGTGAAACCTTTGTAGAATTTACACACATCTGGTCAGTAAAAAAAAAAAAAAAAATATATATATATATATATATATATAATAAAAACAATAAGAATAAGAATAAATACATAACAAAATTAAATTAAAAAAAAACATTACAGTTCAAAGGGGAAAAAATGAGGATTTGAAGTAATCAAGCTACTTTTTTGAAACAGACTGTACACGCTTTAACTTTATAAAGGGCGACTTTGAATTACAATAAATAACATTTGTATAAGCGTAAAAATTACCAAACTTGTCAAAATAGTCAGCCTCTTAGAGCTTCATATCGCTGCACAGAGGACAGCCAAAGTTAGGTCTCTCAATAATGATATTAAGACCATATTTTAACGAGGCGTGCGGAATATGCTAACATGAGCCTGTAAATGTGAATGGACCACAAAACGAGCCCGCAAAAAGGCAGAAATATTAGGTTCCTGTCTCTTTTGTGGTCATTTTGAACAGATTTAATTATAGATAATACACTCAGTATTCCAAAACAACAACTGCAATGTTATCGATCGCTTTCTACATAGTCACATTTACCGTTCATGGACACAAGAACACACGTTAAAGGCCGTAATTACAGTAACACATTCGCCGTAGAGCTTTTCTATACGTCTTTCCCAGTGACAAACATCAGTGCGACAGTAATAACAGTTGTGCCTGACCTTTTTGCAGGCCTTGAAGCAGCAGCAGATGCGTCCACAGGTCTTGGGGTTGATCACGGAGTCCACGTTCTCCTTCCTCTGCTGGTCAATGAAGAACTTCTTTTTGTTCTGGGCTTTCTTCCTGTTTACGAAACACGGGCGGGGTCAAGACGAAAGACGGCTAACTCAGTTTCGACACGAATACGAGACGTTAAGGAGCGAGTCGTACCTTTTGGTTTCCAAGGACACGAGCTGCGCCACGTCGTAACAGATGCGAGCGTCCAGCACACGGCTGTTTGTGTAGTTTTGTCTAGGGGAAACCATCATTTCATTTAGTTCACAATATTGCTGTGCAGAAGGATTTCAGGGATGCTCAGGGTACAAAGAAATACAAATGAACACGGTTGGTCGATTGCTAAGGAACGATAACGCTGTCTTTGGTTCAAGGGCATATTTGACATTGAAAAAGAATGCACTAAAATAATGTCATCAAATAGGGTCAAATCTGTGTGAATTTCAAAAGCATAATTTCCTGCCATTAGCCCAATGTGTTATTATGTTTGATTTTTGTATTGTCTACCTTGAATATACATTTAAAAACCCGTACAAGCATTCAATATAATCAGATGTTACTTCACACAGCCAGTAAAGATTAGAGCTGAGGTTTGGTGTGTGTTTTTACATGTGCGGAAAATAAATCTGTTGACAACTGGTGAGTCAGTTAATCAGTGGATTTTAGAGTAACAGTCGTTTTTTGAAGAGAAATTACAATACATTTTAAAGTAATATTTATAACATTAATATGCCTTTTTTCTTGCATTATTTTCCCTGTTAAAACCCTCACAGGCTTAAACAATCACAAATAAATCTCTGATTACTCAAATCAGACATTGACATTGACATTTAATCTGATAACTCCAGAAATCAGATACTATTCAGGTTTTTGTTGTGCATGTACACACAACCAATGACGGAGCTAAAGTAAATATAATTTCACTGTAAACTCACTCAAAGTGCCACTTTAAGTCGTGCTCGTCTGCATTTTTGGGTATTTCAGTCAGAAATAAAGTGCGTTTTCCCTGTAAATGGCATACAAATATTAGTGTCATTTCAAGATGGCTAAATGTTATGAAAGAAAAAATGTACTGCTTTGTAGTGCTTCTTGGGACTGTGGCGTCTCATGGTGTAAACGGTCAGTAACATGTAGAGGATGGTAATCCCGTTGAACATCACAAACTGTAAATCACTGCTAAGAAAAAACACACAAAAAGTATTAGTAAAAGCGCCTTTTTAAGTAACTTGAAAATGTTACTCCTACTTGAGTAAAAGTGTTAGTTACCCTCACTGAGATTAAGTGACAAAATCTTTATGTTGACCATATAAAATGATTTGAACATTGTGCTTATTGAATCACTCTTCAATTATTTCATTTTCAATTTGATTTTGTCTGTTCTTTGAAAATACCATTTTGTGCATTATTTAAATGTTTTTCAATCTAATGACATTAACTTCAAGTTACCAGGTAATTACTCTTATAGTAGCTTGCTTTTCTTCCCTTTCCCAGAGTAATGTCTTAAACCACTACTTTGTACATGTACTTGAGTATTATACTTTTGAAGTAACGGTACTCTTGATGAAACAGCAGCTGGATAGAATAGAAACTAACTAAAATCACAAAAAATAAAATAAAACACTTACTCTATATCATAGTGTAGCCACATACTGAAGTAATTCTCTGTAAACAAAAAAAAATATTATCAGTAACATTGCACTCACATAAATCACAGAAAACCTCATTACCAGCGAAATAAAAATAATATATTTTTCTTTCCGATTATCTCGCTTCCGCTTTCAAACTCACCATTTCCAGAGTTGTTGAACAGTGACATGACCACAACCAGAATCCAGACGATGAACAGCAGCTGAATGATGTGGAGCTGGAACGACAGGTAGTACATCGCGTCCTTGCTGAGCTTTACTTCTCTGCAGACAAGTTAAATGAGCCAGTTTTATTTTAATTTTCACATTTGGAATTTGGGTTGTAGGCCAGATTAAATAGATTTGAGTACTTACGATTCCTCTTTTACCCAAGGAAGCCAGGAAATCTACAAGAATTGCCAATGATGAATGAACAAATTACTTTACTTATTGAAAACCCACAGTTCTTACCTGGTTTTTCTGCTGAATATTGCCTGAGCTGGAGGCTGAAGTGACCGCACTGAAAACACAACAAACCCTCGGCGTTACAAACACCTCCATCCGCGCACACACAGGAATCACCATCGACATGGAAACGACAGCAACGAGAACGACACGCATATTTCTACACACGCCCTGAAATCTGCTGAGATGTAATGCCACTGTATGGTTAAAGTGCCCCCTATAGGTCGGACGACTCATTGAACTAAAATGCAGGTACAGGCGTAATGGATGGTTTTTTTGGCCCAAATCTGAGTCTCATTTCCTCGTGGCGTGGACTGCCGATTAGTCCTGCCACGTATCAATCATAAAACGCACCTACCGCTCACCTGCAGCCATGTCCGGCTCGTCCCCATGAGAGCAGCACGTTTCCCTGTGTCCAAGCACATGGATCTATCGTAATATAGTTCCCTCAGTGTACAGGACAAAATTAGGACGAAGAAAGACAGTTCGAGCTGACGCAGAAGAGCCGGAAATCTACGGAGACGAGAGATGCGATGCGCTCCGTCGCGCTAATAAACAAACGCACGTGTGTGTTGTATCAGTCCGCACGGGGGAGTGCGCATGTGCACTTCCGCCTGAGTTCTCAAATCGCCCAAAAATTGTCCATTGCGCCTTTAAGATAAATATATTTTGAATTTGGCTAAAATGTATAAAAATGTCATCACAGAATAGCACATTTTTTAGGTCTATAATTTCACTTCCTGTTTGTAATTGATGACATCACACTTGGAAATTACCCAGCAAACACTGGGCTAAAACTCATCTCAGGTCAAACAAATTTTTATTTGACAAATAAAAATAATAAATTCTGTAGAAACTTTGACTGGAATGTCCCTAGTGAGATGTCACTTCCTGTCATTTTCTACAGATTTTTCTTCTTTGGTGTTTTATGGCGGTTGCTATCCAGGTGTTACATTATCACCACCTACTGCATTTGTACGTCTTAGACTTTAGCCGTTATACAGATTTTTCAACATTTTCTCCACAAATACCAACTCAATTGTTGTAAAAGTATCATTTATATGTACAACACGTATAAATATAGCAAACTAGACGCTGTACAATGGCAAGAAGCCATTACAAGAAGCCATTGCGAGTGACTCCGTATTATGCGATAGGGAAAAATCTACAAATATTGAGGACGGATCCCGAATAAACGATGAGACTATGGATACAGAAAGCAACAGCAAGATTCAGACAATGATTATCTACAAAACGAACTTTAGACAAGAGATTTGACCTGTGATACGTGCCGAACAACAGGGTTTCTGTAATAATAATAAAGAGTTGTTTTACGGCGGTTGGTACCTACAGTACGTCTTAAACTAGTCACTATAAAATACAACTTTAGTCTCAGTAGTTCATATTTTAGTCCTGCTTTTCCCAATACACTTGGAGCTAATAAGGTTTATATATGTGTTACTCTAGAAACAGACACATGGTGGTAGCGTAATTGTATATTTATGTCCAAACCTGTGAATAACCGTGTTTCTATGTTTGATCTGCTTTCATTCACTTGCAGTAAAATATCAATAGCTGTATTAGTGCCCGAAACAATGACTGTAATTATTGTGGTAAACTAAAGGTGGAAATTCTATTTTCATAAAATCGACATAAACCAATCAATCAAAATCAAACCGATGCAAGAAAATCTAAGATATTTCTTGCATCTGAGTGTTATATATACATAATAATAACAGAGCGGACGGAGTGCTTTTATTTACCTTTTAGCCTCGTAGTACAACGCAATTTTTCTCAAGATCAAAAAGAGTAACAGCAGCAGCGCCTGGAAGATCCAGAGAGAGTTCAGTTACACAACAAATACAGCGCGACACCTCTGAAAAAAAGGTATTGTTTGACTCAGATTTGATTTGAATTCTACTTCCGCTGCAATGTCTGAGAGACTTTGGTTGAATAATAAAACAGAAATTATAACCGGAACTAATGCAAGCAAAAAAGAGCTTGAGTTCAGTTTATTTGCTACTATTTAATGTTAGGTCTGAGTAATGTGGAGAATATCCAAAGTGCAATGTATAATGTAATAATGTAAATGAGTTCATTTTCAAATTGTTCAGGTTTTAAAATAAACATCGGGAAAATTAAAATTTTGGCAATGAATCAAAAGCAAACCAGATCAGAGGAATTTAAACATTTTAAGATACAAACTTGTAAGAATAAATACATAGGTTGTTGTTTTGGTGCAGATAAAAAGCTATTGTATAAAAATAATAGTTAGTTGTCCGGACGTAAAAGGTTGTCTGGACAACTACTCCGATCTCAGGTTAAATATTCACATATTATTATCCCCTTCAATGAGCTAAATTGAAGGGGATAATATTATCCCCTTTCAGAGTCTGAAATATTTAGGTATGTGCAGTTAAAGAATTGGATTAAAAAGCAGTGACTTTTAAAGGGTACAAATGGGGGAAAATGTGTGTATGTAATGTGACCAAGTGGTCTTGGTCAGCCTGCCCCTCTGTGCCCCTCACAGACATTTGCCCCTCACAGACATTTGCCCCTCGCAGACCTTTGCCCCTCGCAGACCTTTGCCCCTCGCAGACCTTTGCGCCTCACACTTTTGCCCCTCGCACGTTTGCCCCTCGCAGACCTTTGCCCCTCGCAGACCTTTGCCCCTCGCAGACGTTTGCCCCTCACAGACGTTTGCCCCTCGCAGACGTTTGCCCCTCGCAGACGTTTGCCCCTCGCAGACGTTTGCCCCTCGCAGACGTTTTCTGAAGAATATGTGTGCATGTGTTTCCTTTCAGCTTTGATCCCATGTACTTCTTGTGTTAAATGTTAAACTTAAATGCAGCCCTGCACAGAAAGCAGTCTATTTGTGACGTCGTGGACCCGCGCTGGTAAAAGTGATCTAAAAAGTGATCCAGTGACGAGAAGTAAATTGAATGGGTCTTCTCTTTGAATCCCCTCATTCACAGCAGTGAAGCGCCAATTCTGCGCCGTCCCATTGCAGACAGGTAACTGACCTGCCCCTGTCTGCCCAGCTGACCTGACCCGTCTGTGCAGCTGACCTGCCCCGTCTGCGCAGCTGACCTGCCCCGTCTGCCCAGCTGACCTGACCCGTCTGTGCAGCTGACCTGACCCGTCTGCCCAGCTAACCTGCCCCGTCTGCCCAGCTGACCTGCCCCGTCTGCGCAGCTGACCTGACCCGTCTGCCCAGCTAACCTGCCCCGTCTGCGCAGCTGACCTGCCCCGTCTGTGCAGCTGACCTGCCCCGTCTGCCCAGCTGACCTGACCCGTCTGTGCAGCTGACCTGACCCGTCTGCCCAGCTAACCTGCCCCGTCTGCGCAGCTGACCTGCCCCGTCTGCGCAGCTGACCTGCCCCTGTCTAAATGTAATTTTATTTATGTATTGTAATTATTACTGTTATTTCAGGCTGATATGCAATTATACTTTTTTCTTTCTTTTTTTTCTTTGATCATACTTTTTAATTTCTCGAGGGGGGCACACCAGAAAATGTTTGAGAAGCTCTGGATTTATCCAATACAAATGACAGCTCTACATGTCAATCAGTTCTGTTATTAACAGGAAGTTTGCTCTGAACTCACCATCTACTTATTTGGTCAAATATAGTGACTTACCAAAAAGCTCAGCATGTAAAATATCAAGGCAAAAGAGAGGTTCCAAATGAACAATGGTCCAGCCTTAGTAACAATGTTCTTTAGAGGGGTTGTCTCTCCATGAGCCCCCCACAACGACATCAACAAGACCAGGACTCGGCGCATCATTAACTGCAGCATGGTGGTGATCTGACAACACAAGGACAGCCAGGGTACTTCAAACAACAAAAACATAGCTTTTTTAGTCAATGATTGAAACAAGAAAGAAGCAGAAGGTTGTGGTCAAATACACTGTGGTCAATCCAAGTATGTCTATTATTCTATTTCTATCGTCACGTTGTGTATAATTCATGATAAAAAAAAAAACAATGATATTTTTAACAATGAGATACAGATGCAATTTAAAATAGACAGTTGCTATATGAAGTGAAGTACTTTTCACATGGTTTGAGGGGTTATTTTTTTACACTTTTGCAATGATGTTCTGGTGGCCCAATAAAATAGATTAAAATCACTAGAAGTAAATTGGAAACGGCCGCTTTTTTTTTTTTAACCAAAGAGCAGCTTTGTCAAAATCACAAAGTTGAACGCTTTAACATTCTTCAAAATCTGCGTGAAATAATTTCAGGTACAGATTGAGACAAGGACTTCAAAACGTTTACTAAAGTAGTTTACTCGAGTGTTTGTCTGTATCTGTACTTTTACTTAAGTAACAAAATAGAGTACTTTTTGCATCACTGTAAGAAACCAAACTGTGCTGCGGGCCCCTGGAAACAAACCAGCTCTGCCACTGAGCTATACACAAAAACTCTTTTAACCAAAATGACATTTTGGTTCAATTAAATTTTTTGAATTGCTAACTTCACATCCCCTGTAGGCAGAGCTATGTTCTACCACTGTTACGTTCCAGTTTTGCTCCTTCATCACATTTCACATACTCTTGATCTCTTGCACATTTACCACATATTTGCGTCCCTTTGAAGCTGCTACATGACAAAAACGCCGGCACTTGAAGCAGCGTAGGGGCTGTGGAACATGTGGCCTTACTTCATAGCTCATGAGTCCAATGAACACTTTACTGGGCAGGCATTTCCCTTCAAGCTTTAACATTACTGACAGGCTGTCACATCTTACTCCAAACCGGGTTGTTGTCAATCACCTGGCATCCTCAACCTTAGCTCCAGTTAAATTCTACTTTACCTCATCCACAGTCAACGTAGGGATGCCTGAAATAACTCCTCTGACCGTGTTTCTTTCAGCATCTAAAAAGGCAAACTCCATCCCACACAGACTTTTAACCTTGATCGCTTTCTTTGCTGAGCCGCGTCACACAACCAGCATCGAGCATCTTTGATCTCTCTCACACTCACTCAGGCTCGATGTCAATGCTCAGAAGGAGCATTGACATCAGGACATCAGGACTCCAATCCTCAGAAGACACATTTCACCTTACATTCTTTGCTCTCATTACAGACATTAGAAGTTTCCTCCTGCCTCTCACTGCCACAACCTTCCAACGCAGATAAGCTTGAGATCTTTCTACGCTTCCGGCTATCACTTGTAGCTTCAAGCTTCAATCTCTAAATCGCTACCGACCATCGATTCACTCTCGCGTCCTTCCAGACTGCTTTTTGTGCAGAGCTGACCCTTCTTCTTCCCCCATCTTCCTTCCTTCTTTGGTGTTTTATCTCCTTCTTCTTTGGTGTTTTATGGCGGTTGGTATCCTGCAGAGCGAGGCTCAAGTCTGTCGCTTTGTCTGTTTGTTTTGTGGTTCTTTGCCAATTCGTCTTTGAAAGATAACCAAGAATAACCTCTGCAAGCCCTGTATTTTACTAGTTTTACATTATTTTTGAGTCACTTATATCACAACCTACTTTAATGTACATAAGGCTGGTATTTGCTTTAATTGCCAAGAACGATTTTCTCTCTCACTAAGTTCATTTGCTATTCCTCAGAACACAGTCAGATTCAGTGTTTGCATTTTTGAAATAACGATCCCAGTGTTGTGTTAAAGGTCCCATGTCATGCGTTTCGTAGTCTACTCTAAAGTACAGGAACAGAGTGCTTCCTGAGGTACCAATAGCACTGACAAAGAGGCTGTCAGAGTCAATGTTGTGACACTCTAAAGTAGATTCAATCCATTCCATCGCCAATCATATCGCTATGAGTGCCGTGGTAAAGACAGAAAGATGGTCCGTTCTTCTTGACCGCTATCTCCAGGTCAGGTTTGAAAAAGCAGCACCTGTTCGCCCACTCTCGGGTTCTTTAGACCCATTTCCTTTAAATTTGTGATGTGAACTAATATCAACCTCATTTACCCATCACAAGGACTTGTTGTTGTTGCTTTTAATGGCGTTTGGCAGCCAACTGCAAAGGTGCATTTACTGCCACCTACTGTAGTTGTACGTGTTGTGTAGTTGTACGTGTTGTGTAGTTGTACGTGTTGTGTAGTTGTACGTGTTGTGTAGTTGTACGTGTTGTGTAGTTGTACATGTTGTGTAGTTGTACGTGTTGTGTAGTTGTACGTGTTGTGTAGTTGTACGTGTTCTGTAGTTGTACGTGTTGTGTAGTTGTACGTGTTGTGTAGTTGTACGTGTTCTGTAGTTGTACGTGTTCTGTAGTTGTACGTGTTGTGTAGTTGTACGTGTTCTGTAGTTGTACGTGTTGTGTAGTTGTACGTGTTGTGTAGTTGTACGTGTTGTGTAGTTGTACGTGTTGTGTAGTTGTACGTGTTGTGTAGTTGTACGTGTTGTGTAGTTGTACGTGTTCTGTAGTTGTACGTGTTGTGTAGTTGTACGTGTTGTGTAGTTGTACGTGTTCTGTAGTTGTACGTGTTGTGTAGTTGTACGTGTTGTGTAGTTGTACGTGTTGTGTAGTTGTACGTGTTGTGTAGTTGTACGTGTTGTGTAGTTGTACGTGTTGTGTAGTTGTACGTGTTGTGTAGTTGTACGTGTTGTGTAGTTGTACGTGTTCTGTAGTTGTACGTGTTGTGTAGTTGTACGTGTTGTGTAGTTGTACGTGTTCTGTAGTTGTACGTGTTGTGTAGTTGTACGTGTTGTGTAGTTGTACGTGTTGTGTAGTTGTACGTGTTGTGTAGTTGTACGTGTTCTGTAGTTGTACGTGTTGTGTAGTTGTACGTGTTGTGTAGTTGTACGTGTTGTGTAGTTGTACGTGTTGTGTAGTTGTACGTGTTGTGTAGTTGTACGTGTTGTGTAGTTGTACGTGTTCTGTAGTTGTACGTGTTCTGTAGTTGTACGTGTTCTGTAGTTGTACGTGTTGTGTAGTTGTACGTGTTGTGTAGTTGTACGTGTTGTGTAGTTGTACGTGTTGTGTAGTTGTACGTGTTGTGTAGTTGTATGTGTTGTGTAGTTGTACGTGTTGTGTAGTTGTATGTGTTGTGTAGTTGTACGTGTTCTGTAGTTGTACGTGTTGTGTAGTTGTACGTGTTGTGTAGTTGTACGTGTTGTGTAGTTGTACGTGTTCTGTAGTTGTACGTGTTCTGTAGTTGTACGTGTTGTGTAGTTGTCCGTGTTGTGTAGTTGTACGTGTTCTGTAGTTGTACGTGTTCTGTAGTTGTACGTGTTCTGTAGTTGTATGTGTTGTGTAGTTGTCCGTGTTGTGTAGTTGTATGTGTTCTGTAGTTGTACGTGTTCTGTAGTTGTACGTGTTCTGTAGTTGTACGTGTTGTGTAGTTGTATGTGTTGTGTAGTTGTACGTGTTGTGTAGTTGTACGTGTTGTGTAGTTGTATGTGTTCTGTAGTTGTACGTGTTCTGTAGTTGTCCGTGTTGTGTAGTTGTATGTGTTGTGTAGTTGTACGTGTTGTGTAGTTGTACGTGTTGTGTAGTTGTACGTGTTGTGTAGTTGTACGTGTTCTGTAGTTGTACGTGTTCTGTAGTTGTACGTGTTTTGTAGTTGTACGTGTTGTGTAGTTGTATGTGTTGTGTAGTTGTATGTGTTCTGTAGTTGTACGTGTTCTGTAGTTGTCCCTGTTGTGTAGTTGTATGTGTTGTGTAGTTGTACGTGTTGTGTAGTTGTATGTGTTGTGTAGTTGTACGTGTTCTGTAGTTGTACGTGTTCTGTAGTTGTACGTGTTTTGTAGTTGTACGTGTTGTGTAGTTGTATGTGTTGTGTAGTTGTATGTGTTCTGTAGTTGTACGTGTTCTGTAGTTGTCCCTGTTGTGTAGTTGTATGTGTTGTGTAGTTGTACGTGTTGTGTAGTTGTATGTGTTGTGTAGTTGTACGTGTTCTGTAGTTGTACGTGTTCTGTAGTTGTACGTGTTGTGTAGTTGTACGTGTTGTATAGTTGTACGTGTTCTGTAGTTGTACATCTTCAAAGTATGTGTCTTACACTATACCGTAAAAAAGAAAATAGTGAAAGAGAGGAAGAGAGAAAGAACAATAGAGAAGAAGAGAAAAAGAGCATATAAGTAAGTAACTATAGTACGTGTTGTGTATTTCTAGGTGATACTTCTTCTTCTCCTTCTTTGGTGTTTTATGGCGGCTGGTTGTTGTTGTTGTTGTTGTTTTATGGCGGTTGGCATCCAATTGTTGCATTACCGCCAGACTTTATTCCTCAGTTGGTATCCAATGTTTGTGGCTGGATTGTAAGTTTGTAAAGGTGGTGAAATAAAGCAACGCTCTAGAATCTTGGCTTTTACAACACTTAATCTGACATCATGGTTACGGTTGTTATGCAAGAATACATAGGATTGAAAATTAGGAGATACCAACCTCCATTGTTGTGAAAATTGTTGTGTTACTTTTAATGGTAGTTGGAAGCCAACTGAAAATATGCATTTTCCGCCATCCACTGTAGTTGTACGTCTTCGAAGTATGTGTTTTACGCTGTACCGTAAAAATCCATTAAAAGTAACACAACAACAAAGATAGTAATCTGTGTACTGTCTACACAACAACAAAACTGTTGTTTAATTCACATTAAATCAATATTAGACAAAATGTCTCAATCAATCTCAAATTTGGAGAATATCATCTTGAGGAGTGGGGCATCAAAAGTTATTAAAATTTGGTATATGTTTTACGGCGTATGTGCAGCGAAGCCGCAAATGTGTCCCAAATTAAGACATTTCACTTTATAGAAAATTGCTTGCATTTGCGCGTTCCAAGTCATAAAGTTTGATTGAATGAGTTTGGTGAATTTAGTTTTTCTAATTTTGTTGAAATCTTTTGCACATTTCATTTTAGCGTCTATTTTTTTTTGTCATAATTAGTGTGACATGCGTAGCCATAGCGATGACACTAACCTCCCCTTGTTAGACCAATGTTGGCGTTAGCCCAACCAACTTTATATTTGGTTTTATCTTCAGGAGTGGGGCCACTTTTTTGGGTATAAACGGTCTCTGTGTTAATTCGCCATGCAAATACTTTTTATATGCAAAGTTTTGGGGCGTTAATTCAGGACACACGCTCGTCTCGTTTAGACAAAAAATATATGTATTAATGTGGCAGCGCCCCCTGGTGGTAATGTCTAAATGCCATTAAACACCAAAGAAGAAGAAGATGAAGAATATCATGACATGATGACATCATGTCTCTTTCCCAATAGAGCTAACGATTGCTATGGCAACATTACGAAGTTCATAACAACATAACAATGTTTGATTTGGGTGCTCACGATTCTGGACACAACACAGGTGCAGATTTGTCAATCTCCACACCCCCTGACTATCCATATGGCCGTCATCTTGAATTGAAAATTAATACACGCTGAGTCAGCAACATTAGCCTATAATGTATCAATATTAACAGCACAGTTCAATATTTTAGGTTTTCTCTCAATAACGATACTTTTGGTTTGGATTTGTAAAAAAAAAAAAAAGGATTTCCTGTATGAAATGAACCATGGGAAAATAATCTTGTTTTACCTTACGAACAATACAAATTTTCTGGCAGTCTCTATGGCGATGTCATTGATTTGCCTGGAATGTTCTACAGTATGGCAACATATCTATCTCTATAGTCAAGCAAGTGAACCCATCAGGCCAAGTTACAGGTCAGATCTTTGGAAAGGCTACTCTGCTCACTGATTACATGCTGAGAAAACCACTATAAAAAGTTGAAGGAATGACACAAAATCAACAGGTAGACTTTTATTGGGACAGAAGCACTTAACTACAAAGCAGAGCAACATTTATGTACATCATTTCATATTCATAATACTGATGTAAGTTGTGCAAATGCATGACCAATGTGAGACACACTCAGTGCTTCTGGAACACAGAGGAGTGTCCCTGGTGAGGCTTTGCGTAAAGTACTTGTGCACATTTCACCAACAAACACGTGTATCTAAAGCAGTTGTCCCACAGAAAGCATTTTAAAAAGTAATATAAAACATTTGTAGAATGTTATTAGACAGTGTATAGTACAAATCTCAAAAGTAACACTGTTGACAAATTCTGCTCGTCAAGTAACATTCTGCAGACTGAACCCCCTCCACATGGTTCAGCTTCTTACTCCATTGTGTTTTCAGTGTTTGTTTTAGACCACGGCAGGATTCAGGTCACAATCGGCTGTAAAGAAATGGCCTGTGCTGACCAATAAGAGCCAGTTATCACTTATATGTGGTCTATGGTTGCCTAAGTTTGATTTTGACCAATGAGCTCCTTCATTTCGAGGACCAGACTCATGATGGTGCTCTATGTGACCACAGAATAAATCAGAAAGGCGAGCGTCTGCACTCACTCTTCAGTGCAAAAATAGATATTTCATGGTCAGTCTGCTGTGCAAAATAAATGTTATATTTAAAAAGGAAATAAAAGTCTTAAAACATCAAATTGTCAGCGTGTTGCTCTCGACTACAGAAGCTTGCTGTAGATGGCCACAATGAGCTCTTAAGCCAACAAGGCGCGGGAGAGCAGTATTGCACTCTGGTGATGTCCATGAGCTGGACTGAAGTGCACACAGCCAGGAGTGGATTCAGATAAAGTCACAGAATAAACCCTTAAAAATGCTTTGTCATCAGAATGTTCAAAATTCCGTAATGGAGGCGAATGGAGGCAAAAGAGAAATAGACACAACACATTTCCAGAGATGAATCATTAGCAACTCTGAATGATGTTCTTTAGAGAACATTTTTAGTATCCTTCTTTAGTTTGCTTCTCTGAAAGTACTATTTTATATATTGACAGTAATATTTGTGTTCAAACATGTAATAAATCTGTTTATGGAAAGACTTTGCTATCATCAACGCCCAAAACCACAACAGTCTGAGAACAGATTCAGACAGAGTGTGTATAATAACCACGTATTAAATAAACAAATATGTAATAGATATGTTTTCTAAAATCACAAACCACCTGGACGTTTCACCTTTCATGATATTCTCAGGTAAACGATGCTTTCACCGTTGAAATCGCATTATGTTTTGCTTCTCTTTTGCTTCCAGTTGCCTACATTCCGGACTTTAGAATGTATTTGTTCACAGTTACAGGATCTTTAGGCAGGTGAGTGATGACAAAGCTATCACGCACGTGTTGTGACCACGTTACTTGACCCTGACCACGTTAGTGCTGTGGATGGACTCCATGAGCGCGGCCAGCCGGCTGCACAGGTCGTGGGCCGCGTGCACCTGGATCTTTGGGGGGTCTTTGAGCACCACTGTTTCTGCTGAACAGTCCAGGACTCTGGGCAAGAACTCCCCCAGCTTCACCTGTAGAGACTCTGAGGACACACACAGACATACACGGTGTTAGACTCCAGGGGGCAGTACAAACACAAAGTAGGAATGGAGCTCAACACTTAACAAAAGTAATTAAAAAAACTGACTTCAGAACATTCTTCATGGGTGTAGATATGTTTAAAGCCATAACGTGGAACATCATAGCCAAAGGAACAACCACAATTTCCATTGAAACAAGTCGGAGGAGTACAAGTCAGGTTTGTGGAGATGCAAGCCGCTCACAGTAAGGACACAGGTTTTTATACACTTTTCAGATGGAATAAAAATATTAAAAAAGAAAAAGAAAAATATTTTATCAGAGTCTATTTTGTGTCTAAAAGTTAAGTAATGGAGCTTTAAATCAGTAATACAAAAGTAATTCAGCCAGAACATTATCAGTAAAAAAATATGTGTCCAAACAAGAATGCCAAGTTATTCTATTTCTTTTTAATCTTATCTTATTATCATTAAAAAAATAAATAATAATAATCTGATCATATTATTATCATTATTAATATTATTATTATTTAGCTGTAATATGGTCTATTGTCTGTACCTTAAGTTCAACAGTCGTGTAAATTCCTATTTGGACACTGTAAGTCATGTTAAATTGTATATGTAAATTGACTTGCTCCGTATTCCTTTGCGTACTGCCCACTTCCTACTCTCAGTCAACAACAAATCTAGACGCTGAGTTGAACGAGGCGTGCGGCACATTCGCCCTCGTACCGTCCATGTCGTGGCTGAGGCAGCAGCACCAGTGGCTGCGGATGCTCTCCAGGGTCTCTCGGTCGTCCTGGCTCAGAGCGGCGTCCCGGCTCATCAGGTGCAGACAGGGGATCACCGACTCATCCATGACAGCCAGGGCCTCCGTCACTTTGTCCTCCTCGCCGCTGCAGAACGACCGCGACGCGTTCTCGTTCAACGTCTGGGCAAACGCAGAGAAAGTCGCGATGGTGAAAACGTGAGAAAGTGTGGTGGGATTCTTAGATAATGTCGCCACCACCACCAGCAGCTATGTAACCCCAATATGTGAAAGAAATCTCCAAAATAAAAATCAATAGAGCAAAACTATTAGTGCAAATGGATAAGTGTTGTTGACATGATTATTAAAGTGACAGGAGTGATAACGTGTTGAGGGGAGTGGCTCAAATAGTCCGTGTCCAGGGTGAGAAGGGTGATCCGACCTGCACGTCCCAGAGTCCTGGAGACGTACAGGTCCTGCAGAGATAGACGTCTGCAGCCGATCACCTTCTCAGCAGAGGAGGTGATCAAACAGAGACTACTACTGCGCTGTAGTCTCTGTTTGTCCCTGGCTGTGGCTCCAGCGTACCACACGGTGATGGGAGGAGGTGAGGATGGACTCAATGATGGCTGTGTAGAACTGCACCATCATCTCCGCTCCTTCTCTCTCTTTCTCTCCTTTTTAATTTTTTTTTTACAGTACGAAGTAAAACACATACATCAAAAGTATAACTGCGAGCATAATAATTGATTAGAATAATAATGAGTCGTTAGTTGCAGCCTTAAATTCAGGAAAATAAAGCTACAAAGAGCCAGGAAAAACATAAATCAATACCTGTAACTATTTGTGTCTGTGTCAAATCCGTCTTTATTACGTCCAAACTATCAGTCAGTGCTGAAGCAGAATGTTCACCTAATGCTCGAGCTGGAGTCATTTCTGGATAACTGTCTGTAACGGCTCTCTTGGCGCTGTAACTCACCGTGAGACATTTCCTTCTGTAAACTGCGATCAGGGAATCGTCCACTCCGCGCTTGGGTCCGTTCTTGAGCAGCGTGCTGTTGGTGTCGTACGCGTGGGCCAGGTACGTCAAAGCTTCTCTCATTCTGACCGACGACAAGAGAAACACAGGCGTGACTTTAAAAAGGTGTTTTTAACTGAATGAGTGTGATTTAAATGTATGTAATGGTTATGTTCCAATCTAAGCAACCATCAAATGACCCTTATTCCCATTCAGTGTCAAGTTGAAGAACCTGCATTAAAGATGGAAGAAAGATTTGAAAGGTAATAAAATACCTTTCAAATGTTGTGTGTTATTTCTATATCGGGCCATATTTTTCAATCTGGAGATAGTGTTATTGTGGGCGCGGCGGAGCTCATTTTATCACATATGCATCGGCGCTATTAATGACAGCTGGCACTTAGGTCAAAATAAGAGGCGGAGTAAAGCAGCTGGACTTGGGCGTGGTCTGGTGTAATCTATGAATGGCCAGAATTGTAACAAATAAACTTCAAAACTATTGTACTTGAGTCGTGTTACTGTATGGAAGAGATAATCATAATACAACAACCTTCATGGGCATAAATAACACAAATAAGTTAAAATAATGAATACAGTCCTATCGTATGGGCATAATTCTGTGCAAAGCATCTCCAGGTTTTGGACCTGGTTTAGTCTGGGTTTAGTCCGGGCCCCTGGGGTGAAAGCGAGCTCTCCGCGCTTTGCAAAACAAATAAAGGTGAACCTGTTGTCATAGTGGCTCTGCAGCACACTGGTATACAGGATGAACAACAAAGGTGAAAGGACACATCCTTGTGGTGGGCCAGTGGAACTACAGATAAGCTCAGACAGTACTTCATTGACCCTTGTACTTTATATCCTTTCAGTTAAAAAGCTGAGAATCCTCCCCACAAGAATCCTGCTCAAGTTAAAATCAATGTATTAAAATATGGGGCTGGATGGTGTAAAAAGCTGAGGTGAAATCTACAAACAAAAGCCTTTGTGTCCATCCAGGTGGTTAAGATTCAATAAAGTAACACTGGCATCCTCAACCCAGGCCATGACCTCTGAGGCTGCCAACATCTCCCACAATTATCAGTCATTGGTTCAAACACTAGAAAGAGCCCTGCCATGCACCCTGCTTCACCTCTGCCTTGTGTGACTTAAACACAAACAGAACCGAGCACTCAGATCTGTTCATTTAGCTTGTGACGCATGTGAAACAAAAGAGCGTATTGGTCACCTATGCTTCCATTCCCACCGGTCAGTCACACCTATCAAAAAATACTGAGAGATGTCATTCTGGGAGAAGCGCAAACTCCAGAGCCCTGGGTACAAACGGTTTGGGTGGGCCTCCTTTGGGATCTTCTTGGCTGTCAAAGTGTGTGTTTTCTAAGTGAGTTGTTCAGTGAGTCTTTCAGTCCCACATTAGCTACATTAGTTACACGTTTCACTTACTTTCCGTTCTGGTAGTGCTCCAGGCCCGTGAGCAGGTACACAAAGACTGTCTTGAACATCCTGTAGTCCTCATGCCACTGCTTGCGATAGAAACACACACCAAATATGTTGATTCAAAGCACTCTTATCTGCAGATTAAACCTCAACACATTAAATTTTACATGAAAGTCCCCCATAGAACACTTTTAAAATGTAAATTGTAAGGCGACAGTACCAGATATTCATCCATATCCATGTCCTCAGGTTTGATCAAACGCAGCTTGGCTCTGGCCTCCCTCATGATACTGATGGCTCTGCGCAGACAGAGAAGTACAAGTAATTAGATGGAATAACGATGATGGCACTATGGCACATTTTTGGATTATGTATAGAAACTATGATTTAGCATTTCACAATTTCCTGCTGATGATAACATGAACAAATAAAGCTTGATCAAATGCACTAATTCATACAATGATATGGAAAAAAAGGATAAGTTATGTGATCAGCTTTGTTATTTAGGGTAGGTTTATGAGCGATATTGACAGAAATTAATGTTTTGTTTTTTAAATGTATTGTTTGAGGTTTAATTATCAGACAAATGCGAAATGTCTGTAAAATGAATCACAAAAGTGCAGACATATCCTGAATATACTGATCATCACTGTTTTCATTAATTTCATTTTTCAAGTTGCATTTTTATTATTTTTAACAACTGTATTATCTACATTTTGATATATTGCCCACCTCTCATAAGAACTATTATTTTAGTGAACATATTACGGTACATTCAGTGTCTCGATTGTAATCCAGACACTAGATGATAGAAGGGTGAGTAAGGACAGTTTCTCCTGTAAGAGCTCAAAACACAACTAAAATGTGAAATAGTCACAACAGATTGATGACAAATATAAAAGTCTACAACTCTGCTTTGTATTTAGTAAGTATTTGAGGTCTAAAAAAAGGAAATTCATGTTGTGGAAAAAAACAGATAAACAATAGGAACACTGCAGCTACGCCACATTTATCACTGATACAGACTTTGAGATCGCACACAATTCAACAAATTTACCTTTCTCTGCTTAAAAAAGTGCATATGAAAGGTTAGACTATACTTATTTACCAAGAACATAGTCGTTTTTCTCTCTCTCTATCTTTATAACAACCTAGACTTAGCCAGCAAACATGACGTAGGTAGAGGTATTTCCACAACTGTCAAACAAAAGCCATTTAAATCATACAATAGTTATGACTTGACAAATAATAAAACCTGGTAACACCTTTATTTTGTTAAAATCATGCTTAAACTGTGAAAAATATGTCTGTTTTGTGTAAATTGATTCTAGGCAACGGCATAGACGCTACCTTCAGTTCAGTTTTACCGTCAAAAAAGGGAATTTAAGCGAAAAACAAAAAAAGGTAAATTAAAAAGCAAAAGAAACACATTTAGTCAGTAAGAGCGGCCCATAATTCAGTCAGAATACTTAGGAGCATTTTTTGGATTAAAGAATGCAATGTCACGTTTGACCTCCATAAAAAGCTACCTCTCGTCGAAGCTGAGGTTGCGGTCGGTGAACTGCTCGAGCAGCGTCCTCTCGATGATGCGTTTGGGAGCTTTGTTCTGAAAGAAGTAGACGAGGCAGTGCTGCAGCCGGGAGTCCTCCGCGGGCGTGGCCTCCTCCTGGGACAGCTCGTACAGACGGTTGTACTCCTCGTGGAAGGCCTGCAGGGGGACGTGGGTGCGGTTAGACAGTGTTTGGGCACGGGTACACGATAATCCTGCAGTATGTGTCGCTTCATTGTTAACGATGACTCAAGGCAAATCCGGTATTTCAAAGTAGAGAATACAAATGAATGGAACTGGTATTATCAGGCTTTTGAATTTGTTATACAATTGTTAAAATGGTATGTAAGCAGCAACATTCTGATAATTATCCGTCTGATTAGTCACATGTCTTAAAGGTCCAGAAATCAGATAACGATCCGATTTTTGGAAATTAGGACAGAATAATTGTTAACTGGACAATACAACGCGTCAAACGACCTTTCATAACAAAGACATCAATGTTATTACATCAAAATGATTAAACTATTTCTGATTTGTATCAATAATACACTTAAATGATTTTGTAATTGTGACTTTATTTGATGTATTTATACCTTTTGTACTTATAAATTATAGTTTTACACCAATCGAGCAGGTATTTGTGGAGAAAACGTTGAAGAAATCAGATCAGTAGGAAAAAATGACAGGAAATGACATCACACTAGGGACACTCATTCCAGTCAAAATGTATGAATAATTTACACAAAGAAACAATAAAAATGTCCTAGTGATGTCATAGTGTGATTAATTGCAACAGGAAGTGAAATTCCAAAACTTAAAAAATGTGCTTTTTTAATCAATTTTAGCACAATTCAAAATATCTTGAAAAATTAAAAATATCTCGACTGCATTTAGTTCAATGAGTCTTCCGACCTGTAGGGGGCACTTTAACTCAGAGATATTCTCTATCTAGAAGCCTTCAGTCACCATATTTCAGCCTTTATTTGGCTGATTATTAGTTTAAAATGTGTAAATATTCTATGAAAATAATAGTTTGAAAGTGGAAAACTAAAATAGCGATAGTGACAGCCCTAATGGAAACATAAGTGTCCAAGAGGCAGATGACACGCTGACCTTGATGAGTCCCGCCTCAGGACCGTCCTGGTCAAAGATCTTTCGGGCCTTGGCGATGGCGAGGATAATTCCCTGCATGGCTGGGGTCAGCATCATCTGAAAGAGACGATCCAGGAGTTAGGACTGCACCGCTTTCTACTCTCAAAGTGAGTTGTTTACAACTATTCAGGCTGTTTTTGTGTCCAAATGTAGCCGTATGTGGATATCACTATAGCCTTTTGTTATGGTTGAGTTTCAAAATGATATAATACAAGAGAGAAAAGTATTATTGCATTATTGTCATACATAATAATCAGAACAACCACACTTTTGATGATCACCATGAGTCATGTTACAATTTTAATGTTAATATTTAAACCTAACTTAAAACATTCTATTTTGAACCATTTGCATATTATTATAATTATAACTTTATTTTCCTCCCAAAAAACACTATTATGTTTTGACTTGACATCTTGACGTTAAATGAAAGTCACCTTAAATTTGAATAACAGCAGTTATTCTGCTTTAGCGTTTAAACACTTGAATACTATTTGAAGTTTTGATTTTACCATTGAGACTGACACGACACCTTTGATTGAAATACATTTTCCACTGTTGTTGTTCTAATCCTGGGTTTTTTAAAGACTTCAGTTCCTCTTAATTCATCACAACAACAATTGGGTAAGTCTTTCTGATATGCTTCACACTTTAGGTCATATTTTGCCCCTGGAGGCAGCTGTAATGGGAGCCTTTTCCAGGGCCAGGGCACTATTTTGTTTCCTTGACGCCCTTAACGCTGGCGTAAAGAGGCTGGACTTGTCCGCTGGAGGCTAGAGTGGGATGGTGCCAGTCCATATATGGAAATAGTGTTTGATCCAATGCCTCATATAGAGGCAATGAAAGAAATGAGCAATTACTATGTTTGATTTTCCATTTTTCAAGGTGTTCCCAAAATTTTAAAATAAAATGTACAAAATAAATATTAAAATGCATCCTCGGACCCTTAGTGCTCGGTGGGATGGTGCTGGTCCGGAGTGCGGGAGAACGGAGCACACGCTGTGGTCAGCTCAGTCTGATCGTATGTGATGATCTCGTGTCAGTCTGTTTTACGCAGACTGGGACAGGGATTTTGAGTGAATGTCATGTGACCGGGGGGAAATTCCAAATAGACGTTCCTCTCTAAGCTGAGCACCTGAGTCTGCAGGTCCAGTCAGGCCCAGACTAACAGGTCCAACAGAACACAAAGAGCTTTCAAGGCCAATTCACACTTCATAAGAAGCAAGAGCAAGAACTCAAGACCCGCCCCCTGTGATCCGCGACAACTGTTTCCATGCCGTTTCTATGGATATTATTATCACAGATAGCTCAGTTGAGAGATGTGTATTAAGCTACATAATGCTGTATTACAATCAGTCGTATATTCACAGAGAAACGAGCCAAACGAGGAAGGGAATTTAGACGCAGCAAATAATATGTCAATCTGCCGAGCGTGGACGTACGAGACGTGGTCAGCATCTTAAAACCTGTCCAAACCTGCCCTGCAACAAGATTTCTTGTCCCGGTCCAACCCGAGCTGTGCGTCAAAACACAACCCGCGCATCATTAGTGTCCGCATCGCTGTGCTCTGAGTGCGGGTCGTGTGTCAGGCGAGACAAAGGGTCAAGTTGCTTTACTCAACCTCATATTTTGGCATAATCAAGCCTCTTGTCTAGGATTTCACCCTGCGCTGTCGTCAGTTGAGCAAACTGGACACAAGATGTGACGCAATGAGTTCTGCTGCGCCCACGTTAACGCTAACTTCGGGGCAATATACGGCCCATAGTCTTTAACATATTGTATTTGAACCAACATAACAACAGATTCTCCATTATTGCAAAGAAACCTTACATGAAAATTAAAACAAATATTGTTCCAACTACAAACCTCTTCATTGTAGCCGTCTGCGTCTGCTCGCACCATGATGCGGCCCACGTTGGGGATCTCCACCTCGGACACCTCGTTCTCAGGCTGCTGGCGCTCTGGTGGGGCCTCCCGCTGCTGCTGGGTTTCCGCAGCGCTGTTTGACTCCTCCTGGTCCTCAGCAGCAGCAGCAGCAGCAGCAGCAGCAGCAGCAGTAGAAGAAGAAGAACCAGTTAGGGCCCCCGCAGTGCTCTCCTCCTCTGCCTCCTGGAGCTCTGATGATTCCTTTGTGTCCACTGTGGCTTCAGGAACCTAAAGACACAACACAAACACATGCTTTTTAAACCTTTGATAATAGTGCTGGAGCTGCTCATTCATCCCCAGAATGACTGGATTCAATTATTCATGAATGTAGATGACAAAATATAATTGGAATAATTGGAAGACAATTGTTGGAAGTACACAACTAGTTTTTATTGGCAAGTATTAGTTAGCGAGTTATTTTTCTTTTGTTACTATGAATTTGTATTTGTATTGTGCTCTTATCATTAAGTGTTTATTTCTAAAGTTGTGTATATATTCAAATATTCTGTTATACACACCTACACACACACACACACACACACACAAAAGTGAGAAATTATAAAAACATTGCTATCAATTTAAAATTTAAATATTTTGTTTGTAACCGTGGAGCCACTGTTGCCTGAAATTGTAACACATACTCCAAAAATGAAAATAATTAACAGAAAGGTGCACTATGTAACTTTTCTGGTGGATGGTCTGCTAGTTCTTTTTAAACCTTATTAAGAATCAGGTACGTAAAATGCTAATGTTATTGTTCTGTATGGAAAGCTTTGGATGTTTTAAATGTGCTCTTTTAAATAAACAATAATTGTTGAAGGATCGATAACTGACAATTGTGACTAAATTTAGTTTAACCTTTACATTTTAAACGCGTCAAGGAGAACTGACACAAAGACTGAAATAGTCCTATGTGAACTGACAAACTAATACAAGAATCACACATATTTCATGTTTATGCAGAATAAAACCAGATATTTTGTTGCTTGTGGAGGAAACGACTTCTAAATTGCAGCTTTTGCCATGTGCTAAATTGCGTTTTTGATCCGATTGCTATGAATCACGCAGAACTAACTTTGTATTGTGCATAACAAAACTTCCTGAGCATTGAAACCGTTCACGAGCTGGCACAGACATCAGACGATACTTCCTCGCTCTTGGCCTTTACCGCATCTCGACCGCCGCATTTCTGAACGCCCTGTCGCTATGTTAAGTAGTAACATTAGCTCCATGACCCATATGTGCAGTCTGTATTTACACGACCTGGTATTTCTGACCTATATCTGCCCGGGGGAGCGAGGGGAGTGAGGGGGGACGGTGGTGGCCCGCTGCTTTACCGTGTCGGAGCCCCGGAGGCCCTGGCCCTGGTCCAAAGTGTCGGAAGCTTCTGGAGCGTTGTCTTCGTGTTCGTCATCGTGGTCGTCGTCACTCTGGCTCTTGGACGGCTCGGCGGGGTCTGGTGCGGCCTCTGCGGTGGGAAATGATGATTTTAGAGGAATGTCCCGGTCAGTGCTAATGTTTACGCGCAAAAACTGTCATAAACTGTCAAAAAACGTCATTAATTAATTAGAGTGCATATGAAAGGTCTTCATGTTTTTCTAATTATGACTTAGTTTGGTGGTATACTAAACCGTGGTAACTATTTATCATAGTTTTGCATCTGTGATGTTGCAGTTTGCGAAGACGTTTTTAAAAATCAAACTTCAAAATGACAGAATCCCTCTGTGATGTCATCAATATGTGACATGCCATTGAAAATACAGAGACAATTTACACTTAAATGATAAACCTTTCTGACCGTTTAAATGATCATTAAACAAAATAAAGGTGTTATATGGTATTATTGTTTGTTAAATCATGACTGTTGTATAAATGATATGGATTTTGGCTCTACAAATATAATTCTTATCATATTATTATTAGTATTAGAAGTTGAATCAGACACAACGCTTCTACCAGTTTAAAGGTGCATTATGTAACTTTTCACCTGAGATATTGTATTGTTCCTTTATCTGCAGTGTGTTCAGTATTGCATTACTCTTATCCATCTACAAGGAGGCAAGTCACAGGTCAGATCTGTGGAGAGGCGACCCCGCTCACAGTAGAGGCTGGTACACATTACAGGACTTTAGAGATGATTTTTAAAAAGCGCAGACATTTTGGATAAGAATCTTTTTTCTTTTTCTCTATTTAATGGACAGGACAGTGCAGCGTGAAATGGGGATGAGAAGTTGTTCCAAGGTATATAATCATTTTAATTGAATAAATACAGGGTAGAAATGTTTATTTAAATACAGCAGAACATTCCAGGCAAAGGCACACACTGTAAGAGATGAATGTGTGTCTTTTTGACTTCCTTTCTTTCTTTACTTTCCTTTCTTTGCTTCCTTCATACCTTCCTCCTGCTGTGCTTGGCCGTGCTCCTGTGCGTCTTCTTGGCCCTGTCTGGATGTCTCTTGCCCCGGAGTGGACTCTGCAGACTCTGGTTCCTGGTTGTCCTTCTGTACTTCCTCTACCGTGTGTTCTGGAGGCTCCGCGCTCGCCGTGCTCTCGCCCTGTGGACAAGCGGCGGCGGAGGCCTGGCAGAACTGCTCCTCCCACTCGCTCAGCTCCTGTTGGAACCAGCGGTTGTCCTCGTGCACGTAGCGGCGCAGGACCGGAGGGAGCGAGTCCAGGCCCATCAGCACCTGGCCCGTCTCGTCATCTGTGTCTTCTGAGGAAGTACAAATACAACTTGATATGTTAAAAATATCTCAGTGGGTCAATAGAAAACTGTATACATGCTAATTCACTGCCAATTGTCAAAATATTTTAATATATAAGACTACGGATGATGTTTTTTCAGAATAAACGTGTATAATATGTATGTTGAACCATAGGCACACGTCTCATATTTGGTTGAGGTTGGTGGCATTATTATCACTTACAAATCTTGTGTTTTGAGATTAAGGGCAAAGTGGCATCATAAAAACACCCATTTGGTTAAAAAAATGTTTGATCAGGCCTAGTGTCTGGATGCGTATAATATCACACAGTTTTTGACATGAAAGCACTGTAGGTACATTTTGTGCAGCCTATGATCTTGCTCCAGGTTTGTTTATTTCAGTGACGTGTAAGAAACAAGGAGTTCATTCGTCATCTATCATTGCGAACAAAATCAAACAGCGCTTTGTACTTGAATAATTCATTCTGACCCAAACTGGCTAATGCACCTGTCAATCACGCCCATCTGAAGCAGGTTCTATCTAAAGTATTGTAGATAAGTGTGTTCTCTTCTGATGCTACACTGCAGCAGTGTGGTGATGTTGTAACCAAGTATCAAAAGTAGGCTAGTTCTAAAGCAAATATTGATAATGATAGAGATGAATCAGATCTGACACAGAAGAACTAGTTTTCTATGGAGCTCGTGGATATAGACTCAGAGACACCAGAGCAACGTAAATTAAAGGTCTTCTTTGTAGAAATAATTGCCAAACAAATAATACAGGAAAATGTCTCGATCCTACCAGCTCGCCATCCTCGAAAAACCTCACCGCCAAGTCATGGAAGTTTAAACTTTCGGATCAACGCATCAGACCAGCCCGATGCCAGAAACCACAGCACGCAGTGGGAGTGGAGAAGCAGCCACAACTGACCAACACTGAGGCGACGCCCAATCAGAGACGCCTCTTACCCGTGATGAGCTGGGGCATCCTGTCGTCGATGTACATGAGGCAGTAGGCGCTGGCGTTGGTCATGCCTCCGAACGAGTCCCTCTCCAGCTCCTCCCAGGACGACTCGCTCACGTTGATGTCGTTGTACTTGATCCAGCGCCGGTGGGCGTGGTCGTAGATGTAGGCCCAGTAGTGCCCGGCAGAAGCCTGGCCCTCGTGGACCAGGACGGCGTGGAGTCTGTACGGCACCTGTGCAAGGGCAGACAAAGTAACAGAATGTGTCTCGTTTTAGGAAGGTTTGCAGCAACATTCTGCATAAACTAGGGCAAAAACCAGCTCCAAACCAAGATTAAATCTGATCTAAACTAGAACTAACTTGAAGCAAACTAAAACTAAGAAGGGACAAACTATACCAACATAAGCATGAATAATAAAGGACCAAATCAGAACTAAACCAGGACTCAAGCAGATCTAAACCAGAACTAAACCTAGACTCAAGCAGATCTAAACCAGAACTAAACCTGGACTCAAGCAGATCTAAACCAGAACTAAACCTGGACTCAAGCATAAATAAATCAGGATTAAATAAAGCCCCAGTAGGTAAAGTTTTTTGCCAAAAAAAACAGACAAAAATAAAAGTACACAGTATGGCATGAAGAATGTTCCAGAGTATGGCTTTAACTGCTTTAACTGTCATGCAGGGGAATAAAATAGTGTTTTGTCTTACCTGGCACAAACTGTTGTCCGAGTACATGCTCTCAAGCTCCTGAGAAACCCTGTCGATGCTGGCTTTGAGCTCTACAAACAGACACAGATGAACAATTACCTATGAAATGTGTCTTCAAAGCTGAAACACGATATAACTGCTTTTGACATACCGTTGATATCGTTCTCGGCCTCGGTCCTCCAGCGCTGCAGGCAGCTCTTCACATGGTGCAGCTCCTCGTCGGTGATGCTGTGAGGGGCCGGGTGAGGAGGGCATTCCACCGGAGGTCTGCACTGGGTGAAGGGCTTGTAAATGGGTGTTCTTTGGCACATGGACACACCGGCTCCAAGACTGTCGGACGTATCCTCTGCTTCACTGAAGAAAAGACATTCGAAAGCAGCTTCACAATCATGTATTTTGAGGTTCTTAAACTGGCTTTGGGCTTCATATTCAAACTTTCCTCCTTCAGAACTCGATATGGTCCAGTCACTACTCTACCTATGCCGATTTTTAACAAAAAATGCAACACAATATTCTGGTATTGCTCAACTTGATGTATAAATTGCTATTTTTATCCCAATTAAAACTGTGCCAGACTTCCCGCTGTTGCCAGCAGAGGGTGCAGTTCCTTCTGGATTATGTTAAGCTACTGTTTTCTTTCACTACTTTCTCTCATTTCTGTAAATATCTAAATATATTGAAGTTAAAGAAGCACTATATAATTTTTCAAGCGGAGGGCCAGCCACATATGCATCTCCATAAGATGTTATTATTTTGCCTGGAATGATCCACAGTATGACAGTATGACATCAGTCTGGCATTTATTTCATGATGGGTGTTTCTGTTGCTCAAAAATACACACATTTACATTTAAATTCAACACAACTCACACTAACACCAAAAAATATGATATTTCTAGTTCATAATGCCGCTAACTAACAATATCCAAGCCCAAAGCAATACATAAAGAGACGTGTAAACTGACTAGCTTTAGTCAGTGTAATTCAGGTATGATTCAGATTTGATTCATTAAGAAATCATTAGTTATGTTTGGGCTGCCACGTTCTGCATTTAACAGAACCGGTCTGGGGCCAAACATGGCAATAATACACCTATAACATTCAGTCCAATCCATACAAATGTGCTATTTTGAAGTGAAAGTAATATATAAGCACCACAAAGTAAAGTAAACACATGAAATCATTGTTTAGTTTGGCTCCTGCATTAGATTTTTTGCCAAGGCTTTGGAAACTGTTGAAACGATACATGCATCCGGTGCCGAATAACTGAGGAAATAAAACACTGTTCTTAAACCTTTTACTTTGAAATGACAAAAAAACAGAAGTCAAGTTTGGGAAAACACTGTGAAACCTGTACTGACCAATCTAGGTGTGAGACTGGATAGTGATTTAAAATGTGGTGCCCAGATTAGCACAAATTCATCAGCTCGCTAAAGTTAAACCTGTTCTTTCACGGCGTCACTTTGAGATTTTAATCTATGCTTTTATCACTAACTGCATAGATTATTGCGCTTTATGTTGGTTTCAACAAAATTTACAACTCGTACAGCACACGGCCGCTCGCCTTTTTACTGGTACTAATTCCTTGTCTGCCGGCTACGTTAACGCTGCAGGTCTCGACGCTCAATTCAGATTTTTTTCACAATTTATTACAGATAAAATGTGACTCAAATCAGTTTTCATGTGTGAAGGCAAACAGCCCTAAAGAGTCTGATGCTGAGAACAGTCGTGCTGTTGTCACATTACGAGACAGACTATAAAGAGGAGGAAGCAGCTAAAGTTGATATCGCATCTTTGTCATATGTTACAAAACCATTTGTTGCACTCTCTAGCGTCGCTGTTGTTGTCTGGCAGAGTTTATCTGTTTAACTCCCATCTTTTCTAATACAAAAAAATAAAAATGTGACTGTTGGAATGATTTTGTTCCAGAGAAGAAGTCAAGATGAATATGATCTTCGTGTTCAGACTGCAAAGACCCGATTTGAAGACTTAGTAACACACATGAAAGTGGCTTGGTTCGCATTTAATAAAAATCACATTCAGGCTGTTCACACTGTCATGAAAAAAGGACCGTGGTCACATTTGGGCAAAAAAAATCAGATTCGACTTGCAACGTGAACATAGCCCTGGTCAGGCACTTTCTGCTCTTAAAACTCATCTTTTTTCCTTAACTTTACATTGAAATTTTGACTTTTTAATACATTTTTTGCATTTCTGTTGAAAGCTGTTTCCATGACCGACTAAAACGCCCAGGACAGAAGATAAAACCCGGGCAAACGGCTGACGCTGCCGGTTAAACTCGGTTGTCGCTGCGCTGGGGGTCACGTCACCTGTCTTTGCCGAGGCTGTCGCTGAGGGGGTGGGGCGGGGGCGTGGGGGAGGCGGCGGCCCTCAGATCCTCGGCCGGGGACACGTTGGACGGCTTGGTGGTGGCGAACTCCAACACGAACTGGAGCATGTCCGTCAGAGGGTACTTGGTAGGGCCCGAGCCGTAGTTTTTGTAGCTGGAGCAAGAAAGAGACGATTAACAGACGGAGAAAAACCTTTTAAATTCTGGAGCGTAATTAGCCTCAGAATAGCACAAAACATGAAAAGTGAAGGTGTTTTTTTTGAGTGATGTCAGAGCCTGGTTTAAAGACATTTACTATTGTATTTAACATGAACGAATGATATGATAGACATTTAGCATTTTAGATGAAGATAATATCAGGATTTTTAGGTTTTACTGCACAAATACCTTCAACCCACAATAGGTTTTTCATTTTATCTACATATCCCATACTTTACCACAAATTATACTTTTTGTGTGTGAAAAAAGGGGTTCAGACCCAACAAAAAACAAGTAAATAATTGTAAAACACACTTATGTGGCTTTTGTAGACCAACGCAACATTTAATGCTTGAACAATTCTGCTTTTTACTCTCTTTAGCACATTCTTAAACAGGTACTTTGCAATATTATGTGCTACTTTGAAAATCATAATCTGCTCACCACTCAAACTTCTGTTGAAGGACTGCGAGTTGTTCCTTCAGCTTCTTCACCGTCGTTCTCCTTTCGTGTGTCAGCTGTGTATTTCTGTGAAGATATCTGCAGACAAACGTTTATTTTCTAGTGAACGACAAACAATTTAAAAAAATCGAAAAAAAGAAAAGAAAAAAAAAGTACCTGTCCATGTAAATAATTTGCGGGAATTCTAGTTTCTTGTGAATCTTCTCCGGACGACCCAACTGCGTGTTGAACTCGAATCTGGAGAGCTCGAACGTCAAGACCGGAGGCAGCTTTTCGAACCACCGCTGGAAATCGAAAATGAAACTGGATAAAGAACATGTTTTTGTAGATGTTTTGTGCACCGTATTTTCCGGACTATGAGTTGTACCTTTTTTCCTAGTTTGGTTGGGTCTAGAGCGACTTATATGTGATATTATTAGTTATTTTCACTCTGGCAACCTAATTTAATTTGTTGATTATTTTCACACTGACAACCGCAAGAGGGCGCTCAAGGCTCTGAGCGACGCAGAAGAAGAATCTGCACTTTCTCTACCTCTGGAGTTTGAGGAGTTGTTTAGAAGTGACACAGAGGAAGAAGAATTCAATGGATTTAGTGATTTGGGGTAAAACTGATGCTTTGGTAAACTTGTTAGCATGTTCTTTATGCTATAGTTATCTGAATAACTGTTTAATATGTTACGTTAACATACCAGACAATTACCACAGTTTGTTGTCTATGCATCATGTAGCTGAAGGTGTTACGTTAGCGTACGTACGACTTATACTCCAGTGTGACTGATATAAGTTTTTTTCTCCATTATGCATTTTTTGGGCTGGTGCGACTTATACTCCAGAGCGATTTATACTCCGGAAAATACGGTAGTCTGATTATCTGACCTCGCGACCGGGCGTGACGCAGTGGTCCGAATGCAGCGACTCGATCTCCCTCTCCACCATGGCGCCTTCCAAGCATTCGTCCAGGTTGTTGAAGCCGTTCACTTGCAGAGGGTACTGTCCGAACTGCTCGATGTTGCACAGCGTTTTGCCTGAATTAAGCGAGTCATAGCGGTATATTTTTAGTTAAAATGGTTTTGCGTTCAAAGATACTGCAAGAGGAAACTGTACTCGCCCTCGTGCAGTCGCTCCGTGACAAAAGTGCCGTAGAAGAGTTGGACCATTGGGTTTTTCAGTTTGTCCTTTTCTTCGCTGTTAAGAAATGACACGTTAAGGTGCTGTTTGTTATATGATGAGGTATGATGTGCGACTGACTTACTTTCCATTGGCAGCCAGCTGAAAGGCATCCTCCAGCCAGTCCAGGAGCTTGTGGGTGAACTCACTCACATCCTGAAGTGTAGATTTTAATCAAGAGAGCTCAGTAAATGTGTTATGGAACAATCACAAATCAATAATATTAAACTGTTGTGCAAATGATATGTAATTGCCAGAATTATTATATGTTTTTACAGATCAATATCAGTCTGGTCTCTGTGGTCAAATTAGGTTAAAATAAACACACACAGTAAATGCAAAACTGAAATACAAACACAGTATATTACGCATAAATAGATGTGCTGATAACTGATATTAGGCTTATACTTTGGTAGGTAATTTTGTGCACTTTTTGTTTTTCTTCAATATTCTTAACAAAGAAATATTGCTGTATTTTAAAATGTTATTAGAACACATATATACCCGTCATTTGGGGGGAAAACATTTTCCATTCTGTGAATTTCCTGTTTTATTTATAAGGAAAACTAGATTTTGGGGCATTACAAAAATAAACTGAATTGACTTTAATGAACCCATACCATTATCCGACCTTTGACTAACAGTGACATTCTGACATCACGGCCTGTCTCCACGTCTCCATGACAGCAGAGTTTACCTGCTGAGCCTCGCTGGTCCTGAAGGCGTCTCGGAGCAGCTCCACGGCGGCGGACGGATCCACAAACCTGCGAGTGGAGCCCAACATCAGAGCGAACAGACAGCGCAGCTCCTGCATGAACGCGATATTCCTCTTGTCCTGAAAACACACACAAGTTTAGAACCACTGTAGTCCAAAAACAGACTTGGTAACGATCTGATTTAGACCAGTTTTAGTCCTGGTCGAAACTAATTTTGTTTTGTTCATTTTTTTAATTGTAAAAACGCAATATTGATCCAAAATGGCTGGGTAATAGAAGTTGTTTCATTGACTTCCTGTTCAAAACTGCGGTTAAGCCCCGCCTCTTTGCAGTATAACATAACATACACAGAACAAGCAGCGGATCGTCATTCATTTTTATTTTTGAACAATAACTCCACAAGATTTTCTTTTGACCTAAAATGTATGTCTTACAGGGAAAATACAAGGATGTGGGCGGGGATAAGGGGTAAGTGAAAACAGTTAATTTTCGGAGCACTACAGGATTAACGGATCAATCAGAATACAACTTTGAGTAAACCTAATGATGAGGTCAAACGCTAAATCGTTAAAGTCGATTCGGACCTCGTTCGGATCCTCGGTTTTCGTCCTCGCGTTACCTGTCAACGTACAAATGATTGACAGGCAGGTGTTTTACTCACTGAATTCGTCTTGCACTTCTCTAACAAGCGCTCCGACAGGTGATAGCTGAGCACCAGCCTTTTGAACACCGGCAGATGGAAGAGTGACTGCAAAAGAAAAATGTACGTACACTGATTATTTTTTTACGTACGTCAGAAACATAAACAGTGAAGCAAAGGATTCTAATGCGAGGTTATGAAACTTACAGTAAAGCAACTCAACACGCTTTCCGTTCACCTCGGAAATTCAATTAAGTCTTATCTCGGCTCTAAACCGCGGAGGGAACATGAGCTGATGAGTGACTCCCGCGGTCGCTCGCTCCTTTTCGTGATGACATAATTACTGCATGGACAGTATCTGAATTAACTGAGGCCGTGGTTTGTTATTTAACTTACTGTAGCGAGCGTAAAAACACAGGCCCTTTTTCATTTTTCATTTTCCATCCGCCAAGTCAAATTAAATTGTTTACACTTTTATGGACTAAACCTGAAGCTGTTGCTGGACAATTTGGAGAAAAACAAATGGCTGTTTGTGAAGCTGAGACTCTGCTGTCTGATTTACACAGACAGATTATGCACTAAAGTAAATAAGATTTTTCTTTTGGGTGAATATAAGATGAGTCAAGCTTCTGTTCTGATAGAAGGAACTGTAGACTGAGCATGTGTATGTTTGTTTGTTTGTTTGTTTGTTTGTTTGTTGGGTCCTTGACATTTCAAATTGTGGATGAATTTAAATATCTTGGTGTCACTTTGTTCTTGTCTTTAAAAAAATAAATTGTTGAAAAAGATTTGAGTCCAGATGACTACAACTGAATCTTTTTCTACAATGGAACGCTCCTGGATAAATGAGGGATTACACCAATTTACTTTGTAAAATTGTACATTTTAATATTTGTCATTTTGAACTAAAAAATTTGATTATTACTGAAATTACATTATTACCAGAAAATGCTGCTCAAATGTTTCTCCACTGTTTTTTTTCGCACGTTGAATACTGCATTACAAATTGGTAATCAACATTGCCTAATACTTCAAAAATATAATCCTTTAAGTTTTAACGATTAAAAAATAAATGAATAAAAATAAAAATAAAAAAGAAGTTGACATGGTCTTTCTCTGCCCCTGAATGAGTTTATTGAATTCAGATCTGGAAGAGCTTTTACACAAGACTTGGAACTGTGTGTGTGTGTGTGTGTGTGTTAGTGTTATATGAATTGTGTCTTATTTCTTTATTTGTGTGTTTGGAGTACTTCCCAGAATTTGACTCAAATTAAGTGTGTTAAAGCTTTCCTTTTTTATCAGATGGTTGGGGAAAAAGGAATAAATGCAGATCAATTCAAACGTTTTACAACAACAATGTTACAGTTTTTAAGTAACAAGTAGTAAGGTAAAATATAAGTCTTGAAGTGTGAGAAAATGTCTATTTGGGTACAAAAATGATAATTCCAAAAAGACAAAAAATGCTGTAATAAAGGCTTTTTCATTTTCAAAACTCACAGAGACACTTGGATCTTTGTCTTTGGGAAAATTTGACTTAAAATAGTTTTTTTTCACCCAAATAATACAGTTTTCTCTTTTATTATCTCCCTTTTCTCTGTTTTTGATCAACTTTTGAAAAATCTTTTTATTGGACACACGCAGTCCTCCTTTTCCTTTTTATTCTTGCAGCTAGTCTCTGAAGTGGCGTTACTGCTGGTTCTTCTTCCTCTTACCTCAGGGGTGTCAAACATCCGGCCCGCCAAACATTTTAATCCGGCCCGCCGAACATTTTGAATTAATATAAAAAAAAATATATATATATATATTTTTTCTTTTTTTTTTTCATTCATAGAACCGTAGTTACTTCCGTAACCGTTGTTAGCGCTAAAACTACACGTCCCTCAATGCCGCTGGTGGCCGCCCCTCCCCGCGCGGTTCTTCACTGCCGTGTGTACTGCCAAGGGAGAAGTGCTGAGAGAAGTAAGACCATGGATGTATTATATTATCTGGATAGGGTACGCCCCCTCTGCCTCTGGCTCCAAATTGAGTAGTGGCCACTTCGCAGAATGCAGCCTTTTGGTTTGACCATTTCAGGGGTTCGGCCTCTAAAATTACCAAACATGCTAAATTGTTTTTAGTCTAAAAATAAAATAGAAGGAATTTCACTCTTCAACTGTTTCTAAAATACTTAAAAAATACATTTTTAACCTTCCGGTGAACGGTGTACGAGCACCGAGCGCGCACGTGACCCTCATGAACGAGCCTCAGGAGAACACGTGACGGAAACTAAACACAAGCAGAAGAAAGTGACAAGACGAGACCACGATACACGTAAGTTGTGTTTGTATGTCATTCCTCACGTTTCACACATCGTTCCATATGAAGTGTAAATCAACGATTACACAGTTAACACAAGTTAACACGAGCTAACGTAAGCTAAAGTTTAGCTACACAAAGATGCAACAACACGTGATGGCTCGTGCTTCTGCAAATAAATAACTAATTATTTCTCTTACTAAATGTTCTAAGAGACAAGAGGTTATGCACAGATCAAGGCAAACTAGAGAAAGAAGGGAAATAAAGTGATGTTTGTATTATGTGCTATAAAAAAACAATAATTCAAATATAACCTGCTATAATGGGTCATATCTTACATATATAAATGTAAAGGTGTTTAAAAGTGACAGTCCTGTACTTACAGGGGCTGAGACCACATTTGAGGTTTTATTACATATTTCATAATGACATGTGCTGTGTTTAAACAAAGCACACACTTGTTTTCTATAGGAATGTCATGGATTTACTTCCATGGAATTTGTAGATATTTAGCAAACATGTCAGTTATGTTCTAACTTCTAAGGTTTAAACTTATGCATAAATAAATGACTTTTGGTTCTAGCTTTAAAAATTAATGTGAAAAGAGGAACTTTTGTGTTACAGAGCGAAATGTAAATCTGTCAATAACATATTCCATTTAACTCCGTTAATTATGCATAATATATCAATGTTCTAATGAGTATCTTTCTCATCTTCAGAGTGCTGACCAGTGAGTTTAGTCTGTCTGTGCTGTCCAGAGCACTGCAGGTCACTACAGGTCACTGCAGGTCACTGCAGGTCACTGCAGACACAGATTCATCTCAAGTAAACTCCTGACGACTCCAAAGCAAAAGGTATTTTAATAATAACTTGTGCCTCGACTAAAAGTAAACAGTGTAGAATCAGTACTTTGAATTTATAAAATGTCTGTTTTGTTATGACCAAAAAAACTAAATGATAATTGTTCTTCAAAAGAGCCACTGCTCTGTCACATGTGTCTGTAAAGCAGCTTCAGGACAAACATATGAAGTGTATGTTATATGACTTGTATAATCTAAACATATGAAGTGTATGTTATATGACTTGTATAATCTAAACATGTGAAGTGTATGTTCTATGACTTGTATAATCTAAACATGTGAAGTGTATGTTCTATGACTTGTATAATCTAAACATGTGAAGTGTATGTTATATGACTTTTATAAATCTAATACATATGAAGTGTATGTTATGTGACTTGTATAATCTAAAGCTGTGACATGTTCGGTTTGTCTCTCAGTCATACGATGGAGCTGAACGGAGGAGTTTACTGAAGTACAGAAGACTGCGTAGCCATGGAAACAAAGTCTTGTTAAATACTGAGATATTCAGTATTTAACGCAATGTCACATTCATGTGCATATAACTGATGTAAAAAGAGTGTTTATTTTACCATTATTATTAGTATTAT
Source organism: Eucyclogobius newberryi (assembly GCF_026437365.1). Taxonomy (NCBI): domain Eukaryota; kingdom Metazoa; phylum Chordata; class Actinopteri; order Gobiiformes; family Gobiidae; genus Eucyclogobius; species Eucyclogobius newberryi. The sequence goes on from NW_027315779.1 coordinate 27,211,129, forward strand.
TTTGTCTTACGCTGTTTTTATTTTATCTTTATTTTCCCCCTCCATTCTTTATTAAGGTATGAGAGGTTCTGTCTATAGGAGTTTTTGTTTATAAGAGTTCTTCTATTAAGATCGATCTATTAAGAGTGTTTTTTAAACTTCCTATAAGTTTTCTGTCCTTTTCCTCTGTATCTACTGTGTTGCAACAACGACATTTCCTCATGTGTGGACAATAAAAGAATATCTTATTTTATTCAGTTTGTTCTATTTGACTTATACAGGTTGTTTTATCATTGTTAATATTTTGCACTGAATCACCAAAGCAAGTTCCACTGTTTGTGAATTATTTTCTTTGACAATGGCAATACATTTTCTGATTCTATTAATGATAATAATAATGAACAGTACACAGACTCCAAAACTCCTTAATATGGGACTCCCACATTGTAGCTTTAAAACTCATTGGAGCTTTAAAACTCAACTAAAACTGGCTAAAATCAATTTATCATTTAAGATATTCCTTTATTGTCCCACATGGGGAAAAATATAATCAGATTTGCATTTATTGAACAAGTTCATTCATGTTCATTATTCGTATTAAATACATTAATAAACAAATGTGTTTTGTATTTATTAAAGATTGACATGATACAAAAACGACACAAAAGGAAACTGAATATAATTAAATACTGCTTAACTCAATTATGTAACAGAATCGATGATTATATTTTATATTTTTTCTCATCTGATTAAAAAAAATGCATATTGGCCAAATTATATTATGTAAATAAATAACTGAAAAGTTAATAACAAAATAAATACCCAAACCAAAAACTACAGAAAATGATGAGGACGTTATTCCACCTCTAAATGTAATTCATTGTCATTAAACCAGACTTTTTATCTTAACACTTCTTTATAATTCTCTTAAATATCAGAGCTTTACAACATGATACATGTATATTTATAGATGGATATAACAATCCATCATTATACGTTACATAAACAGACTATTTCAAGCCGAATTATTCCAAAAGTCCGTGTTGACTCTTCTCAGTCTGTCGCGCTGCTGTGACGTGCGCGCTCCCGACGCCAAAGCCTCACGGCGATGACGTCACAAAAGTGGGAGGAGATATACCACTGTTCAGGAAGTAATGCGGAACTAAGAAACTTTTTTGGAACCACGCGCCAATGAGCAGCTCCATAGGTTTCAATGGCGGCCATCTTGGCTTCCGGGGGCTTGAGTAAGACACGCGTTTGCGCACTTTACAGCACTTACGCACCTCAGAGCAGAGGTCTGAGCGAGGACAGAGACGTGTGGCTTTATGAAACACGTGGAAGAAAGAAAGAAGACTGTTTTGTGGATTTTATAGTTGTGCTAAAAGTGGAGCTAACAACAAGAAAAGTAACTTCTGTGATGATGCTCTGTGAGGAAAACATCCTCTACAAACCTGGACAGATCAGGAGCCACAGGTAAAAACACAGGTCAGAGTGTAATAAAGTATGAACATGACAGTGTCCACACTAATGTGACTGAACACAAACACAATGACCTCATTTGAGTCACTACATGAATCATTTGTTACTAAGATCAAGTTAAACTATGAAAATAGTGAGCTTGTATTGAGTTTGAGCAGAAACATGTCTGTGATATGAACATTTCACACCAGAAATGAGCAGTCTTTCACCTGCTGCACATTTGCGCAACAGTCTCCACAACTATTACTAGGCTGTAAGAAAGCTATTTATTTCTTATGTTTTTTATTGTTTTATTTTGTACATAATATTTGAGAAAAGAGTTTGGTTTGATGGAACACTGTGGCTCATAACTTAACCTCCTTAAACGCTCCACGTGTGTTTGTATTTAGTGGTGAGTCAGTTCAGGTGAACAGAGAACTAAAGATAACTACAGATTACTACAGATAACTACACAGACGTGGAAATGTTAGTTAGTACATTTAAAAGGTTTTTTAAATCTCGAGAAGTTTATTTTGTTATAAAGTCAAATACAATATTTTTCAGTTCCAAATACCCATGACTAAATGTTTATCTCTGTAGATCAACTCTGAAGTTGTAATGACCTAAACTGAAGCACAGTGTTGGTGAAATTACACTTGTTTTTCTTAATACATTTCAGTTTATGAGAACAAACGTGTTTGTAATTTTATCTTAATTGATCCAGTAATTGCTTCAAAAACAGCGTAGGCTATATAAAGTTATTTATTTCTTATATTTTTTTATTGTTTTATGTTTTACGTAATCCTCGGCCCGCGACCCAGCCTGAGCGTCGAAATTCGGCCCGCGGCCCAAAATGAGTTTGACACCCTGTCTTACCTGTATTACAGCGCTGAACCAGCAGGTGTTGCCCACATTCCGGATCCCCACGGGCCAGTCGTCCTGCCTGATCCAGTCTGCGGGGCTGCTCATGTCGCTCTGGCCCTCGCACCTCCTCCTCTTCATCCGGGCTGCGTTCTCCTCCGCGCTGGCCTCCAGAGCTCTGGCGTTCAACATGGGATTATTGACGTGACGACACAAAGCAAGAGAAAACTAGTGTTTGAGCTTGATTTGAACCTGTGAAATTCTTTCTCTTCCTCCTGGGCCTTTTGAGACTCCTGGAGACTGAGCTCGATGGCTGCCTGAAGTTCATCTTTGCCTAAAGCAAAAGGATAATTTATCACTATACATAATGGATTATACAAGTTTTACAAGTATACAATTTATCAAGCTTTTGAAGGAATTAAAGACGCTGTTCCTAATCCAATTTTACCCTCTTAAAGTCTATTTTTAGTCTAACTTTCGTCAATGAAAAGCAGGACTGCAACAAGTAACGGACTACTCATGATAAGTCTACTATATCATTTGATAATCTGGACTTCACAGACACAGACAGATATGAAAAGATTTTTTATATTAAAGAACCGAGCTGGGACCACCAAGTCTTCGGCCCCTGGTCCAAGTCTTTCAAATAATTTTACCACATTGCTGAATACACCTCATATTTTTCCACTCGAGTCTCACCAGTGGCTCCTTGCTGTCCTTCTCCAGGCTCCTGCACTTCTCCGCTCTGAGCGGTCAGCAGTCCCACAGCATGTCCAATGTCCCCTTGACTGGCCTTCAAACATACAACATGACGTTCATAATGATAAGAAGCACAACTTCAAACCATTTGAAGTGATTTTTTTTCCCATATAATATCTGCTGTGGCTCATTCTTATTAAAGGAGATTAGTATGTCTTTTTCAGCTGCTGAGTGATGAACTATTGCACGTATCATACTATGGAACTATAGCAAGTGTAAACAATAGTATTGATCTAAAATGACTTCCTGTTCAAAACTGTAGAACTGATAAGCCTCTTCATGGTGACATTTCACTGTAACAAGCAGACAAGACAATACAGACTTACTCAAACATGGGTGAATCAATCAAAATAATATGACAAGGTTAAAAATGGCATAATACGTCCCCTTTAATCCTTTGTACTAGGTTGGCCTCTTGAGCCTCGACACGACATATATTTGGTATCTTTGAGGTGCACAAATTGAAGTAAAGTTGTAGTAAAGTTCACAAAAATAGTTGATACTGCTTTATGTGAAAATGCCCCGATATCGCCGATACGAGCTCCTTTGAAGTGCCCCACCCCCATACGCGTGATCCCCGTCGGCCGTCCCCCTCCCGTTGAGACAGGTGGCTCTACTCCCGTAGTTTATTGCTCTGTTAGTCAATTATCACAGTGATGGGGTTCCTCAAGCTAACTGCAGCTTGTGGCCAGTTGTGTTTCAAGATGTAATGAGTTAGAGCTGATGCTAATTCCGCTTCCCGGGGCAAACGCAGCCTCTTAATGTTCCCATTTGTAAGACTTAATGATTTGAGCAAACTACTGCCGGAGTGTTTACAACTTACTATAGAAGAGGAGTTAAATATCCAGAATAGATGGTTAGATGGTATGGAAGCAGACAGCTAAGGCCAGGGAAGAAATGTACTTAAAGAAGACGGATTGCGCCTTTGTAGATCATTATGTTACATTTTTGTACATTTTAAATTGCAATATTGATCCAAAACGACCAAGAGACAAGACAAGAAACACTGATTTTCATTTGCCCCAACTTAAGAGTCTAAATTGCAAACATTTGAAGGCAATATTGACAGTGTTTAGTCATAAAGGTACATTATTTGTCTTACTTTCAGAGCTCTGTAAAGAATCTGTGGATCCTGGATGCCAGTGACCTCTCTCAGCTGGTTGATCAGGATTTCACTCTCCTACAAGAAGCAAAGCAAAAATAAATACTGTCAGGCTGAGACAGATGACATCAAAACTTTTCTAAAATTCTATTGTTAATGTTTTAGGACAGGTTACTTTTTTTGTGTGACCATTGACATGAATATTCAGGCTCAACGTGTGTGGTTTTTGTTCTATGTTTGACAAACCATTGACTCAATTAGAACTAACTGACATCATATTTTATTTTATCATAATTTACATGTTTGCTATTATTATTTCCTGTTTCTGAATTCTGTTCACTGACAATGGCGCCTATAAATATCATTGGACTTAACAAACTGACTTAATACAATGTGTTTTGCATCTTTAATAAGAAATGTATCAGCAAGAAAACCATCCAATTATAATTTTAGTATATTTATTTAAACCAAGAAAGTCCCACTGAGATTCGGAATCACATTTCCTGGCCCCAGAGGTGAGTGCATTGTACACGTGACAGGGAAGGTAAAGCTTAGCCTTCATTTGTACTCTGCATTGGACCCATCTTTCAACCAGTGCAGCAGGAGCAGTGGTCGTTGCAGTGCAGCGCTCGGAGACCCATCTCCAGAGCCTGTGCTAGGCTTGGTCAGTGAAACATATGCAGACACAGGAAGAACATGCAAACTCCACACAGAAAGGCTCGGGAGTCGTGAGGTTGAAGTTTCAAAGGATTAATGCACAATGTCCACAAACACAACTAACTATAATTACAATATAGTGGACATAATAATGTAGAAACATTTTAAAACACTAATAAAAATGTGAAAATATAATTTCCAATAATCAACAACTGACTATGCATGGATTTCAATCACATTCATTTTTGTTAAAACTTTTGACTATATAATTTGCATAATATATTTTGTTTGTTAACAGTCCTCATTTTTCACCACTTAAAAGACATATTCTGCATTATTTACATTGAACTGCATTATTTGTATTGAACTTAAAATAATTGGTCCACAAAAAGCCCACAAGTTTATAATCAATCAGGCGTTTCCCACATCAGGATATGAGTTAGAGCTCCATCTCCTGGCTGCAGAGGCGAGATAAACAAACCTAGCTTGCCCTGACTTGCTAATGTAAGCACGCAGATGTAATGAATGCGATTTGACGACAGAAATGCTCAGAACGAGTTTGGCGATGATTTATGGACTTAGAAACAGTGCAAAGGTTCTTGAAGTTCTACCTATGATGTCAAAAATCTGGAAAAGGGTGTTTTTGAGGCTCAGGTGGAGAGAACTTACTAAAGAAGAATAAAGGCTAAATACAACTCTAGGTATGTTTTTTGGTGGGTTAAGAGTCTAAATTGGTTTAAAGCTCAAAATAAATTGCTTAATAACCATGGATGGACCAAAACCTAATGAACAAGACCCGGACCTGAATCAAACTATAGCCACTAGTTCACTTTGGAGCGGGTCGGGACGGTCCAAAAGTGCGATATGACCGGGCAAGAGCACGCAGACTCAGGTGAAAACAAAATGACAAAAAGCAGATATAAATCAAAAGTAAAAAGCTTCTGTCAAATTCTGACTTAATAGTGTGATGATTACTTTATTTATTGAGCCGACAAACTTAACAAAACAACGCTAGCGCACGTTAGCATCGGCTGTTTCCTGTTTATCGACGCACAGCATAGTGACATGATCCAAACCCAGTGTATTACATAACTAGAAAACGCAAAGAAGTGGAATAAATAAACGAGAAGTAGGCTAGTTTCTGATTTACGCTAACTTTAGTCATGTCTCACAGCGAAAGAACTTGGAATTATTGCTGAAATGAAAAAAGTATCATTCTGCTCACGACCTCCGAGCCACGACCTGAGCACGGCGACGCATTCGGCCATTAACAGAAGTGTTCCGAGAGTGAACCGGTCTGGAGAACCGGGGGCCGGGTCGAAACGTGGCTATGAAAACACTGAAACTTATTTCCCACATTGCCACACAGTAAACAGCATATCTATTCTACCACATGTCTCTCTCTCTCTCTCTCTGTATATAAAAGCAGATTGGGTTCGCCGCTATATAAAGCCCAGAGCCCAGCAGCAGGTGTATAGGTCATGGGTCCACTGTCCGTCCTGTCCCTCACAGAGACACCCTGTCAGACTTATATGGCGCGCGGGGGGCTATCCGAGACCCCCTCTTTAGTTAGCCGCTATTTTGGTCCGCTGACATGGACACGCAGGCTTCTGTTTATCATTCCTCTCGCCGTGCCACCGAGCCTGACTGACACGGACACTTGCACCCAGCGTTTCTCCTCCGCGACAGGCAAATGTGAAGGAAAAAAACACAGCAAAGGCATCAAAGGATTAGTAATGAACAGTTATTTCACGTCAGATACTGTTTTAGTTTGATATGATTTGACAAAATGGTGGGATTAGTGGTTAGTTTTGTTTGTTGTTGAAAGAATGGGCACGGTAAGGAGTTATCAGGGAAAGCATTAATGCCAGCCAAGACAGGAATAACCGCTTGACACTTTATATAGTAGGTCTAAAAATATGTGTAAATAGGTTAAAACATACGGTATAACACATACAAAAGATAGGGTACGTTTTAACTTTGTCCTACTCCTTTTTGAACATTTTTTTCTCCTCTTATAGTTACAATATTTACAAGTATTATTGTTGTTTCGTGTTTTATTTATTCTTTTCCTGTCATTTTAAAACTAAAAGTTATCTATCAATCAATAAATGAAGTTCTCAGTGATATTTCTGGTAGCTTTACACTACAGTAAAGCAAAAACGTTAAATAAACTCAACTGACTCTCTTATTAAATAATAAATACATTTGTCCACAAGGCTTAATTCTCTCAGACACAATGGCACAAAAACGTGCACACAGGCTTTTTTTTTAGGCTCATAGGAATACATTATCTTAAGGTAGCCTATGCCTTCTTCTAAATAGTTTAGATGCATATAAGACTAATTTTAGAGTTAATAAAAAGCCTATTTGAAGTCATTATTAAGTCAGCTCTATATCAGGGTTGTCTCAGTTCTAGTGTAGTATATTTTCATTCACATTGTTGCTATTTTTTGGGTTAATCTCTAAGTAAGAACTTCTCTAGCAATAATGACGTCCCAATTTAGACTTAGAATAGTCCTGTTATAGACCTGTTATAGACCTACTCAAAAAGCCAAATCTTTTCTTTAGTGGTTTGAGTGTGAAAGGTTTGAGAGCCACTGGTTTATTCTTTGGTATAGATGACTTTTCCCCAGCCAAAATATATAAACATAGTCAGTTTTATTTTAAAGTGTTATCTCTATGGTAACGGTCCCAATTTCTCGTTATTCTCAAACATATGGCTATAACTGAGGTCCTCCCAAACATTTCAAATATAATTATGTCGTTTTGATTGGCCACTCTTCAAAATTGAAATAGAAAATTATGTAAATAATAAATACATTGGCAATTTAAGACAATCTAGACTAGTGGAAATGAATTATGTTTTTGTTTTGTGACCGCATTGACTACAACAAGAATGCAATTTATGTTCCAATGTAAATGTTAACAATATTGTAAATAAAGTTATTTTATTCTAACATGAATGCTAAAGGGCGTGTGATTGTGACATACAGCTCACAAATGGTTAGTTAGTGTTAGATGTTATTCCGTCCACACGTCACATTTTCCGTGTTATAATCCACACTTTTCACACTCTCTCCCTCTCACCGAGTTGCTTGAGTTCTCCCCATTTTCCGCCAGTTCCGCTCCCATTGCAGCCCTCGTGGGTCAAGTCCTCCAGTCCGCGGTATCCTGAGTGTTTCTGGGCTGTTGCTCCGAGTCAAAGCGCGTCCATCAGCCAGCGGCAGCCGCACACAGTCACTCAGCTGTGTGTCCCCGCGGCGCCAGAGAGAAGCACCGCGCCGCACCGCACCGCACCGCACCGCGCCGCGCCGCACCGCAACGCGCTCACGTGGACACGAGACAGCGAAGGCGCGTGCGTGCGTGCCGCGTGTGTGTTAGGCAGGCGCGCGCTCGGTTAGCATACACCGGTAATGGACACACAAATTTTGGTTGGTATTATTGAAATTACTGTACAATAAAGAAAGAATAAGAGGTATAAGTATTGTACAAGTATTGTGCTACATTTCTGGTGTAAGTTTAACGTTACAAATGAATAGCAACAGATACATTTTCTTTGGTTAGCTGCATTGAGCATGTGTAAGTAGCTTAGCCATTTGTGGCGAGTCAACGTGTAAAAAATGTATGTATTAGCATTTAATTATAACAAGTTTGTGACATTGATGTAATTTCCAGTGAAATGCGGCATTCAAGATCCTTGCATTTCAAAGTCACGGAAAACTAGGCTGATTAAGAAGTTTTAAAGTCTTCAATATAATAATAATGTATTTTATTTGAACCTTTCAAGACACCCACGGACACCTTACAGTAAAAGCAATTAAAACATCAACACACAATAATGAATTGTCCATTTCAATTACAGCGAGAGTGGTTTACAATGAGCAAGTTTTCCAGAGTTCAAAATGGCACTTTGGCCTATGACTTTTTTTTTAAAAAGAGAGGAGTAATGGGGCCTGTATTTCTCCCACGCAGAGTCCTCTATTATTGTCGTCTTATACATTTACTGTTTTTTAATACAACAATGTGTCTCTTTTTTACAGAATACCATCATTCATACAGAGAGTATTCTTCAGCCTCAGAGGACAGTTTGGAGCTTGACTGTTAAAGTGTTGTTGTCTATTTTGGATGTGGGTCACATGGTGACCAGCATTGCATGAAGTCCAACACTTTCACTTTTATATTCACACTTTTCCCCAAAAGCTTTTTTGTTTTGTCAAACCAATGCATCATCACAACATTGAAATTTTCTTTTGCACTTAGCTTTAGATTCAACTTGTGTTTACATCTCTGTGGTCATGGTCTAAGTCAGAGCCTCTCAACCTTTTCAGGTGCGCCCCCCGTGGGAGATAAAAAATCGAAGGGAATCAGGATGCCGGAGGGACAGAGGAGGCGCAGAGGAGGGACACAAGAGGGACACAAGAGGGACACAAGAGGGACAGAGCATATATCGCGCATAGAGAAGCCAAAGCCATGACTCTGTATTCAGAATTGAACCCTGTGTTGGCACTGGGCGTTTTTCTGTTGCTAAAACATATCTCAAGTGAAATGTGTGCACATTTCCCCAAACGTCTCACACCCCCTTGACACGGCTCTGCACCCCCCCCAAACAGGACTCAGGAGCGCCCCACACTTTGAGAAGCTCTGGTCTAACTGGATGAAGTAATTCCCCTTTGAGTTTTCTCGTGGGCTTTATCTCAGTATATCATTTTACCTTAATGGAAAATCAATATCAGCTCTGCAGCCCATGTTTCTCTGCACTAGCTCTGTCCTTTTGTGACTATTGCCGCTTCTACTTTACAGTCTTAACTAGTCCAGGAGTTTTTTCTTATATGTATTTTGAACTGTGTGAAGGCTATGTCTGTGGTTTGGCTGATCCTGCTGCTTGCTCTCCACAGAACTGGTGAGTAGTACATTTCTGTATTGTGTTTAGTAAGCGTTTATACATTTGAAATGAACCATGATCATGATCTGCTTTGTCTATTTTCAATTTATCTTTGCTATACAATGTTTTTATGGAGAGGCAGCACCTGTTTGTGTGTCTTTGGGTAACACACTTCCTTCGTTGTTAGACACATCTGTCTATGTGTCTAATTTTGACCATAATATGAAGCTTCATATGCACATTATGGAGGTGGTTTCTAAACTTCTTCTACTCTGATGCACTTTAAAATGTCACACACACATACAATAACTATTAAATCTATTTTTTAATTAAAATGTAGCATGTACTTCACATTGAATAAAGTGTTGCTTGTCTGGGAGAGCCAAACAAAAAACATATTTTTTAAATAAAGATACTAATTCTCTTTGCATTCTCCTGGATTATTCTGTGTATCTCCTTGTGAGATCAGTATCACAGTTCTGGAACCACTAAATTATGCTGCACTTTTAGTTTAAAGGTGCACTATGAAACTTTTCTGGTCCGTACTTACTAGTTTACAGGTCAAATTCAAGTAAAGTTTTTGTCAAATTGTCCTGGACAGTTAGTTTCTTGCCAAAAACAATACAAATAATGCAGAATATAGTTAGAAGATTGTTTGCAGTGCTTCATTAATCTCAGTCCAATATTTATGAATATTACAGCTGTCCCAAAACACATTAGTGTGTGAACCACATTTTCACAACCACAACAACTAGTATTTCCCTGTGAATAATGCACACTTTGACATTGTATTATAAAATATTGTGATAGATTTTTACAATACAATGACTAAACAGATTTTGTGCTTACGTTTTCCATTTATCATTATTCATAACACAATTTCCTTCTTTTTGGAATATTATTTGCTTGCTCTCTCAGTCCAGGATGCTGAATGTGTCCCAGAAAAACCAAAGCGGTCGGCCCTGAATCAGCTGACCCGATCTCTGCTGAGGGACTACAACAATGGCGTCCGGCCCGTTCACAACTGGACGTCAACTACCACGGTTTCCATTGACCTCATTCTGCAATCTGTTCTGGATGTGGTACGCTAATAATATCCCCTTTATTCAAGTACATGCACTGTTATGAATGACGCTTACAGATATTTTTAGATTCAAACTCAAGTGTGTGGTATGTCTGTCATGATACAACAGAGGCTGTGGAAAACAGGACAGCAGGCTAGTCCTTTCTGTACATGTTATTCACTATGAGTATCCAAAATGTTTATCTCAATATAATATAGGATTACAATACAAGAGTAATCCAAAAATACTCAAAGAATAAAGTGTTCAAATAATGTTATGGTGAGTAAGTGTTCGGATGTATGATTTTTGTTTTGTTTTGATTGAAGGGACAGGAGTTTCACAGGATTGGGATTTGAAAATACAGCAAACAAAAACAAGAACAAACAAAGAACAAACAGAACAATAACATATAAAGTAATAAACAATAACCGGCCCTAATGATAAACACATACATATCATAGAGACTTTCTCATTTATATCCTGTATTGTTCTGTAAAACATGTAAGTTGTAGACAAAGATTCAGTTGTATCATCTGGACACTGTTTTTAGAAAATCAAGATGTTTCGACTCTCAGCCAAGTCATTTTCAATCTGAGGATCTAGTCTGTGAACTTGGATACTTTTCCTACTCTGAGTAAGCCCCGCCCACCGGGCGGGACCTCCTGATAACAGCATATCCTGTTTTTGTTTTTGTTTACAGAAGAAACAAGATGAGAACTGGTATTTCATCAGAAGTAGAGAGCGACCAATATATTGGTTTGCCAATATATTGGGCAAATATTGGCATTTTTAATCTCAAGCTTAAGCCGATATTTGATTTCACGACATTTTATTTTAACACTTAAATGCAACAATGACATAGCACAAAATATCACTACTCTGCTCACACATGATAAAACAGGGTTGGGGATGTCAAACAATCTTTTCAGGAGATGTTTTCTCTCCCTTATTATATTGTTATTATACAGAGCAGTAGTCATTTGAAATGAAAACATTTGGGGGGAAATTTGGGCCAAATTTGCCCTAAAAATTTCAGCCACCGGCTGCTCTAGATTCTAAGATATTGGCATCAGCATCGGCCATTTAAAAAATCAGTTGATAGCTACTCAGGAGATAAGAATCCGGGAATATTTTAGTCATGAAATATATAAGAACAGCAGCAGTAGAATAAAAAGTAATGTCATATTTTGAAGCAGATAGTTTGCTACAGAAAATTGCACAGACAATAATAATATAAAACTATTTGTGCCCCTGACAATCACCATAAAGCTGGATAATCCCAAAAATCTTACATTATTGTAAAAGCAAAACTTGACCTGCAACAAATACAAATTTCAATGAAACTATGCTCCATAGAAGTTAAAAGAAGTAATGAAAATCTTCACACGATTGCAAAGAAAATGTGAGAAATATTGAGCCTCTAAAAATATATTGTTCTATTTCTCATTTATTGAATGAGAAATCGGTGACAGACCTATGCCAGAACAATCATGAACCATGATGAAACTTTAACAATGTTGACAGTGTTGACTTGTTATAGTTAATAGGTCTTCTTTAACTTCACAAAAAGATTGTATATCTATTCTTTTGGGGATTTATAATTACAGCATTATAATTTCCTCAGTAAAAATGTGCGTGCTTTTTTCAGGATGGAAAGACTCAAACAGTAACTACCAGTCTTTGGTACAGACAGGTAATTGGCCATAGTAACTGAACATTTACTGAATATTTTAGTATCTTTTCCGTGTTCACCATGTGTTTTGTTCTTTAGACCTGGACAGATGAGTTCCTGGTGTGGGATCCTGATGACTTTGATGGAATTACAGAAATTTCACTGTCTTCTGACGCCATATGGGTCCCTGATGTCATTGTCACAGAGTTGTAAGATACTGCTGATACTTGTTTATTCATGCTTTTCTGCTGGGTCTTTATTTTTAATGTCAAAAATGTTTTATTTCAAGTGTTTTTTTGTTGTTGTGTTTGAACAAGACCAGACAGAACATTGCAAATAAAAGAAAAGTACAAAAAAGGCAAAATAAATGTCCCATTTAGTCAAATTCAGTTTTTCTTTTCCATATTCCATGTCCATGATAGTGTCAGCCCACTCCTTGATCATCAACTAGGTTTGTGTCATTTTTTGTGATGGCCTTTTTCCCTGCTCCCAGGAATATATTCCAAAAATATCCATTGATTGTGTCCATGGCCGGAGTTTTGAAGCCTAAATACATAGTTCTGAAATCATGTGGAATGGTGATGTCAAAAATTGTCTGTAACACTTTATTGATCAGTTCAATATTTCTGGCAGACAGGACGGTCGCAAAAAACATGGCTTCATCCTGGCTGCCACAGTTTCTCCAACAGTTAGACTTTTCTTGTGAATAATGAGCACTTTAAAAAGTCCTTATTTGTAAAAACCTATAAAACCTTAAAAACTTTTTCTCCAAGTCAAAGGATTTTTTTCAACATATCAAAGCTTTTCATGTGAGGGTAGATGGTAGAAAACCTGGTTTATACCTTTTGTTATCCAGACTTTAATTCTCAGATCTGTACTGTTAGTGCAATGCCTCGGTCAAAAGCCAACCAGTTTAAGATTTTAACATCTTTGTTTAGGTTATATGCTCTGATTAGTTCTTTCCAGGTCGTAAGAACAGTTTTTACCCAGGGGTTCTCAAACCTCCAAATGACTCATTTTTGTATCATCTGCCAGCAAGGCCTGTGCAGGAACCTCCCGCACAACATCAGGCCAGGCAAAGCAAGTTTATTTGTTGAGCACAATTCAAACATAGAGCAATTCAAAGTGATTCACACAACAGGAAAAAATGCATTAAAATAAAAAAACAGTATAAGACATAAAAGAGAAGAGTGCAGATGAAATCCTTTCAGTCATATGCACAGCTAAACAAAACAGTTTTTAGCTTGGAGTTGAACATTGTCAGAGTAGAAGCCTGTCTCACATCTTCAGGAAGACTGTTCCAGATTTTAGCTGCATAAAACTGAAACGCAGATTCGCCATGTTTAGTCCTGACTCTGGCACCAGCAGGAGGCCAGTCCATGTTTAGTCCTGACTCTGGCACCAGCAGGAGGCCGGTCCATGTTTAGTCCTGACTCTGGCACCAGCTGGAGGCCGGTCCATGTTTAGTCCTGACTCTGGCACCAGCAGGAGGCCGGTCCAGGTTTAGTCCTGACTCTGGCACCAGCAGGAGGCCGGTCCATGTTTAGTCCTGACTCTGGCACCAGCAGGAGGCCGGTCCAGGTTTAGTCCTGACTCTGGCACCAGCAGGAGGCCGGTCCATGTTTAGTCCTGACTCTGGCACCAGCTGGAGGCCGGTCCATGTTTAGTCCTGACTCTGGCACCAGCAGGAGGACGGTCCATGTTTAGTCCTGACTCTGGCACCAGCAGGAGGCCGGCCAGTTAATTTGTATCCAGACATTTGACCACATTCAGAATAGAAAAGGATCTATATGAGGCACATTCAAGTCGGTCCTTCCCTTCTTTAGGTATTAGAGATATGATGGCTTCTTTCCAAGTAAATTTATTCACTAGGAAGTGCCCAGTGGACAGTTGTTAAAAGCAAAGGAATATGTGTTTCTTTTAGAGCTTGATACCACTCTGAGGTGAACCCATCACTCCTCGGAGAGTTATTGTTCTTCAGGCTCTTGACTGCACCTTGTTATTTCAGCTAAAAAAAATGTCTTTCAGCTTGTTGTTTTCTTAAGCTTACAGGCTAATAGTTTAAAACATTTTTTATTCATTCTCATAATATCTTTGCCTGGTAAAGAGCATTTTCTTAACTACTTCCTGTGAAGAAAAGTAATTAATTTATCCTCTTGTCTTTTCAATTTCTTGTAGCATTTGAAGATTCCCCTTCTTGTCATGATATACCTCCAGCATTTCAACTGAAGCTTTTTCTACAACTCCAGCATATTTAGTTCATCTTGGAGATAGTTTAGCTTTTTCTCCCTTTGTTTCTTTTTCACAGAGGCAATGGCTATATTTTTTCCTCTCAAAACATATTTAGGAGCACCCCAAATGATAGGCAGAGATGTTTCACTATTCTCATTCAAACAAAGGGTCATTAAGCAGGCTAGCATTGAATCTCCAGTCCACAGTAATGTAGACAGAAGCATGGTCACTTAACTCTATTTTGCCTGTATCTGCCTCAATTGTTTTTGATCTCTGAAAAAAAAAAAGTCTATTCTGGAGTAGATTGCCTGTGGATAGGAAATTGGGTATATTGGCGTGCACTGGCGTTCATTTCCCTCC
The DNA here is from genome assembly GCF_026437365.1 of Eucyclogobius newberryi. Classification (NCBI taxonomy): domain Eukaryota; kingdom Metazoa; phylum Chordata; class Actinopteri; order Gobiiformes; family Gobiidae; genus Eucyclogobius; species Eucyclogobius newberryi. Next base: position 27,226,158 of record NW_027315779.1, read on the forward strand.
AGATGTGAATCAATCCTATATTCTTCTTATTGCTCCTCCAGTGCCCCTTGAGTTTCATACGTCTAAAGTAGGTTTAATATAAAGATTCCAATCCCCGCCACAGATTAGGTTTCCCTCAGAGTGGTTTGCCATCAGGTCCATAATGTTAGTGTAGAAGGTGATATCGCTCCCTTGTGGGGCATACACATTCAATTGACTAAAAACATTCCATGAATAACTCCTTTAACCAGTATATAGCTGCCCTCTTTGTTTTTGCATTTAAAACTTTGTTCAAAAGTTATTTGGTTTGAAAACAATAGTGCAACTCCCCTCCTGCGTTTGCGCCTATATGATGACACAATTTGCTTTTTTGATGCTCTATTTTGTTTGAATGTGTTTCTTGTAGCTATATAATCTCAATTTATTATTTTATCATTATTTTTAATTTTTTGACATTATTTGTTAATGTTAAAAGGATGCTACTCGTAAGACTTCCGACGCCATCGGGTTGATTGTATTGATTTTGCTCTTGTCAATTTACTAATGTAATAAAACTCTCTGGTTGAAAACAACATAATATATGTTTCATAATTCATATTATGAAAACAAGAACTTCAGAAACATGTGACGGATAAAAAGGGTCAGAGACAAAGCCCTGCCTAAACCACATCTAACCCCATAGACTGAACAGACGGCACGAGGAGGAGCATGTCCTGGGTTAGGGTTAACCCTAACTCCAAAACATGCTCAAAACTCCATTTGCTTGTGAATGTTGAAAAAATACAGCTGTTCAAATGAGACTTATTTTACAGAACTTTTCGGAGCTTTTTACAATGCTATAGTGGCGTTTGTTTATTACGGATCACATCGCATCTCTCGTCTCCGTAGATTTCCGTCTCTTCTGAGCCAGAAGACGACGACGTGCAAATATTGGTCAAAATCCACGTTTTCCGATAAAACGATGGATCGTTTTCCGATTTTGGATCAAATATGTATGAATAAAACAACTCCGGGTATATTATTGATGGTGAGGTTAACCTCACCATCAAAGTCTAACAGTCTAACAGTCTGTAAGTCTAACACTTAAACCTTTTATAGCTGAGTTATGTGAGAACCCCTGCTTACCTAACAGTGTCAAATCAAATCAAATCAATTTATTTTTGTGTCATGTTGTTCTGTCTGCAGTGTGGACGATGGGAAGTCTCCTCACATCCCCTATGTTTACGTGGACTCCTCTGGCCTGGTGAAGAACTACCGGCCCATACAGGTGGTGCTGGCCTGTGCCTTGGACATGTACGCGTTCCCCTTCGACAAGCAGAACTGCAGCCTCACCTTCCGCAGCTGGCTCCACTCAGGTCTGCAAACTCACATGCCGAGACTTGGTCAAACACTTAACAGTCCATTATGTGGCCTCCTCCAAAGGAAAACCTTGCCCCCACAACCGCCTTAACCCCACAACCGCCTCACCCCCACAACCGCCTTTCCCCCACAACCGCCTCACATAACCGCCTCACACAACCGCCTCACACAACCGCTTTACCCCCACAAACCCCTTACCCCCACAACCGCCTCACCCCCACAACCGCCTTACCCCCACAACCGCCTCACCCCCACAACCGCCTTACCCCCATAACCACCTCACACCCACAACCGCCTTAACCCCACAACCGCCTTACCCCCACAACCGCCTTAACCGCACAACCGCCTCACCCCCACAACCGCCTTACCCCCATAAACACCTTACCCCCACAACCGCCTTACCCCCACAACCGCCTTACCCCCACAACCGCCTTAACCCCACAACCGCCTTACCCCCACAACCGCCTTAACCCCACAACCGCCTTAACCCCACAACCGCCTTACCCCCACAACCGCCTTACCCCCACAACCGCCTTAACCCCACAACCGCCTTAACCCCACAACCGCCTTAACCCCACAACCGCCTTACCCCCACAACCGCCTTAACCCCACAACCACCACAACCGCCTTACCCCCACAACCGCCTCACCCCCACAACCGCCTTAACCCCACAACCGCCTCACATAACCGCCTCACACAACCGCCTCACACAACCGCCTTACCCCCACAAACACCTTACCCCTACAACCGCCTCACCCCCACAACCGCCTTACCCCCACAACCGCCTTACCCCCACAACCGCCTCACACCCACAATCGCCTCACACCCACAACCGCCTTACCCCCACAACCGCCTTACCCACACAACCGCCTTAACCCCACAACCGCCTCATATAACCGCCTCACACAACCGCCTTACCCCCACAACCGCCTCACCCCCACAACCGCCTCACCCCCACAACCGCCTTACCGCCACAACCGCCTTAGCCCCACAACCGCCTTACCCCCACAACCGCCTCACCCCCACAACCGCCTCACCGCCACAACCGCCTTACCCCCACAACCGGCAATCCGATTGGTCCATGTAACTAATTATGTTAAAAATATCCAAACAAAAAAATGTTGGGGGGAAAGAAGTCAATACAATATATCAAGTAGTAATATCATGTTTTGAATCACTTAATTTGATATTCTACTATCTAGACTAAAAACAGTTCTGTTTAGCTGTGCATGTGACTGAAAGGATTTTACCTGCACTCTGCTCTTTTAAAGTCAATTTTACCATGATTATTTATGTTTTTATCTGTTACATTGCATACAGATTGTACTCTGTAAATAAACGTACCATGCCTATGTCTACGCGAAGTACATCATTTGCGTGTAAATCTCAAAGCAAAATCACAAAGTTCTTCTAATCCTGTCACATTTCTGTTTTGCGCAGTGACTGAAATTAACCTATCGTGGATGAGAGACGCAGAGGCCATAGCGCAGGATAAGAGACAGTTCATGAACGATGGAGAATGGGAGCTGCTGTCCATCCCCTCAAACTACAGACACATCCTCTACGGAGACACGGAGTACGCTCACATCCACTTCCATGTAGGTTCTATTCCCTCACCAAACATAATCAATGGTCCTGCAGATTCTACACCTCAGATCTATGGAACAACAATGTCTATATTACCAATTCTTTACTCAAAGGCTGAGCAATATTGACAGAATTTAATATCTACATTTTTAGATTTTTTTGTGCATTATTTTTTAGTAAAAATATTCAGACAAAGATATATATAATCTTTATCAAGATATTTCACACATGAATAGTTCTCAAAATCTGTGTCAAACATGTTTTACTCTACAAACATAAGTAGATTTTGTATTTGAAACTTTACTTTACTTTATTATTATTTTTGCACTTTTGCTTACATAAAAAAAAACTACAAAACATGAATGGGACAAATTTTGTTATTTTGATCGATTGTAAATTTCTCGCAAAATGATCCATCACCTCTACTTTACTCCACAATAATATTATGCAACATGCAGCTTATTATTAGAGCTGCAAAGATGAATTGACAAATCGTGACGAGTCGACAATACAAAAATATATTGTAATTGTATTTTGATTACCGTTATCTGGACTGTACAGACTTTAAAGCACATACAAAAATACAAAAACAATATAATAATATAAAAACAAAGACAGCAGCATCATTAGCTCAAAATGTCAAGAAAGAATAAACAATTCTAACTTTTCACAAGTAATACCAACCACCATATTTCAACATATATATTTTCCTGACAATGTATTTACGAGGCGACCAATTCATAAAGTACTTGCTGAATAATGCTTAGTTGCAGTTGGAATTGTCACATCACAACCAGACCTATTGAACAGAGCTGTAGTGACTGTGTAGCTCCATGACAACAGCCCGTTACACGCTCCTGTCTATAGACCGTTGTTCAAGCCGGTTTAAATGCCATCAGACATCACACTGCGACTGCAAGAGGCCTGCGTTTTGTCCAGGTGCCTGTCACAAGCCGTTCCCGTCGAGAGGAGAGCCGCTGATTGCCGATCGATTGTGAACTTTACACCACCACCCCCGCCCACCCTCCACTCCCGGGGCCCGTCTGTCAAATTGTACAGTGGAAAGCAATTGGACGCGACCTCCACTGATCGTTACGGGGCGAGCTGATGTGCGGGGACGGAGCGAGGAGCCGAGAAGGGCTGGCAGACGGGTAGACGCGGAGGGGGTGTCTCGCGGGGGGGCGCGGGGGGTGTCTCTCGGGGCCCGCTGGATCAATGGGCGTCTTGTTAGCGCGCAGGAAAAGGCCACTATAGCCGTGTGCAGGTGGAGCGCTGCCTGCGTGGGGGGGGTGAGATTGGAACCGGAAAGAAGGCCGAGGGAGGTTTTTCTCACAGCGTCTGACGGGTTACTACTGTTACACTGCAGGCTCTGTGCTGCCGTGGAGTTTGACAGCCAGCGCTATCGGACGAGTTGATGAAATATTGCTTTTCGAATGAGATAAAGAGCATTAAAGACGCCTTTTGGTTGAGCATGGATTAAAACTATTTGGAATTGGGATGAACAAACAAACAAAACTAATAAATCACATAAATTGCTTACAATGCATCTAAAAACGATACTAGATTTATAAAAAGACTAAGCTAATGTTTGAATGCTACCTTCCGTCATTCTGATGCACAAACGTAACATATTATTCCTCAATATTCTTTCAACAATACAAAACCTCATTCCACAATTTAAGTTAAGGAAAACTGTGATAAAATGTGAATATATGAGTATATTTCTGTGATGTATTTTATCTGCATAATAGTGATATTTTATCTGCATCATTAGTCTAAGAGAAGAACGGGTGTGTGACAAACTGCATTTGTGAAGGGATCGTAAAGATGGGCCAAAGGATGTTTACCCGAGGGGGGGTGACAGCCCAGAGGAGTTTGGGTAATGTTTACCCAAGGCTTGATCTCTACGGAAAAATACCAGCTGTAAAACAAGTGCCTTGATGTGAAGCTGACCAATGAGAAATGTGACCCGCCTATTCCAGAATATCTAATAAAACCAACCAGCATGGGAAAAAACGGGGTGAGACGCAGGAGGATCACGCAGGCTGATTACAACAGCTTGCGTGATCAGTCCCAGCGTTTTCTCCCAAGCTTGCCACACAAATGTCTGATATTTCTGTGTCGTTTCATATTCTAGGTTGAATTGTGTTCTCGATGTGTTACGGAATAGTATCGGTGTATGTCTCAATTCCATGACAAAAACATACTTTAGTAATAGTAAAAGTAAGGATCAGATTTGTTGTTCTTGCCCTACTATTCGTATAACATGTTCCGTTTTTTCATTTAGACCTGTGTGGTGTGATTAGAGATGTTAACATTATTCGGTTTACTAATAATCGTGACTATTTGGGTTACAATAATACATTTTAAAACGAAAAAATAATGTGACAATTTTTTTTAAAGGAAAAATTAGGAAATTTCAAGTCAGTCCAGATACTCAGATTATATAGTATTTGTCTGTTTGTGTCACATTTACTTTACTTTGACAAAGAGTTAGACAGTGTAAATAAAAATGAATAAAATGTGATAAAGTAACATCCCTAGTCGTGATTCAAAGCAAAAATTACATACTACTGCATGTACTATATGAACAAGAAAAGACTTTCAAAGCAGCATAGCTCTGATTCTGATTCTGGGATACATAAATATATACGCTTCGCATTTACCATAAAAAGGCTGATGTTTTATTACTACGATAGGCTACTTATAGTTGTAGACATAATCACCGAATCATGACGGACATAATTAAATAAAGAGCAGGTAAGACATGTACAGGAAATGATGGTGAGCGTTTTTTTAACAGAGAAAAAGTGTCCGTTCTTGTTCATCTTGTTCATTGTGAAGTATTGAATGACCCGTCGTGCTCTTTGTCCCCCCTCCAGGTGCTGATCCGCCGGCGCCCCCTGCTGTACGTGGTGAGCCTGCTCATCCCCAGCCTGTTCCTCATGCTGGTGGATGTGATCAGCTTCTACCTCCCTCCGGACAGCGGCACGCGTATCGCCTTCAAGATCAGTATTCTGCTGGGCTACACCGTGTTCCGAGTCAACCTGAGGGACGAGCTGCCGGCCTCTGCGCTGACCACTCCGCTCATAGGTACGACTCCGCCGAGGACATCATTCAGTGGTTCTGGATATGACAAAATGACATGTGTGACTTAAAATGTCAAAACTGGAATATTTAAACATTGTTTTTCCAATATTAGAATAAAGAAAAAATATCTAATATCTATCTTGGACTATACTTTAATTGTATATACTTTAATTATTAATTGGGCATAAATATAATAATATTGAATAAACTGTAAAACTGCGGAAAAATGACACTTTCATAATGATTCTGGAAAATACATAACTGGTGTAGCTTCTGGTGTAGAGACCGTCTCTTTTTGCCTGGAATATTCAAGTGTTTTTATTCCTTCGAATTACTTTGAAAAACATGTCGCATTCTTACTGTGAGCAGGGTCAGCTCTCCACAGATCTGACCTGTAACCTGCTTGTCTACAGTGGAGATGAATAAGTTTATTGCCATACTGTGGTATATAACATTGTGACATAATGAGGAGCTAGTTTTCATTGCCAACAGTTCCGATCCCTTATCATTACATTATCTAAAGGGTACAAATAACTTATTACTCGAAATGTAAAATATATGAACAATTTGGTTATTTATGGATGAACAATAGTTGAACACCATTTTTGTGCCATATGTGTCTGTAAAAATTAAGGGTTTTTGAAAAAAAAGTGTCTTCAAATTTCACTTGCACACTTTGGCCCCATGTTGTTCTGTTTAAATGGGTCGTATTATGTCAAATCAACGTTAATTATTACGTTTCTTATTACAACAGCGTTCCTTTATCATTAGTTTACTCAGAGTTGTTTCAATTGATTAATGCATATTTCAGACTTGAGTGCTCTGAAAATGTCAAATTTCAGTTTTCACCTACCCCCTATCTCCGCCCACATGTCTGTACTTAGTTATGAATATTCAAAAAGTTCAGATTCCAGGTGTCATACCGTAGGGTCAAAAAATGTCACATAGCAAATGTTTGAACAATAAAAAACTTTGAACTAAAATAAAACATCTTTTGCTTGCTGCAGTGAAACAGGAAGTCATTGAACCTCTTTCTATTGTTATGCTGTTTATTTAACATTTTGTCAACTGTAATGATCGATGTATGTTGTTGTTTGATGCTAAATACACAAAGAACGAGTTGTATTTAGCTTCATTCACTTATTTTTTATGTATTAATCCTGTTTAGTAAGTCCTCGTTTAGGTTGAGCTCCATAATTGTCTGCACTGTTTAAGTCCATAAATCAGTGCGAGACTTGCATTTCTGTTGTCAAGTCACATTCATTATAACTACATTAGCATGTCATGGGAAAGCTGGGTTTGTTTATCTCCTTTTTGTAATTCCCTCTTTAGCCAGTAGATGGAAATCTTGCTCAACTCTTGACGTGGGAAATGCCTGATTTATATAAAGTAATGTGTGCTTTTTAAAGACCTTTTTTTCCAGTTCTAAAGCATGAGATGCCAAAGTGATAGTTTGTTAAGAGCATTATTAGAGCCCAATAACGATACACACAATGCAGACTGTTACAATGTTTGTTTTTGTCAGCTTGTTATTTCTGCCGCTCACTGATCCAGTCTGCGCTCTGACCCGCAGGCGTGTACTTTGTGGTGTGCATGGCTATGCTCATGCTCAGTCTGATCAAGTCCATCGTGGTGGTGAAGCTGCTGCACTACGGCGAGCAGGAGGTGAGGCAGACGTCCGTGTCGGCCCGTCTGCTGCACATGTACGGCTCACACATTCGCACGGAGACACCAGAGGGCGCTCTTACCTCCAACACGGCCCTGCAGACAGAGGAGCCGGAGGACGGTGAGCACGACAGGATACATACATACAGCTGTTCAAATGAGACTTATTTTACAGAACTTTTAGGAGCTTTTTACAATGCTATAGTGGCGTTTGTTTATTACGACGGATCACATCGCATCTCTCGTCTCCGTAGATTTCCGTCTCTTCTGAGCCAGCTCGAACTGTCTTTCTCTGTCTTAATTTTGTCCTGTATACCGAGGGAACTATTTTATGATAGATCCATGCGCTTAGACACAGGGAAACGTGCTGCTCTCCTGGAGACGAGCCAACGAGGCTGCAGCTGTGCAGTATGTGCGTTCTATGATTGACATGTGAATGAACTACTCGGCTGTCCACGCCACGAGGAAATGAGACAAAGTTTTGGCGCCAAAAAATCCGCCATAATTCCTTTAATTTTTGAGTCTTCGGGCTGCACACTCAAAAATTTTACTGATTTTCGGCTTTTTGGTTTTTTATTGTCATCAATTGCAGCACTTGTTAACAAAATGTGATATACAAATACAATTGGATTAGGCGTTTTTTTAGGCGATTTTGAGCTTTTAGTCCATGAATTGAGAACGGTATCCATGGAAAAGCTGTTTGATAGATCCAGTATGATCACGGTGAAAGCTCTGATATCTCACTGCTCTGAGTTACATTAGTTGGCAGAATATTGTATTACTACTTCTTGAAAAAAGCATAATGCGTCTTCTATGAATCCCAGTTTTCCTTCTCTGCTCTTCCTGTTCTAAATATGACGTTAAAAATATGATGTCCTGAAACTATTTCCCTCCTAACTAGAATATACTTCACAGTCATCATTTCCCCCCCCAGAGTACTCGCTTGAGGAGGACCTGGCCTCCCTCTCCTCGCTGCAGGACGCCCCCTCTGGTCTGGAGTGGTTACTGCAGGAGCTGGTGTCCCTGCGCTTGGGTCTGTCCGAGGAGGACAGAGAAGGCTCGGTCCAGGCTCGGTGGTTGTCGCTCTGCCTGAAGCTGGACGTCTTCCTCTTCAGAGTCTATCTGCTGGTGTTAGGGGTGTACACAGGGACTCTGCTGCTGCTCTGGGCCCGCTGGAGCAACGCAGGATGAGCTTATTTTGTATACCTTTGACGTGGATTATACATCAAAGGCTCAAAAGTCCCATCCACTTTGTAGTTCGCCATGGTTCCGGTAGTAAATGCCTTATTTCGTATAGATTATCGTCTAATACTAAGAGTTTAAAGGCATGACGGAGAGTAATTATGTGGTTGATGTAATCCCTCATTCCTACAATTTCAAAGGGAGTCTGGACACTGTTTTATAATTTGACTTTTATAAGATTTTTTTTTTTTTAAATTGGTTATTTTCAGTTCAAAAAACAATCAAAATTTAAAAGTTCTCATATTTAAACACTCACAAGATGACAAATATATATCTGAGATTATAATCTAACTGATTTATTAAAGCGATAGTACAATACATACTTTCATGAGGTTATTTCACAGATTGTCCCAGAAACAGATTTTTAACTAAATTATAGGTTGTGTGATAAGTCTATGGGGAAAATTAATGGGTATTTTACTTCCAAGTAATATGCAGTGGCTGTTGAGTTCTACTGGCGTCCCTGATGGAAATGCGTTTACTTTAACAGATAAAGCATGATAAAGATGAACTGTTTTCGACATCTTTCTATAAAGAGATGAATCGCAATCAGATTTAAGAGTCACAAAGAACAAACAACAAGAAATCCTATTATTATTATTCTGTGTACAACCTGCTTATCTTGAACTTTTGATCCTCTGAAATATACATAATTTCCAGTTTTGCAGATGGAAAGTCATGTTAACAACTGTATATTTGCTGTTGTATTGTGTCTAACGAACACAATTATTCAAGACACTTTTGAATAAATGTCCTTCTTAAATGCATACATTAAAATACATTTTCATAATAGTTGAGTATGTCGGTGTAATCCCTCATTCGTCCAGGCGTGTTCCATAGTAGAAAAAAGCTTCAGTTGTAGTCATCTGGACTCAGTTTGAAAAAATAGACGTTTCGACTCTCATCCAAGAGTCATTGTCAATAAAAGAATTTAGATCGAGAACTCCGATATTAATACTGTTCTGTGGTAAGACCCGCCCATTGGGAGGAGCCTTCCTGAAGTAGCCCATTAAGATTCTGAATAGGCTAGCTCGGTAGATACAAGGGGGAAGTTTCTGTTGAAACAAACAACTCTTTCTACTTCAGGAAGGCTCCTCCCAATGGGTGGGTCTTACCACAGAACAGTATTAATATCGGAGTTCTCGATCTAAATTCTTTTATTGACAATGACTCTTGGATGAGAGTCGAAACGTCTATTTTTTCAAACTGAGTCCAGATGACTACAACTGAAGCTTTTTCCACAATAGTTGAGTATATACAGCCTATTCAAATACACAATACACACTACATAAACTGTTTCCCCACATTATGGCTGTTGTTGCATTCATTTTCTACATCGCTATGAAAAACTAATCTGCATTTACTTATGCAAACCTTTATAAATGTTCACACAGTTGAATAAATCAGATATAATGATTTTTCTTTTCTGTATTTAGCATGCGCACCCCATCAAGAACGTGTTTCTCCTCCCCCCAAGAACCCATTATTATTTGAAAAAGACATTACCGTTCCATTGTTTCCCACACCAAATATTTATCCAGCTATTCCATAATATTCCATTTTTTCTCCGGCATTGTTATGATATCGTATTCACGTTTTAATCTTGCCACAAAATAGATCAATAAATCCCACAGAGAGGGAGAGGCAGAGAGTCCTTGCTCCCGGTTGGGCCCCTAATAGTCCAGATAAGATGATCAAAGTGCGCCATGTGAGAGCCGTCAGTCCCAAACATCCTTAGTAATGCACTTTTGTCAGGCTGAAAAGCTTTCCACCCCTGGGTAGAGTTACATGATGTTAGCCAACTTCACCACACAGCGAATTCGAGATGGCAGATAGTGAGAAGTGCATGGAGACGAGAGCCGATGTAATTAAATGATGGTTGGAAATTGTTAAATGCACATTATAGATACAGTCGGCATCAGAGGTAACGCCCACTAATGGATCCATTAATTTCAATGTAAAAGAGCTGCACTGCTAACCGCTGTTCAGCAACTGCGAGCGCAAACGCCGACTTAAGGCGTTTTATCGGGCTAAATACGGATGTAAAAGACGTATGGAAGAATAAAGTGGTCCAATGCTCCAAATTTGTAGTTATCCAAGAATGCTAACGGCAGCGTCAGGCCTAAATATGCTAAAGCGATGCTAGCGCTGCCTGCTGTGTTTGATCCTACAGAACAATCCGCTAACTTTTCTGAGGTACAACCATGTCAACAACGTGATTCAATTGTGACTCGACTCGAGGAAGAGACAAAAATGGGGCTTATATTAAAGCCTCCACCTTGTGAACAAACTAAAATTAACATATAATTATTGCTGCACATGGGGCCAGATGTTACAGACATCTGGTTCTAAACAATTTTAATTAGATGTACTTAAAATACACATAATTCACCACGTATGTAACTTTAATTTCTTTGTCAACAGGAAAATACTGAAAGAATCAAGTGCAATAGGCATTGAAGCTTGTCCTAATTAGAGGACATCATTCCAGAGTCTTCTAGATAGAGAAGTAGCTCTGTCCAAAGGCACCCAGCTTATCCATCTCCATGGAGACAAGCAGGTGATGCCAAACTGGCAGATCTGTGGAGAGGCGAATGCATTTTCACAAAACCTCCACAATGAATGTTACACATCCTCAACAAATCCAAATTTCTCTTAAATGTGTGACAAATGCACAGAGTCAACAGAACATTGGGAAAAGGATTGTAGAATATAATATCAATGCCATTCTTATTTAACTAGCTGTCCTTCTCCTTGAAAGGACCCGCCCCTGGATATGTCGTACTACAAAACGCCTTGACATCTTGCTCTGTCAAACCCACATTTTTGAAGTGCAGGGGGCGGAGTCTGCAGGAGCTGACCAATCGGAACAATGGAAAAGCAGCGTGCTTAAAACATTCTGTCAACTGTCAATCATGCCCACAAACATGCGAGATCAAATTTTGACCAAAGGAAACATGGCCGCTGTGTTCACATGGAGTCGTCATGGAGATTTACACCACACGTTTGATTCATCGATAAAACAGAGTCGAGTCATGGAGGATGATATGACAGAATCCTCCTCTATAAATCTGTCTGGCTGTCCCCTCGGTTGGATAAAAAGGTGTTAAGCAGGTATTATCATATGTCAAATCATAACTATGGTATCATTATATGGATTTTGGCTCTTGTTTACAGTATGGTTGCTAGGTAACAGCATGGAATTACCATATTACATCTGCTGCTCATGTCCAACCATGAAGTACAGTTATAAACATCACCAAAATTGTGGGAAATAGGCTAAATGTTTAGTAAAATCTTAAATATGTTCACTACTTACAGTACTTTCATTTGACTGACTTTTTCAACATTTCCACCACTAAATACACCTAAAATGACTTAAAGTTTGCTATTTTCCTGACAAATACTCAACATTCTCAGCAGTAACTGGGTAAAAAAGTGCATATTCAGTAACATTCAGTAACATTTTGAGCATTTGGTTTGGGGGTAAGGCCAGTGCAGTGTGGCGCTGTCATGTGGGCATGCAGGGAGGAGCTGTGGGGAGTTAGTGATGCCCCCCGTCTGTGTGGGACGTACTTCTTCAGTATAAACATTGTATGTGCTGCAGAGAGCGGGGAGAGCAGACAGGACCATGAGGACTCCACTCATCTGGGGACTGATTTCTGTGGCGCTGTATGGAGCGGCGACGGGACGAACGGGTAAGACAGGACCGGACACAACAAACAATCTGACCTTTAGAGGTATCAAATTTCTCCTGTAGTTTATTTCTATTTTTATTGGTTTCTGTTGTTGCATTGCTCTGTTGTTTCCGTTGTCCAATAAAACATAAAATGAGCTTAAAAAAGAAAGACAAAAAGTAAAATACTCAGTTGTGCCAAAGAAATGTCACGATAATTACTGTATCGACCTATTACTCAGTATTTGAAAGCTGTTATTTTGGGGGGGTCAGTATTTGTCGTGTGGACTGATTATTTTACATACATTACTGTATTTTTTATGTCACATAAGATTTGAGCTGTAGAGAGGGAAATAAATAAATTCAGTGACTTATTATGCAGTCTAAAAAAATACACATATATGGTACATCTCAAAAATGTATAGCTTGAATTTTAAAATGCAAAAACGTTTACAAAGAGGATTTTGGCTATTTTCAATCCAAAGTAAATTAAATGGATTCAGATATACGATGTGTTAAAGTATTATAGTTTGTTTGGTGTGTGTATGCGCTACTTTAAGTGCTTATCTTTATGTCTCTGGGAGAAAAAACATATTTTCAGAAAATTATTAGATTGTCCCATATCAATCTGTAGATATAACTTGATTTAGTGACATTTTAGGTTTGATTTTTTTTTTGTTTCCACATATTTCTTTTTTTTTTTTAGTTTAGTAACTAGATGATCTGCACCAGATTTCATGACTGCTACTTTCCATCTGCAGTCCCTGGGCAGGTGAATACACAACTGTCATAAAAAGTACACATTTCATTACTCATTTTAGCTCAGTAGAATAATAAAACTGGCTGATGTTGACTATCAGAACGTGCTTTTTTCAGGTTTTGATTGAAGTTCTGAATATCTGCAGACAATTTCAGACTGTGACGGTGTATTTTCTGCCAGCTCTGGAGCAGGTCGATTGAGTAGTTTGTCCAGAGCAGAGTTAAGAAACCAAACTGACCAAAAAGAAGGATAAAAAAGAGAGTTTTGCCTGTATTTATTTTGAAGACTGTAAATGGAATGAGTGTATATGGTGTTTTTGCGTGGCTACTTATTTGTATCCATCATTTCTGAGCCTCTGAGGGGTGATGGGCTCCGGGCGTGAGATCCTGGATACACTGGGGTTTATTTACTCACTTTTCACACTGAGCAGTCAGCACTGATCACTGTGTGGGGCTGACAGAACGCCACACTGGGATTTGTGTGGATATGTACTTTTTACAACAGCACGGCGAGGCAAAACCGAAGAAGAAGAATGTTGTAATTACGAGATAAAATTCATACAGAATATATGTTTTTGTCTCTTCCGAATGCAGGCAACGTGTTCCCTTATTAGTTTAGACGTAGCAGGACTTTCTGATTTGGCCAAAACGTTGTACACAAGTAAGAATTTAGTCGTTTCAAAATAATATGACTCATGAAAAAGTAAAAGTAGTAGTTCAAAAATGTTAAAAAGTATCTGAGGAAACTGTACATAAGATTAAATTTGAAAAGTTAATTTAAATGAACAGGCAAAACGATAACGCTCAAAATCTGCTATTTTCAAAGGATAGACATATCTGAGCAGTGCTAGGATAAAATAGATCCGTTACTTCAATGAAAATATGACATGACTTTTTTTTTAATATGAATGTTTTTGACAGATTGTGAACTGATCTGGAGTCACACACAGAGCCTCATTCATCAAACACACTGTACTGCACGGTGTGTGGCCTAATCGGAGTATGTTTTGCAGTGAAAAAGGCCGGCAGGTTCGCAAACGCCACTCTGGTGCGTCTGTCCGAGTTCCTGAGCTCGGGCTATAAGAAGGGAGTGAGGCCTGTGAAGGACTGGAGGAGCTCGACTGTAGTGGCCATCGACCTCATGGTCTATTCCATCCTCAACGTGGTCAGTGCCAATCGAAAACAGAATAATACGCACGAGGAGGCGGGAAATATAGAGGGCATTCTCACATTTCAGACAAAGCAGTGACTGAATCTGCTTTACAATTAGGTGAAAGAGCCAAATGATACTACAAAACAAATGCATAGAATTAAATCATGCACATTCAGGCTAATGGCTGTTGTTGTATCTGACCAGTTCATTTCTTTATTTGTATCTGGTTCCTATTTAGATGGTGCTCTTGATTATAATTCAAAAAATAATAATAATAATAATAATAATTGCAACCATCGCACTGATAATTCTAGAAGTGACTGTACATTTGTCTGTTTTGTGTTGAGGATGTCCATTAGTGTATCAAATATAGATATACAGTATATTCTCATGCAAAAATATAAATACTTAAAATGACTAAAACAAATAGATTGTTTAGGATCAGTTCAATCTGGGGTCGAGCTAAAGTATCAATATCACAATACTTCGATCTATGTTACATTGAACGCACCAGATTCCATATTTAAACGATAGGAAAAAGGTTACATTTATCAGAAGTATGTTTTTAGTAATATTTAGTCATATTTTTTAGCTTCGCAGTCATTTCAGTTGCGGTCGTTTTCCTACAGGACGAGAAGAATCAAGTTCTGACGACCTATGTGTGGTACAGACAGGTAGGACTGTTTTATGTACCTAAAAAACCCAACATTTTCATCAAACTACATCCATTTATCGTCTTGGTTATGTATAGATACAGTACAGCGCATGTATATTCAGTTTGTTGTTGTTGTTGTCTTGTGTGTTGAGTCCTGGACAGATGAGTTCCTGGTTTGGGACCCAGACGACTTCGATGATGTTAAACAGGTGTCGCTGCCCACGGCCAACGTGTGGGTGCCCGACATCCTCATCAATGAGTTGTGAGTTGTAGCTCAGGACGCTCCCAACGTGTCTCCACTGTTTGTTTAAGACTCGGCTGTTTAAGAGCACCGAGGCGGGTGAAATCACCTCTATAACGCTATAACGCTCCGGCTCGCTTCTATAACGCTCCAGCTCGCTTTTAGCTCCTGGAATGCTTCTGAGCACGATGTTTGGACAAAAGAGAACACAGGCTCAGGCAAAAAGCAGATATAAACTGTTCCTCACCAAACCCTGACTTGGTTTTGTGAGAAGCCGCTGTATTTCCTGGAATGATAACTTTATATTTATTCAACCGATGAGTAAATCTGAGCTAGGGCAGATCAACGTGCAGCGCTCGTGTCAAGACAGACAATATTCCATTTTCAGTGCATAAAGCATCTAACATGATCACATTTCAACTTTAAAACGTGGCGTGAAAATAAATGCAGAAAAGAATAGTTTCTTATTTACTCTAGCTTTAGCCACGTCTTACGCCACAAATTTGGAATTACTTTTGTGAGATTGGCCTCATGATTAAAAGTAATAATTTATAGTTGGTACAATTTCGATTCAATTTGTTTATTAAGAAAACAAGTACAAATGCAGCCTTACCTTCCTTTCGATACATTAAGAAATTGAGTAATTGTAACTAGTTGACTAGTCACCATATCAGCCAAATTTTGAACTAAAAATTCTTAAATATATTAATATAAAAAAATACAAACCTGATACTCAAAACATTATTTAAAAAGTATTATTTTCCTAATTTTAAAACCAAAGCAGAAGGTATTAAGGAGCTGGACTCTGCTCATGGGGAACAGGAGCTTGACTGCTTCAATCTGGATTTAATCGTAAGTTAAACAGAGACTTTGAGACACTAAAAATCTTTACACTGAACTTTTTGCACTGAATTTAAAACAGAGACTGTATTTTAGAACATTGTGTTTTCAGGGACTGAAATTTAAACACCTTATTTTAACATAATATAAAAAAATATACACTGACTTTTAAAAACACAGTACAAACTGAATATTAAAGCATTGTATTATTTCCCACAGATTTTTAAAACATTGCATTTTTTTACACTGATTCGTTTTTTCATCATTCAAATGCAAAAAAAAACTAAATTGCATAAATTCAGGGTAAAACAAAAGCTTTGGCAATAGAAACACCTTCATACATTTCAACCTTTATTTGGTAGATAGTGTATTTAAAAAGTCTCAATCTAGAATAGAAAGGAGAGTTTGATTACAGTAGTTCAAAGTCGAGTACTAAAACAATGGTGAGTGGCAGCTCTGCGATACATGAATGTGCTTCTTGTGTGTTGTGGTGCAGTGTGGATGTGGGCAAGTCTCCGGACATCCCCTACGTCTATGTAACACATGATGGACTAGTGCGGAACTACAAGCCCATCCAGGTGGTCACGGCCTGCACCCTCAACATCTACAACTTCCCCTTCGACGTGCAGAAGTGCAGCCTCACCTTCCAGAGCTGGCTCCACACCAGTGAGTTCAATGGGCAACCAAAGTAAATACACGTGTGCAAAACCGTTTGTGCATGACTCAGTGTGGTCAACTTGTCTGTACCTACCACTCTGTAAATGTAAAACCAGTGTTGTGAGCGTACAACAGTTTTGAGCATCGTGTGTGTATATTTTAAGCACTGCACATTTTAATATTGATAATGCTCTTATTTCAACTTCAATACGCGTTTAATGTTGTTACAACAGTGTTTCCTCATCATTAGTTTTATTTTGATTGATTCTTGTAAGTTTGAATAATAAGAAAATATCTGTTTTCACCTACCTTCTATCCCCGCCCACATCCCTGCACTTAATTGTGGTTATTTGAAAAAGGAAGAGTGTTACATGTAGTCACATTGCCGCTTTAAAAAAATAAACCCATGTACATGACAATCCAATCTTTGTTACAGTGAAATGTCACTATAAATAGGTGGGGCTTATCAGTTCTGCAGTTTTGAACAGGAAGTCAATGAACCAGTCGCTATTATTAAGCCATTTTATATCACTCTTGTGGTTTACAATGAACAAAATGTAAAATGATGATTCCCTTAAGTTACAGTCGATACTAAGTCCTTGAAAAAAAAAGCATAATGTCTCCTTTAAAGTAATATCACATCATGTAAAACTATGGCGCCCAACAATTTAGAATTTAATCAAATCAATATGAAGTTGTAAATGTCTGATAATGCTGGATATCTTTAGTTGATGACATAAACATCACCCTGATGCGGAGCCCGGAGGAGCTGAGGGAAGACAAGAGCGTCTTCATGAACCAGGGCGAGTGGGAGCTGCTGCACATCCTGTCCAACTACAAGATCTTCAGTGTGGACAACGACGACTACTACGCAGAGATGAAGTTCCACGTAAGTACGTCAGAGATAAGTACGTGTCGTTCTCATGAGTTCTAGTGTTGTAATGAGAGGCAGGAAACTGTGGATGTCTGAGGCAGTAGAAGTGTATTTACCAGCGTGGAGACGAGCTGTCCGAGATGCAATAAGAAGTAGAAACTGATGATGTAAGAGAAGGACAAATTTGGTAACGGTTAGATGACGGCCACGATAGATAGAGCTAACCACACAGAAATGTTAACAATGATAGAAATGGAGGT
This sequence comes from Eucyclogobius newberryi, assembly GCF_026437365.1. Taxonomy (NCBI): domain Eukaryota; kingdom Metazoa; phylum Chordata; class Actinopteri; order Gobiiformes; family Gobiidae; genus Eucyclogobius; species Eucyclogobius newberryi. Next base: position 27,244,195 of record NW_027315779.1, read on the forward strand.
GACCTTGCGAAGACTGTTTGTACATGAAGTCAGTATTCCGTTTTAGTCAACTGCCTCAGAAAACACTCAAAAAAGACAAAGAAGGTAGGTAAATACTTCTTTATTGACACAATTTAAATATGCAAAAATGGTAGAATCTCTGAACAGAAAATCAGACAGGGCACAGACTCAGAAAACAGGGAATTCAGAATCAGATTTCAAATACAAAGGCAGAAGATCCGATATAAATGCAGAGCTTGGGTGTCTCTCTTGACTAGTCAACAAGCTAGCAATGCCTGAATGAACATAGGGAGCATATGTAGGTTTCCCCGGGAGGAACAGGGAATGAGAGGCAGCTGTGGAGAGCAGGGAAACCAGAGAGGAAGCAAAAGATGGACTGGATTGTAGGATGGAATTTGGAACTGGACTGAGGATGAACAAAGGCAAAAGGCAGAACTGTGGCAGGGACAAAGGTTCATCTTCCCTAAGCACACAGCCATTAGCTAAGCACACTAGCATTATACTCCAAAGAACCTGAGGCTGTAGTTAGTGCCAAAGGAGTTTCAACAAAGCATTGAGCAATTTCTGGATGCACTGTATATACAAATACATACTTCTTTTATGGTTGCATGAAAGAAATCTGAGAGAGTATTTGCACATTTTAAATCACAACACATTAGCAGTATATTTGGGTTTGTGCTTGCTGATGTTCTATGTTCTCCTGCAGGTGGTGATCCGGCGTCGGCCTCTCTTCTACACAGTGAACCTCCTCCTCCCCAGTATGTTCCTCATGATCATGGACGTGGTGGGCTTCTACCTGCCTCCAGACAGTGGAGAGAGAGTGTCCTTCAAGATCACTCTTCTGCTGGGGTACTCCGTGTTCCTCATCATCGTGTCCGACACTCTGCCCGCCACCGCCATCGGGACGCCTCTCATCGGTACAGCATGTAGACCTCCATTAGGATTAGTATTAAGGATATCAGTTTTCTACTTAATATAAAAACAAATGCTGTAAATATGACAAAGATGGTCACATTTATATAGACACTGGCGGTGAAGTGTTATGATGTAAACGTATTGTGCTTTTTTTAGGTACTTCCAGGTAGTAAGGGACTAAAACATGCAGTATAAAGATGATAATTTTACATTTTGTTAATTGTAAACCACATTGTTCATCTAAAACAGCTTAGTTCTAGTCAAAACTCTTCAAATAATCACAGCTAAGTACAGGGATGTGGGTGGGGATAGGGGGAAGGTGACATCTTGAATTTTGAGCGCTCGAGCCTGAGAAGCAGGACAGTACAGGATTACTCAAACACGCATAAATAATCAAAATACAACTTTGAGTAAACACCGTTGTAACGTTAATGTTGATTTAGCATAATATGTCCCCTTTAACTGTCTTGCCCAAGGACACAACTCCAGGACTACTCTAAATGGCTGGAATTAAAACTATTCTATTTCTTCTCATTTTAAGTGTAATAAGACATTTTTACATGATTTTTAATACTGCTTTTACTTACAAGTAGGGCCGCAATGTTTAATCAACTTTTTTTTAAATCATTGTCATATTAGTCATATTGTAATAATGTATTTTAATAGCGTACAATAAAAATAATCCAAGTAAAAAATAAATAAATAATCCAAGTCAAATAATTGAAAATATATAATAATATATAATAATTATTTGCTGCCTTTTAACTTGTATAAGATTGATGTTATAGCACTGAGGACCAACCAAGACAAAATGTGAACTGGGCCTAACACGTGTTGATGTGTATGTGATTCTGGTGTTCTAGGCGTGTACTTTGTGGTGTGCATGGCCCTCCTGGTGATCAGCCTGACGGAGACGGTGCTGATCGTCCGCCTGGTGCACAAACAGGACCTGCAGCCTCCGGTCCCTCACTGGCTCAAGTACCTGGTCCTGGAGAAGGCCCCGGTGCTCTTCTGTATCCATCAGAAGCACAGGCTCTGCTCCAGGCTCTCCTCACACTCCCAGGCATCCGACCTCGAGCACCACAAGGACAGCAGCTATGGAACTGGTAGGAAACTGTGGACACAATGCACTACATGGATAATTGTTTGATGAGGAAACCACGTTATGGTAAAAGGCTCAAAAAAAGTCAGTTTTGCATAATGTCTGTCCTTTAATTGTGTCTTTGTGTGTCCACCACAGCCCAGTGCACCCTCCACCACAGTGGCGACTTCAGCCGCAGACGCAGCCACCACGATCGGGATGGCGGTCTTCTTTTGGGCTTCCCTTCGCCCAGGGACCCGCCGGCGCCCCCTCCTGTCATGAACAACATCCTGCAAGAAGTCACAGCCATCCGACATTTCCTGGAGAAGAGAGACCGCTGCCGGGAGGTGGCTAAAGAGTGGCTCCAAGTGGGTTATGTGCTGGATGTACTGCTATTCCGGGTCTACCTGGTCGCCATGGTAACCTACAGCATCACCCTGGGCACATTATGGGCTGTGTGGCAGGGGGCTTGAGGCTATAGGGCAATACTTAAGTTGCGTTAAAGTGAATAATAATGGTCCAATTGTGGTGCCTTGTGGAACACCATAGAAACAAAATGGTGGAAGTGGCAATGGATTGGATTCTAGTGCAGTTAGTGCTGCTATGAATTTAAAAAGGTGGAAGCAATAGTTGGTGACTGGGCTGAATGATCGAATTGAAAGGCCAGTCCGAGCGGTGAAAAGTTGTTAATCGGAAAGGCTACACTTGAATAGGTAATATAACATTCTCTGCAAATAAGTCATACTGTATATCCATTCTCATTGAAGAGTTAATATGTTTAAAATGTGTTTAATTCTTTGCTCGCCAACTTTTTGTACAAGTTGTTTGAAATGGTAAGAACATTCATTATAGTCTAAAGTGTCTTATTATGATACACAGTATACAGCTTTTTTCTTCCCAAATCGTTCAGCCCTACTTTATAATAACAATGGATATTGAAGAATGAAAATGAGCAAAAATACTCTGCTATTGCTTATTTTGCTCTCTACTACTGCCTTAAATTGTTGCTATATGTTAAAGAAACTTGCTATTTAATGACATTTGCAGGGATAGATAACATTTTATTTTGTTCTATTTAAAACCGCCAAACCCCCAAACCCCTCTCTTCATCTTCATACACTTTATATACAGTATACAATATTACAGTATGATATAATAATATACTCTGCCTTTCAAATTGAGGGCAGAAAATGAGGTT